>NC_137100.1:20140485-20703831 GCF_949357685.1 Gobio gobio
AATGTCCTCATATTTACTGTTGATGTCATGTTGTGGGGGGTTGAGTGAAGATCCAGGTGAGGGTTCTACAGTCAGATAGGGATACGTGTTGTGTATAATGTCCTCATATTTACTGTTGATGTCATGTTGTGGGGGTTGAGTGAAGATCCAGGTGAGGGTTCTACAGTCAGATAGGGATACGTGTTGTGTATAATGTCCTCATATTTACTGTTGATGTCATGTTGTGGGGGTTGAGTGAAGATCCAGGTGAGGGTTCTACAGTCAGATAGGGATACGTGTTGTGTATAATGTCCTCATATTTACTGTTGATGTCATGTTGTGGGGGTTGAGTGAAGATCCAGGTGAGGGTTCTACAGTCAGATAGGGATACGTGTTGTGTATAATGTCCTCATATTTACTGTTGATGTCATGTTGTGGGGGTTGAGTGAAGATCCAGGTGAGGGTTCTACAGTCAGATAGGGATACGTGTTGTGTATAATGTCCTCATATTTACTGTTGATGTCTGTTGTGGGGGTTGAGTGAAGATCCAGGTGAGGGTTCCACAGTCAGATAGGGATACGTGTTGTGTATAATGTCCTCATATTTACTGTTGATGTCATGTTGTGGGGGTTGAGTGAAGATCCAGGTGAGGGTTCTACAGTCAGATAGGGATACGTGTTGTGTATAATGTCCTCATATTTTACTGTTGTTGTCATGTTGTGGGGGTTGAGTGAAGATCCAGGTGAGGGTTCTACAGTCAGATAGGGATACGTGTTGTGTATAATGTCCTCATATTTACTGTTGATGTCATGTTGTGGGGGTTGAGTGAAGATCCAGGTGAGGGTTCTACAGTCAGATAGGGATACGTGTTGTGTATAATGTCCTCATATTTACTGTTGATGTCATGTTGTGGGGGTTGAGTGAAGATCCAGGTGTGGGTTCTACAGTCAGATAGGGATACGTGTTGTGTATAATGTCCTCATATTTACTGTTGATGTCATGTTGTGGGGGTTGAGTGAAGATCCAGGTGAGGGTTCACAGTCAGATAGGGATACGTGTTGTGTATAATGTCCTCATATTTACTGTTGATGTCATGTTGTGGGGGTTGAGTGAAGATCCAGGTGAGGGTTCTACACTCAGATAGGGATACGTGTTTGTGTATAATGTCCTCATATTTACTGTTGATGTCATGTTGTGGGGGTTGAGTGAAGATCCAGGTGAGGGTTCTACACTCAGATAGGGATACGTGTTGTGTATAATGTCCTCATATTTACTGTTGATGTCATGTTGTGGGGGCTGAGTGAAGATCCAGGTGAGGGTTCTACAGTCAGATAGGGATACGTGTTGTGTATAATGTCCTCATATTTACTGTTGATGTCATGTTGTGGGGGTTGAGTGAAGATCCAGGTGAGGGTTCCACACTCAGATAGGGATACGTGTTGTGTATAATGTCCTCATATTTACTGTTGATGTCATGTTGTGGGGGTTGGGTGAAGATCCAGGTGAGGGTTCTACAGTCAGATAGGGATACGTGTTGTGTATAATGTCCTCATATTTACTGTTGATGTCATGTTGTGGGGGTTGAGTGAAGATCCAGGTGAGGGTTCTACAGTCAGATAGGGATACGTGTTGTGTATAATGTCCTCATATTTACTGTTGATGTCATGTTGTGGGGGTTGAGTGAAGATCCAGGTGTGGGTTCTACAGTCAGATAGGGATACGTGTTGTGTATAATGTCCTCATATTTACTGTTGATGTCATGTTGTGGGGGTTGAGTGAAGATCCAGGTGAGGGTTCCACAGTCAGATAGGGATACGTGTTGTGTATAATGTCCTCATATTTACTGTTTATGTCATGTTGTGGGGGTTGGGTGAAGATCCAGGTGAGGGTTCTACAGTCAGATAGGGATACGTGTTGTGTATAATGTCCTCATATTTACTGTTGATGTCATGTTGTGGGGGTTGGGTGAAGATCCAGGTGAGGGTTCTACAGTCAGATAGGGATACGTGTTGTGTATGATGTCCTCATATTTACTGTTGATGTCATGTTGTGGGGGTTGGGTGAAGATCCAGGTGAGGGTTCTACAGTCAGATAGGGACACGTGTTGTGTATAATGTCCTCATATTTACTGTTGATGTCATGTTGTGGGGGTTGGGTGAAGATCCAGGTAAGGGTTCTACAGTCAGATAGGGACACGTGTTGTGTATAATGTCCTCATATTTACTGTTGATGTCATGTTGTGGGGGTTGAGTGAAGATCCAGGTGTGTGTTCTAGTCAGATAGGGATACGTGTTGTGTATAATGTCCTCATATTTACTGTTGATGTCATGTTGTGGGGGTTGAGTGAAGATCCAGGTGAGGGTTCTACAGTCAGATAGGGATACGTGTTGTGTATAATGTCCTCATATTTACTGTTGATGTCATGTTGTGGGGGTTGGGTGAAGATCCAGGTGAGGGTTCTACAGTCAGATAGGGATACGTGTTGTGTATAATGTCCTCATATTTACTGTTGATGTCATGTTGTGGGGGTTGGGTGAAGATCCAGGTGAGGGTTCTACAGTCAGATAGGGACACGTGTTGTGTATAATGTCCTCATATTTACTGTTGATGTCATGTTGTGGGGGTTGGGTGAAGATCCAGGTAAGGGTTCTACAGTCAGATAGGGACACGTGTTGTGTATAATGTCCTCATATTTACTGTTGATGTCATGTTGTGGGGGTTGAGTGAAGATCCAGGTGTGTGTTCTAGTCAGATAGGGATACGTGTTGTGTATAATGTCCTCATATTTACTGTTGATGTCATGTTGTGGGGGTTGAGTGAAGATCCAGGTGAGGGTTCTACAGTCAGATAGGGATACGTGTTGTGTATAATGTCCTCATATTTACTGTTGATGTCATGTTGTGGGGGTTGAGTGAAGATCCAGGTGAGGGTTCTACAGTCAGATAGGGATACGTGTTGTGTATAATGTCCTCATATTTACTGTTGATGTCATGTTGTGGGGGTTGAGTGAAGATCCAGGTGAGGGTTCCACAGTCAGATAGGGATACGTGTTGTGTATAATGTCCTCATATTTACTGTTGATGTCATGTTGTGGGGGTTGAGTGAAGATCCAGGTGAGGGTTCCACAGTCAGATAGGGATACGTGTTGTGTATAATGTCCTCATATTTACTGTTGATGTCATGTTGTGGGGGTTGAGTGAAGATCCAGGTGAGGGTTCTACAGTCAGATAGGGATACGTGTTGTGTATAATGTACTCATATTTACTGTTGTTGTCATGTTGTGGGGGTTGAGTGAAGATCCAGGTGAGGGTTCTACAGTCAGATAGGGATACGTGTTGTGTATAATGTCCTCATATTTACTGTTGATGTCATGTTGTGGGGGTTGAGTGAAGATCCAGGTGAGGGTTCTACAGTCAGATAGGGATACGTGTTGTGTATAATGTCCTCATATTTACTGTTGATGTCATGTTGTGGGGGTTGAGTGAAGATCCAGGTGTGGGTTCTACAGTCAGATAGGGATACGTGTTGTGTATAATGTCCTCATATTTACTGTTGATGTCATGTTGTGGGGGTTGAGTGAAGATCCAGGTGAGGGTTCCACAGTCAGATAGGGATACGTGTTGTGTATAATGTCCTCATATTTACTGTTGATGTCATGTTGTGGGGGTTGAGTGAAGATCCAGGTGAGGGTTCTACACTCAGATAGGGATACGTGTTGTGTATAATGTCCTCATATTTACTGTTGATGTCATGTTGTGGGGGTTGAGTGAAGATCCAGGTGAGGGTTCTACACTCAGATAGGGATACGTGTTGTGTATAATGTCCTCATATTTACTGTTGATGTCATGTTGTGGGGGCTGAGTGAAGATCCAGGTGAGGGTTCTACAGTCAGATAGGGATACGTGTTGTGTATAATGTCCTCATATTTACTGTTGATGTCATGTTGTGGGGGTTGAGTGAAGATCCAGGTGAGGGTTCCACACTCAGATAGGGATACGTGTTGTGTATAATGTCCTCATATTTACTGTTGATGTCATGTTGTGGGGGTTGGGTGAAGATCCAGGTGAGGGTTCTACAGTCAGATAGGGATACGTGTTGTGTATAATGTCCTCATATTTACTGTTGATGTCATGTTGTGGGGGTTGAGTGAAGATCCAGGTGAGGGTTCTACAGTCAGATAGGGATACGTGTTGTGTATAATGTCCTCATATTTACTGTTGATGTCATGTTGTGGGGGTTGAGTGAAGATCCAGGTGTGGGTTCTACAGTCAGATAGGGATACGTGTTGTGTATAATGTCCTCATATTTACTGTTGATGTCATGTTGTGGGGGTTGAGTGAAGATCCAGGTGAGGGTTCCACAGTCAGATAGGGATACGTGTTGTGTATAATGTCCTCATATTTACTGTTTATGTCATGTTGTGGGGGTTGGGTGAAGATCCAGGTGAGGGTTCTACAGTCAGATAGGGATACGTGTTGTGTATAATGTCCTCATATTTACTGTTGATGTCATGTTGTGGGGGTTGGGTGAAGATCCAGGTGAGGGTTCTACAGTCAGATAGGGATACGTGTTGTGTATGATGTCCTCATATTTACTGTTGATGTCATGTTGTGGGGGTTGGGTGAAGATCCAGGTGAGGGTTCTACAGTCAGATAGGGACACGTGTTGTGTATAATGTCCTCATATTTACTGTTGATGTCATGTTGTGGGGGTTGGGTGAAGATCCAGGTAAGGGTTCTACAGTCAGATAGGGACACGTGTTGTGTATAATGTCCTCATATTTACTGTTGATGTCATGTTGTGGGGGTTGAGTGAAGATCCAGGTGTGTGTTCTAGTCAGATAGGGATACGTGTTGTGTATAATGTCCTCATATTTACTGTTGATGTCATGTTGTGGGGGTTGAGTGAAGATCCAGGTGAGGGTTCTACAGTCAGATAGGGATACGTGTTGTGTATAATGTCCTCATATTTACTGTTGATGTCATGTTGTGGGGGTTGGGTGAAGATCCAGGTGAGGGTTCTACAGTCAGATAGGGATACGTGTTGTGTATAATGTCCTCATATTTACTGTTGATGTCATGTTGTGGGGGTTGGGTGAAGATCCAGGTGAGGGTTCTACAGTCAGATAGGGACACGTGTTGTGTATAATGTCCTCATATTTACTGTTGATGTCATGTTGTGGGGGTTGGGTGAAGATCCAGGTAAGGGTTCTACAGTCAGATAGGGACACGTGTTGTGTATAATGTCCTCATATTTACTGTTGATGTCATGTTGTGGGGGTTGAGTGAAGATCCAGGTGTGTGTTCTAGTCAGATAGGGATACGTGTTGTGTATAATGTCCTCATATTTACTGTTGATGTCATGTTGTGGGGGTTGAGTGAAGATCCAGGTGAGGGTTCTACAGTCAGATAGGGATACGTGTTGTGTATAATGTCCTCATATTTACTGTTGATGTCATGTTGTGGGGGTTGGGTGAAGATCCAGGTGAGGGTTCTACAGTCAGATAGGGATACGTGTTGTGTATAATGTCCTCATATTTACTGTTGATGTCATGTTGTGGGGGTTGAGTGAAGATCCAGGTGAGGGTTCTACAGTCAGATAGGGATACGTGTTGTGTATAATGTCCTCATATTTACTGTTGATGTCATGTTGTGGGGGTTGAGTGAAGATCCAGGTGAGGGTTCCACAGTCAGATAGGGATACGTGTTGTGTATAATGTCCTCATATTTACTGTTGATGTCATGTTGTGGGGGTTGAGTGAAGATCCAGGTGAGGGTTCCACAGTCAGATAGGGATACGTGTTGTGTATAATGTCCTCATATTTACTGTTGATGTCATGTTGTGGGGGTTGGGTGAAGATCCAGGTGAGGGTTCTACAGTCAGATAGGGATACGTGTTGTGTATAATGTCCTCATATTTACTGTTGATGTCATGTTGTGGAGGTTGGGTGAAGATCCAGGTGAGGGTTCCACAGTCAGATAGGGATATGTGTTGTGTATAATGTCCTCATATTTACTGTTGATGTCATGTTGTGGGGGCTGAGTGAAGATCCAGGTGAGGGTTCTACAGTCAGATAGGGATACGTGTTGTGTATAATGTCCTCATATTTACTGTTGATGTCATGTTGTGGGGGTTGAGTGAAGATCCAGGTGAGGGTTCCACAGTCAGATAGGGATACGTGTTGTGTATAATGTCCTCATATTTACTGTTGATGTCATGTTGTGGGGGTTGAGTGAAGATCCAGGTGAGGGTTCTACAGTCAGATAGGGATACGTGTTGTGTATAATGTCCTCATATTTACTGTTGATGTCATGTTGTGGGGGTTGGGTGAAGATCCAGGTGAGGGTTCCACAGTCAGATAGGGATACGTGTTGTGTATAATGTCCTCATATTTACTGTTGATGTCATGTTGTGGGGGTTGAGTGAAGATCCAGGTGAGGGTTCTACAGTCAGATAGGGATACGTGTTGTGTATAATGTCCTCATATTTACTGTTGATGTCATGTTGTGGGGGTTGAGTGAAGATCCAGGTGAGGGTTCCACAGTCAGATAGGGATACGTGTTGTGTATAATGTCCTCATATTTACTGTTGATGTCATGTTGTGGGGGTTGAGTGAAGATCCAGGTGAGGGTTCCACAGTCAGATAGGGATACGTGTTGTGTATAATGTCCTCATATTTACTGTTGATGTCATGTTGTGGAGGTTGGGTGAAGATCCAGGTGAGGGTTCCACAGTCAGATAGGGATACGTGTTGTGTATAATGTCCTCATATTTACTGTTGATGTCATGTTGTGGAGGTTGGGTGAAGATCCAGGTGAGGGTTCCACAGTCAGATAGGGATACGTGTTGTGTATAATGTCCTCATATTTACTGTTGATGTCATGTTGTGGGGGCTGAGTGAAGATCCAGGTAAGGGTTCTACAGTCAGATAGGGATACGTGTTGTGTATAATGTCCTCATATTTACTGTTGATGTCATGTTGTGGGGGCTGAGTGAAGATCCAGGTGAGGGTTCTACAGTCAGATAGGGATACGTGTTGTGTATAATGTCCTCATATTTACTGTTGATGTCATGTTGTGGGGGTTGAGTGAAGATCCAGGTGAGGGTTCCACAGTCAGATAGGGATACGTGTTGTGTATAATGTCCTCATATTTACTGTTGATGTCATGTTGTGGGGGTTGAGTGAAGATCCAGGTGAGGGTTCCACAGTCAGATAGGGATACGTGTTGTGTATAATGTCCTCATATTTACTGTTGATGTCATGTTGTGGAGGTTGGGTGAAGATCCAGGTGAGGGTTCCACAGTCAGATAGGGATACGTGTTGTGTATAATGTCCTCATATTTACTGTTGATGTCATGTTGTGGAGGTTGGGTGAAGATCCAGGTGAGGGTTCCACAGTCAGATAGGGATACGTGTTGTGTATAATGTCCTCATATTTACTGTTGATGTCATGTTGTGGGGGCTGAGTGAAGATCCAGGTAAGGGTTCTACAGTCAGATAGGGATACGTGTTGTGTATAATGTCCTCATATTTACTGTTGATGTCATGTTGTGGGGGTTGAGTGAAGATCCAGGTGAGGGTTCTACAGTCAGATAGGGATACGTGTTGTGTATAATGTCCTCATATTTACTGTTGATGTCATGTTGTGGGGGTTGGGTGAAGATCCAGGTGAGGGTTCTACAGTCAGATAGGGATATGTGTTGTGAATAATGTCCTCATATTTACTGTTGATGTCATGTTGTGGGGGTTGAGTGAAGATCCAGGTGAGGGTTCCACAGTCAGATAGGGATACGTGTTGTGTATAATGTCCTCATATTTACTGTTGATGTCATGTTGTGGGGGTTGGGTGAAGATCCAGGTGAGGGTTCTACAGTCAGATAGGGATACGTGTTGTGTATAATGTCCTCATATTTACTGTTGATGTCATGTTGTGGGGGTTGGGTGAAGATCCAGGTGAGGGTTCTACAGTCAGATAGGGATACGTGTTGTGTATAATGTCCTCATATTTACTGTTGATGTCATGTTGTGGAGGTTGGGTGAAGATCCAGGTGAGGGTTCCACAGTCAGATAGGGATACGTGTTGTGTATAATGTCCTCATATTTACTGTTGATGTCATGTTGTGGGGGCTGAGTGAAGATCCAGGTGAGGGTTCTACAGTCAGATAGGGATACGTGTTGTGTATAATATCCTCATATTTACTGTTGATGTCATGTTGTGGGGGTTGGGTGAAGATCCAGGTGAGGGTTCTACAGTCAGATAGGGATACGTGTTGTGTATAATGTCCTCATATTTACTGTTGATGTCATGTTGTGGGGGTTGAGTGAAGATCCAGGTGAGGGTTCTACAGTCAGAAAGGGATACGTGTTGTGTATAATGTCCTCATATTTACTGTTGATGTCATGTTGTGGGGGTTGAGTGAAGATCCAGGTGAGGGTTCTACAGTCAGATAGGGATACGTGTTGTGTATAATGTCCTCATATTTACTGTGTAACCAACATAATATTAGAAGGGGGGTCTTAATGTTATACCTGATCGGTGTATATACAGGTTGGGAAAGCAATTAAACATTAATCTTAAAAGAATGGTAAAAAATTTTAATGGTACAAACCTGCTTCCCTATTACAAAACAAGCAGGCCAAAACAGCCCCTCAACACTTTAGTAAAGACTAGCAATCATTCAAACAAGCCTAGACCAAAGATAATTATTAGACTGGTTAAAAGAATAGTGAGATGAAATCTAGCCATCATGGTGTTTACTCTAGTTTATTCTTGTATATAAATAAACATGCGACACCAAAACCTTAATATTAAACTATATTATTCATACCACAGCACTGAAGCGAGTTAGGCGACCTGTCGAGGATCTTCCAGGCACCTCAGAAGGTATGGGCATTAATCTCATTTAACTAGCATGTTTAGCAAGGTTTGATTCAGTTCATGTAGACCAAGCAGTGCCTACTGTATATTACAGTATTATTTTATTCTTGGATTATTAGCCTTGGAAAGCCCTGACCTTGAATCTGCTGGTAAGACAAGATGGAAGTTTTTAACTACTAATCGATTTTAAAGATATATAAATGTTAGTCGAAGCTAAAAAATCAGTGGCATATCTAGAATTTGAGATTCTGGATCACTTTTTGCATTTGCTTGATTGATTTAAATTAGATGTGCACATGTTTCTGTTTTGTTTTTAAGCAGTTTACCAAAAATGTAAGAAGAAGAAGAAGAAGAAGAAGAAGAAGCAGCACAGCAGTAGGGAAGAGCATGAACAAGCTAGTAAAAAACACCAACAAAAAATGTACAATAAACACTTTATTAGATCTGTAGATCAAGCCGCCTTAGCATCTGTTTCTATGAGCCGCTATACGTAGGTAATTCACCATATTGGAACAGTCCAAGCGGTTGGGGATGCCAAGTCCATCCCCCTAAACTACACTACTTTTAAAGGGGTGGTAAAACACATTCTTTCGAAGGCTTGATTGTGTTTGTGGGGTGGAATGTAACATGTGTTCATGCTTCGTTTAAAAAAAAAGCATTATTTTTCATATATTTGACCTTTATTCTACACTGCTCTGTCCCTCCTTGTAAAAACGGTCTGATGGTTTCCGGGTTGTATGAAGCCGGTTCCTCAAAAATACGCAATGGGCTCAGATTGGTTAGCTGGCCCAGTGTGTTGTGATTCGCTAACCGCCTAGTGCACGTATGTCGGAAACGCTACGCCCCTTCCCTTTACCGGTAGCCTCAGGCTACTAGCCTGTGCTTTGGGTAGTACAATGGCGTCTATAAAACCATACAAATTTGAGCAGTTTGTAACGTTAAGTGTTTGTCGGATAACGTTAAGTATGAATGAGCATTTAACGAACTGGTTTGCAGAGCCAAATGAGCGTTGTCATCTGTTTATTTCCTTGCTAACGTACAATTAACAATACAAACTATTACAGGAAAACACTGCGAAGAAAAATAAATCACACTTACAGGTTGTGGCCCGTAAACAGCTTCTGTTTTTAAATCCATCTTTCAGGACAAGCCGTTGTGCGAATCCTGCATTGAACTCATTGAACATGTGCAGCGGGAGCCGCGCACGCCCGTCTCATGTGGCGTTCACACCGGACGCGATTGACGCAAATAAATCGCGCTATTCGCGCGAAGGTGGACGCTTGAACATTTTGAGGTTACTCGCTTCATTCGCGGGTGAAATTCGCTTCATTCGCGTGTGACATTCACTGCACAACAGACGCAAATCCGTGTCATGGGCGGGGCTTCTGCCAGCGGCTCGTCTCGTTGAGAAATGGCTGACATGGGCTGCTACACATCTTTTTTTTGTTAAAATCTACTGTTAATGTGTGACAAAACGGAGTTTTAAGACTTTTTCAGTCGATAATGTAGTTGTTTAATAGCCTGGTTTTACCAGACTCTCGTACATTTCATTTGTACATAGAGTCTGGCCACTCTCCATTGACAAGCGTTTACTTCCTTGAAAGCGGGTCCTCTGTTGAAGTTTAAAACTATTGGATCTGCCAAGAGTCACTCTGAATCTGCCTAACCAATCGCTAACGTTTGGTCGTGACGTATGTCACGCGCCGTTCGCCTAGATTCTCACATTAACTGAGCACACCACCTCAGTATCAGTGATAAAACCTCGTGCATTCGGATTGTTATTTATTCACAGTGGAGGAGAGTTTTGTGATCGGAACGCGCTGCTCTCGTGGTGCATATCTCGTGCAATCATAACATGATTGTATGCTGTCAATAAAATGTCATATGCTTAGTATGATAAGAATAAATGCTGCCTTGAATAACAGCCCAATTCAAATGTTTACGTGCTTTTCTTTTATTTTTTGAGCGGTGGTGAAATATTTTGCTCTTGTAAACACTTGCCAGTATTTAAAGAAATACAAGTCTAGAAATGCAAATTACAGCTCACGCAACCGTACAGTGCTCTGAAAGGGTCTATAAAGGATAAAAACAGTGAGTTTTGAAGTGACATATTCTTGAAAACTCAGAGATGTGGATTCGGACAGCAATTACATTACCACACGACCTTGGTGTTTGTCAAAAGTCGATAATTCAGCCTGGGTTTTTCTCGCGGGTGGTGGGAGACGGACGGCTTCAGCAACTCCTTCACCACTAACGGAGCGAGCTGGAAAAGACTTTTCCCGGACCACAACATCAGCAGTACAGCAGTGATTGTTCTTGCTCCGTGTAACGGGAGTTCGTTTGTTCAGGGAAGAAGGAGGCGGGAACCGGCGAACGTTTAACAACTTTTAATCAAATAATAAACACAAAATGAAAGTAAAAGCGGCAGCCCCTCACGGACGACTGCCGCGCACAAACATAACAAAACCCAACTTAAAAGCCTGGTCCTCTCTCGTCCTTCACCGGTGTCGCTCGCCCTTATATGCCTCCGTGCTCCCTCATGAGAGGACTCGAGACCGGTCTGTCTCAATCACGCACACCGGTCTCGCTCGCTCGTCCACCTCGCCACTCTTTTAACTTCTGGACATTCGTCAGCGCTGCCACACACTCGCATCTTTCTCCGACGCCATTACTGAACTACAACTCAAACTAGCGCACGACATCAAGGTCATCGCTCTCAGCCACTCCCTCTGTGCGCTGATTGGACCGGTAAAAAATTGTTCGGGGGAAAACCTAAGCATACACCGCAGTCCCAGACGTAGTACTGAAGGAAAATGAAAATTGAGCGGAAGTACGTAGGAGGGCGGAGCCAGGCTAGTTGTTTAAAGCTCAAATCTGTGGTTTATTTATATAAAGAGTGCCTATTTGTACATTTTATCTGGCGTTTTCGGAGTTGTGAGCTCCAGTGGATCAGCGGCGCTCACACTGGCAGTGTGTGTCCCGTGCAGCTGAACCGCGGCTCGTGGATTGCAAATACAGGCAAATATTGTCCATTCTGTCACATTTTCCAGTCTTCTCCTCCGACCCCTGTCTGTCTCGTGCTTTGATTTATGATGGGCAGCATATATCTGCTGCAGATGCGACCTATTCCCCTCTGTCTCATACACACATGCATATAACATGTTGAATGTTAAATGCACTGCAACCCCCCCGTCCCTAGGAAGGCTGAACAAAGTAATCAGTCTCAATCCAAGATGGCGGCGCCGGTGTTTTCTCGTCTGTCTATGTAGTTTATCTGTGTCTGTATCTGTGTTTTATAAGCTTAACGGGTTACCTGAATCGGAATAAACTTTCATCCTGTGTCTCAGAACTGTACAAGCAACTTGGTAAACAGTAAAAAACAACCCGATAACAACAAAACGAGCTGGTCTGGCTGCATTGATAACATGAGGCTACCGGTTTACCTGCTGCTCGCTTATGTGCTGAGCTCACCAACTGTGGACGCTCTCGGATCTGGATCATTTGCATCTTCCCGGATTATTCTCCCAAATTCTGTGACTATGCTGTTTTCTGATGCCGGATTTACATCAATCCACATGGCTTCATCTGACTTTTCTGACTGTTCTACTAAGACCTTGCACAAGTACGGACTTCTCAGTTGGACAGAAATTCGGCAGTTCCAGTCCATCTCCTGCAAGCGTGACTATGGAATCATCAACACACGCCCGACAAGATCAACAGGTTTTTGGATTATTCTACTCCTGTTCCTATCAGGTAACATCCATCCTAACCCAGGCCCAGAATTGATTGAGCTTTTGAGTCCTAACGATTTGAAAGATAGCAGTGGCTTGCGTTTTATTCATGTCAACGTGCGCAGCCTGATTAATAAAATCGATGCTATTCGATTGTGGGCTAAACTGACAGAAAGTGACATAATCGTCTTGTCAGAGACGTGGCTCAAACCATCAATCACAAACAATATGATTCATATCGAAGGGTATAATCTCTTTAGGACGGATCGTGTGGGTAAAGGAGGGGGAGTAGCCATATATGCTAAGGCTTCGTTGGAATGTTGTTCCATTGAAACAATAACACAGCCAAAATTCTTCGAACTATGTGCCATCAAATTAAATCTCCCCAATGGCGCTTCTCTGACTGTGGTAGGATGCTACCGCCCACCTTCGGCTGCAGCTGGTGCAACTGCCCTGCTGTCTGACTTTTTGCATAAACTGCCTAACGAGTACATTGTCCTAGGAGACCTGAATTGGGACTGGCTATCGACTCCATCAACGTTAAGAGACTTATGTGATGCGTTACATTTGACCCAATTAGTACAGTCACCTACACGCTTAAATCCAAAACGAATGGAAAAATCTAAATTAATTGACGTCATTCTGACCAATGCTCCACATAAGTACTCAGCTACTGGAGTTTTTTGTAATGATGTCAGTGATCATTGTATGGTTGTCTGTGTTAGAAATTGCAAACTGACTAAAACCAAGCCACGGTTTATTTTTAAACGAAATTATAAACGTTTTAATGAACAAGCTTTCCTTCATGAAATCTATCAGAGTGATTTAAACATAGTTTGTGATATGGATGATGTTGAGCTGGCCTGGAATTATTTTAAAAATACCTTTTTAGCCATAGTTGACAAACATGCTCCTATTAGAAGATATAGAGTGAGGGGTAGAGATAATCCTTGGTTTAATGACTCTATTGCAACAGCTATTAGAGAACGGAATGAAGCATGGATCAAAGCAAAAATAAATAATAATGATAAATGTTGGTTAAATTATAGGGTATTAAGAAACAAATGCACAAGACTAATAAAAAGTACAAAAAGTGAACATTATCTGAATTTAATAAATGAAAACCTAAATGACCCCAAACATTTTTGGAAAGCAATTAAATCTTCTTCAGGTGATGTGCCACCCCCCACTATCCCTGAAGTTATAATGGCAAGCCATGGTGAAGTAAGGGGTAAACAAAATATAGTAGATACTTTTAACAAGCACTTTATTAATGCAGGAATAGCTACTCAGTCGGCACTCCAAACCAACTCTACAGATAGTGTAACCTCTAGCCCAGACTTGTCTAGTGTAGGTTTAAATAATTTTAACTTTACTCCTATATCTGTCTCTGAGGTACGAGAGGCACTGTCAGGCTTGGACTGTAAAAAGTCGGCTGGCCCAGACCAGATTGAGCCATATTTCCTCAAAACTGCTGCAAACTTGATTGCTGATCCTATTTCCTCCCTTTTTAATCTTAGTTTATACAGTGGTTCTATCCCCAAGTCATGGAAATCTGCATTTGTCCTCCCACTATTAAAAAGTGGAGACCCGTCAGCCTTAGACAATTATCGGCCAATCTCCAGGCTATCTGTCTTGGCTAAATTGTTTGAGTCTCTTATAAATGAGCAACTAAAACATTTTTTAGCTGACAACTGTATTTTAAGTCCAACTCAGTCTGGTTTCCGGCAAGGACACAGTACAATTACGGCTGTAACCTCTGTTATCAATGATATTGTTAATGCTTTAGATGATAAAAAGTCTTGTGCTGCTTTATTTATTGATTTGTCTAAAGCATTCGACACTGTTGACCATCATCTTCTTCTGCAAAGATTGCAAAACATAGGTTTTAGTAACACTGTGCTAAATTGGTTTTCAAATTATCTGAGTGGTAGAACTCAGTGTGTGGCATTAGATAATTGTACTTCATCCTTGCTAGAAGTAAAAATGGGTGTCCCCCAAGGATCAATTTTGGGTCCTATTTTATTTTCTATTTATATAAATAATTTAGGTTTGAATCTGAATCAAGCAAAGGCTCACTTGTACGCAGATGATACTATTTTATATACCTCGGCTATGTCATTGAAGGAAGCAATTCATAATTTACAGTCTGCCTTTAGCCAGGTACAAAAATCGCTGGTAGGATTAAAGTTAGTATTAAATGCTAAAAAAACAAAATTAATGGTTTTTACACGTTCACATTCACTTATCGATTTCCCTATTTTAACACAAAGTGGTACTCCAATAGAGAGAGTGACTTCCTACAAATACCTAGGTATTTGGTTGGATGATAAATTGTCTTTTGGGGTCCATATAGAGAGCCTTTTAAAAAAACTCAGACCCAAGTTAGGTTTTTATTTTAGATTAAAGAAGTGCTTTCCATATTCAGCAAGGAAAAGGTTGGTGCAGAGCACATTCTTATCAGTTTTGGACTATGGTGACCTAATTTATATGCACTCTTCTTCATTTTTATTAAAAAAACTTGATGTACTATACCACTCAGCTTTACGTTTCATTACAGGTGCAGCAGCTAGGACTCACCACTGCACTCTGTATGAAACTGTACAATGGTCCTCCCTCTCCCTCAGAAGGAAATTCCATTTATTGATTTTTATTGCAAAAGCACTAATGGGTAAATTACCCATCTATATTTCAAATTTGCTTATTTACCAAAATAGTGTTTATAGGACAAGGTCGTCAAAGAAAATACTACTAATTATTCCATCAACAAGAACAGCCCTTGGTAAAAAAGCGTTCTCATCATATGCACCAAATGTCTGGAATGAACTCCAAAACACCTTAAATCTAGTGTCACTTCCATCTATCAATACTTTTAAAAACCTTTTAAAGTCAACTCTGACTGAACTGTGCAGTTGTTTTTAACTAGGTGCCTTTTACAATTGTATGTTTGTATCTGCTAATGTCAAGTATAATGATTTGTTTGTTTTCTAGTATGTATAGTGTATGTATAGAGATTTGTGGTGTATTATGTCATTTATGTTCTGTCTTTTATGTATTGAAACTTTTGGCCGCCAGTCTTGGCCAGGACTCCCTGGGAGAAGAGTTACTGTAACTCAATGGGACTTTTCCTGGTTAAATAAAGGTTAAATAAATAAAAAAAAGTGGACCTGCAGTCTGGATGAAAATAACAGCGTTTCGTCGGCATTGGCAACAACACTCCAGCCTACTAACTATACCACAGCAACACTCCAGCCTACTAACTAGCCTACCACAACAACTATTCCCCGCGGCGATACAAAATGGCCTCGCCCACCCTTATTTAATATTCTTGGAGGAGGGGTTTATGCAAATATTGGGGCTGGTGATGTCAGAGACCCCTGAGGAATGTCTAGTAGTCCCTAGCGGCCGTTTGCTGTAGTCCTTAGAAATTGATTTCTTTAAAAGCCAATATCTCCCTTTGCTTTAAACTTTGAACGTTGTAACTTTCCAGATGTTGTTTATGCTCAAACAGCAACATTACACACTAGCTAAAGTTAGAAAAGTGAAATCGTGCTTGCTCTATTGCTCTAAACTATAGAATTAAACTATTATTCTTCCGCAGTTTAAAGGTTACATTTTTTTTTTTTAGCCAGCTGTCTTAAGGTGCGTTCTGGTTTCACCGATATCTATGGTTTCTCCACGGGGTTTGCAGCTTTTCGATGACCGTTGGCGTCGGGTGGCGTCACTTCAAAGCGTTCCCATGGCAACAGGGGGAAATGGCGGCTCTTGTGTGAAGGAAACGAACATTTTTCAACTTTCTACTAATATATGTGACTTTATTGCAACGAAAATGCGGGGATTATGAAATCATGCTAGCCCCAAATATTTTGCACGCGGAAATAGGCAATTTACGCAGCGAAAGTGCGGCGTATTTGGAAAAAAATGCTGTCCCCGCATAAATATGCAGACTTTGGCTGATTATGCATTAACTCTTGCGATCGCCTAATCGCGTTTTTCTGGAGGGACTGTATTTTATTTAACAGAAGTTCCCTTTCAAAGCCTACAGCGAACTGCCGGTTTGGACTACATCCCTCTACTTCCTTCTTTAATTACGTCAGTAGAACAGACTAACCTCCGCCCACAAGAATACGCCAAAAAGGGGGCGTGGTCTTGTTGCTCTCCCACGTGGAGAAGAGGAAGTGTTGCGTTTGAGTGTGTTTGTCGCCATATCGTCGAGACGCTGTTATTTTCATCCCGGAGTCAAATCACCTTTGTTTGGCTTTCCCAGGGACGCTGTAGAGATTATTGAACGCATACATCTCCCCGTTACGGTAAGAGGCGTGACCTTTCCGTGCAACGTGCAACGTGCAACACAGGAACCGGGCAACGTGCGCTAAGCTGCTGTCCAATCACAACACAGGAACCGGGCAACGTGCGCTAAGCTGCGGTCGAATCACAATACAGGAACCGCTGGCACAATCAGAACTCGTTACGTGTTTCTGAAGGAGGGACTTCATAGAACAAGGAACTCATCAGCCGTTTTTAGGACAGTGAGAACAGCGGTATACAGATGAGTAAATTGTGTGAAAAATACTGTTTTTTTACACGCGAAACATGAACACATGTTATATTGCACACTGTAAACACAATCAAAGCTTTAAAAAAACCACGAAAACGGGACCTTTAATGTTTTTGATGAAAGCATTTCTCCATATAATGGACTTCGATGGGCATCATTCTGTTCAAGGTCCAAATGAGTTTCAGTGTAAATCGTCTGGTGTCGTTTGGTATTATTTAAAGGTCCCGTTCTTCGTGATCCCATTGTTCAAACTTTAGTTAGTGTGTAATGTTGCTGTTAGAGCATAAATAATACCTGTAAAATTATAAAGCTCAAAGTTCAATGCCAAGCGAGATATTTTATTTAACAGAAGTTCCCTTTCAAAGCCTACAGCGAACGGCTGGCTTGGACTACATCCTGGTACAGCCTGCTTTAATTACGTCAGTAGAGCAGTAGAACAGACTAACCTCCGCCCACAAGAATACGCGAAAAAAGGGGGCGTGGTCTTGTTGCTGTTCCACGTGGAGAAGAGGAAGTGTCGCGTGGAGAAAAGGAAGTGTTGCGTTTGAGTGTGTTTGTCGCCATGTCGTCGAGACGCTGTTATTTTCATCCCGGAGTCAAATCACCTTTGTTTGGCTTTCCCAGGGACGCTGTAGAGATCATTAAGCGCATACATCTCCCGTTAAGAGGCGTGACCTTTCCACGTGCGCTAAGCTGCTGTTAAATCACAACACAGGAACCGCTGGCACAATCAGAACTCGTTACGTGTTTCTGAAGGAGGGACTTCATAGAATAAAGGAACTCATCAGCCGTTTTTAGGACAGTGAGAACAGCGGTGTACAGATGAGTAAATTGTGTTAAAAATACTGTGTTTTTTTTTACACGCGAAACATGAACACATGTTATATTGCACACTGTAAACACAATCAAAGCTTCAAAAAACACGAAGAACGGGACCTTTAAAGCCCTTTTGAAGCTGCACTGAAACTGTCATTTGGACCTTGAACAGAATGATGCCCATCGAAGTCCATTATATGGAGAAATGCTTTCATCAAAAACATTAATTTCTTTTCGACCGCAAAAAGAAAGACATGGACATCTTGGATGACATGGGGGTGAGGAAATTATCAGCAAAAGTTTATTTAAAAGTGAACTAATCCTTTAAGTTTATCAAAGGGAAATGATAAAGTGCTTTACCTCAATTCGCATTTTAGTTATTTTTTATTTTTGTATTTGAAAAAGCACACATTAAACTTTGCTTCTTGTTCCCGTACTTGGTGTACTGTTTTATGTTCCTATACACACACACACATATATATATATATATACATATATATATATATATATATATATATATATATATATATATATATATATATATATATATATATATATATATATATATATATATATATATATATATATATATAAAAATGGCCTAGTGGTTAGCATTAAACTTTTCGTGTTTGTGTTAAACCATTTGTCCTCATAGATCACTTTTGTCCTTATAATACACAATGTTTTCACATTTGTGTGTGTGTGTTAAACCGTTTGTCCTCCTAGATCACTTTTGTCCTTATAATACACAATGTTTTCACATTTGTGTGTGTGTGTTAAACCGTTTGTCCTCCTAGATCACCTTTGTCCTTATAATACACAATGTTTTCACATTTGTGTGTGTGTGTTAAACCGTTTGTCCTCCTAGATCACCTTTGTCCTTATAATACACAATGTTTTCACATTTGTGTGTGTGTGTTAAACCGTTTGTCCTCATAGATCACCTTTGTCCTTATAATACACAATGTTTTCACGTTTGTGTGTGTGTTAAACCGTTTGTCCTCATAGATCACCTTTGTCCTTATAATACACAATGTTTTCACGTTTGTATGTGTGTGTGTTAAACCGTTTGTCCTCATAGATCACTTTTGTCCTTATAATACACAATGTTTTCACGTTTGTGTGTGTGTGTGTTAAACCGTTTGTCCTCATAGATCACTTTTGTCCTCATAATACACAATGTTTTCACGTTTGTGTGTTTGTGTTAAACCGTTTGTCCTCCTAGATCACCTTTGTCCTTATAATACACAATGTTTTCACGCTTGTGTTTGCGTTTTTAAGTTTTCAATTAATGGTGTTCTAGGGGGTGCATATAAAAATATATGGCTTGGTTGTCCAAGGATAAGACAAAGCTCACACATTCACACTTAGTGTAAAAAGATGAACAGAAAAAGAATTACTCTTGATTCTGATTGAGCTAATTATTGTGGCATTATATTGTTTTTGCATTGAATTATGTGTATGCATGGTTAAAGAGATGAGTCTGTAGACTTAAACTGATCAAGTGTGTCTGAATTCAGAACGGGGCTGTGGAGGCTTTTAAAGTTTAGAAGTCAGAAAACTGTTTACTACCTTTTAAAGGATTTAGATATTCAGGGCATTATTAACAGACCAGAACTTTGTGACTATAAGGTTTGACTGACAGTAGTCTCATGAGGGTTCACAAATATATTGACGTGATAAGCCATTTGTCCTCAGGTCAGCGATGTCATTTCAATACTCAATGCATTGATTTTGTGTATGTTTAGATATGTCCTATTAATACATTTGTGTCCCTTTAATACACGATAATAACGTGTGTGTGTGTGTTATAGCTACTGTCCTTATAATAATGGTTTGTGTCATAGGCGGGGCTTGCATGTAATTATAATATGTCCTCATAATTGTGTATTTTGTCAGGTTGTTACATTATCACTTGTGTTGAGTGTAAACTAATTCTGAAGTGAAATCTGTGTTGTGTGGCTAAAACAAAATTTTTTGATATGCACCACAACTCTGTAGAGCAAGTGCAAAGGGGTGTCCCCCTAATACAGCAAAAAACTGGTTTGGGCTGAAGTGTCCTTGTAATACACATAAACCCGTATGTGTGTGTGTGTGTGTGTGTGTGTGTGTGTGTGTGTGTGTGGGCATGTTTTTGTTAAATATCAGGACACAAATGTGTATAATGACATTGGTATGACATAGGTATTACAAAAAGAGGGTGAAATATGAGGACGTTCCCCATGTCCTCACTTTTCAAAATGCTTATAAATCACACAGAACAAGTTTTTTTTTCACAGAAAGTGAACTGCACAGTCTCCTGTGAGGGTTAGGTTTAGGGGCAGGGGCAGTGTAAGGGGATAGAAAATACGGTTTGTACGGTATAAAAACCATTACGCCTATGGAATGTCCTCACATTTCACAAAAACAAACGTGTTTTTGTTAAATGGGCAAAGCCTCAGAAATGGGTGTGTTGGAGGGGTGTTTATTACAACATAATCATGGTTTATGAAGACATTTCATGTGTCCCCATAAATCAAAATAGCTTTAAAAGCATACTAAACAATGTTTTAATAAAAATGTAAAAATGCAGAATGTTTTCTGTGATGGTAGGTTTAGGGGTAGTGTGTGTGTGTGTGTGTGTGTGTGTGTGTGTGTGTGTGTGTGTGTGTGTGTGTGTGTGTGTGTGTGTGTGTGTGTGTGTGTGTGTGTGTGTGTGTGTGATATGTAGGCTTAGGGGTAGTGTAGGGGGATAGAATTTACAGTTTGTACAGTATAAAAACCATTAAGTCTATGGAATGCCCTCTGCCTGTCTTTCCCCTTCCCCCTCTCTATCACTCTCTCTGTGTGTGTGTGTGTGTGTGTGTGTGTGTGTGTGTGTGTGTGTGTGTGTGTGTGTGTGTGTGTGTGGAGGGGGGGGGGGGTCTCTCTCTCACCCTGTGAGTATGTGTGTGTGCCTTTCTCTCAGTCCTTCCCCTCCCCCCTCACTCTCCCTCTATCATTGTGTGTGTGTGTGTGTGTGTGTGTGTGTGTGTGTGTGTGTGTGTGTGTGTGTGTGTGTGTGTGTGTGTGTGTGTGTGTGTGTGTGTGTGTGTGTGTGTGTGTGTGTGTGTGTGTGACTTTCTCTATTTATTTTTTATATTGGACCACACATATTGATTTCAAATATATTCAACATATTTTCAGAGAGTGAAATAAAAAAAACTTTCTCCCACCATTTAGATTTTATTTCTTTTTGTTGTTAAAATCTTGTGAATCTTGTTCAATGTGCAGATTGCCTCTCTCTCAGTCCTTCCCCTCCCCCCTCACTCTCAGGCTCACCCTGGGTGTGTGTGTGTGTTTGAGTGTGTGCGCGCACGTGTGTGTGTGGTGTGTGTGTGTGTGTGTGGGGGGGGGGGGGTGTCTCTCTCACCCTGTGAGTTTGTGTGTGTACCTTTCTCTCTCGGAATGATAATTTACCCCTTTCGTATCATAGACTATCACAAAAAACTATCACTTTAGTGTGAATAAGTAAAAAAGAACTACAAACACCTTGAATTAAATACTGGCCTTCTGGACTTACAAAATTTTGAGCAGGAAAATATAACTTTTATTTATTTTATCCTATGACATTAAAATTAATCTAGATTTAAATTACATCATGGGTGTGGCTTGTGGTGATATTGGCACCAGTTGCTGCGGTAAATGTGGCATATTCGAGCGATTCTAAAATATTCTCCTGTTTAAATGCATATTGCCTGCCGTGCACAGTTAAGCTGATGCCACCGGCGTGGCGGTGCCACCGGCTTGGGCCCGTCATCGCTGCTCGCAGCTTTAATTAGGGCCCAAGCCCTGAAAGGGCGCAGAGCCCTATTGTTCTTCCTCAGATTATTCTTTGTTTTGTTTTTTTTTTTGTTTTTTTATTTCGACTTCTCGGGTACTTTTGGGGCACTTAACATGCTCGAAAACTCTTGAAACTTCGCACAGGCGTCGGAATGCGCGGCCATCAGAGCCGGGCTGAAGCTGGTACCCGGGCGTGGCAGGGGGGCTCGACAGCGCCCCCTTAAGTGGGGTCTGAAAACTTGGTCCATATATCAAACACACTTGCACGTACATGTATGAAACTTGGTACACATTTAGATCTCATCGGGCCGAACAACTTTCGTGCTCATAGTTATGTGTCAGCCCAACAGGAAGTGAGCTATTATGGGTTGTTCGGAAAACGCATGCTCTGGAATTTAATATACTCCTCCGAGGCCATTGTTTCGATCATTGCCAAACTCGGTCAGCATGAAGAGAACATATCCAGGATGCTAAATTGCGAGCGGATTTTTGATATCTCGAAAAGTCTGGCCGTGGCGATGCAACGAATTTATGGCGAGAAAAGGGAAACAGGAAGTGTGTTATAACTTGTGCAAACATTGACTGGTTTGGATGAAACTTCAGCTGTGTGTTTGTTGTAAGAAGCCGATCACATGGATATGACTTTTGTGAGTCAAAGTTATAGCGCCACCAACTGGCAGCAGGAAGTGTGTCACTTTCAAAAATGCTTTGAATCACCATCTTATTTTCACCAGATTTATTTCAAACTTCATCAGTATAATGTGAAAACATGACAGATAGAGACGTATGAAATGGATTCCTGAAATTTCAAATACTGTTGCCATGGCAACGTGTCAAAGTTTAATAATCTTTTGGCTGTTCTGAGGCTCTTAGCATGCTTGAAATAGCTTGAAACTGCTTGAAACTCAACACACACATCAGAGATGTCAGTCAGTACACATGGGCAAAGCCTCAGAAACGGGCGGGGATGAGGGGCTCTCTAGCGCCACCTTTTGACAAAAGTGAAGGGCTTCGTTTCATCTACAATCACCAAACTCAGTATATATATTGACCTCATCGAGCCGGACAACTTTCTAATTTACAGTCATTAGCTCCGACCAACAGGAAGTCAGATATTTTGGTTTGAAGGTAAATTTTTGGTTAAATCGGGGTCTGAGTTTTTACGTTCTCCTCGTAGGCGATTTATTCAATCTCCACCAAACTCGGTCAACATGAAACAAAGATACTGAAGATGCTAAAATGTGAACGGATATTGGATATCTCTAACGGTGTTTCCATGGCAAGGGATTAAATAAGGACAAAAAAGGGGAACAGAAATTCTCTGTGTCTGCTGCTCTCCCCTCAATGAACACAAGATGGCAGCATTGTATTAGTTTTGAAGCAGGATAAAAAAAAAACTTGTTTCTCTCTCTCTCTCTCTCTCTCTCTCTCTCTCTCTTGTTTGTGATTTATGAGGACACAAATTTGTATAATGACATGGGTATTACACTGGTATTACAACGTGTATGTGTGTGTGTTTAAAAACATACTAAAACAATGTTTTATTAAAATGTAACCAAATAGCTTTAAAATAATCATACTATTTTTCAGATCAATATATTTATTTTATTTAATATATTTCTTCTGAATATTTATTCTCTGTCTGCCCTCCCCTCACTAAAAGGTAGCAGTGTTGTTCTGAGGCTCTTAGCATGCTTGAAATTGCTTGAAACTGCTTGAAACTCAACACACACATCAGAGATGTCAGTCAGTACACATGGACAAAGCCTCAGAAACGGGCGGGGATGAGGGGCTCTCTAGCGCCACCTTTTGACAAAAGTGGGGGGGTTAGTTTTATCTTGAGTCACCAAACTCGGTACATATATTGTTCTCTTCGAGCCGGACAACTTTCTAATTTACAGTCATTAGCTCCGACCAACAGGAAGTCAGATATTTTGGTTTGAAGGTGAATATTTATGTAATTCAGGGTCTGAGTTTTTACGTTCTCCTCGTAGGCGATTTATTCAATCTCCACCAAACTCGGTCAACATGAAACAAAGATACGGAAGATGCTAAAATGCGAACGAATATTGGATATCTCAAACGGTGTTGCCATGGCGAGGGATTAAATAAGGACAAAAAAAGGGGAACAGTAATTGTCTCATATCTTGTAAAATAATATTTTGATTTAAATTAAATTAAGATTGTATGTTTGGTAATTGAACTTAGATTAATTTAAAATGACTGTACTATTTTTCAGATGAATATATATATATTTTATAAATATTTCTTTGTATAATGTATTGTGCCCGTGTGTGCTGCCCTTCCCTCAATGAACACAAGATGGCAGCATTGTGTTAGTTTTGAAGCAGGATAAAAAAAAAACTTGTTTCTCTCTCTCTCTCTCTCTCTCTCTCTCTCTCTCTCTCTGTGTGTGTGTGTGTGTGTGTGTGTGTGTGGGCATGTTTTTGTGAAAATATCAGGACACAAATGTGTATAATGACATGGGTATGACATAGCTATTACAAAAAGAGGGTGAAATATGAGGACGTTCCCCATGTCCTCACTTTTCAAAATGCTTATAAATCACACAGAACAAGTTTTTTTTCACAGAAAGTGAACTGCACAGTCTCCTGTGAGGGTTAGGTTTAGGGGCAGGGGCAGTGTAAGGGGATAGAAAATACGGTCTGTACGGTATAAAAACCATTACGCCTATGGAATGTCCTCACATTTCACAAAAACAAACATGTGTGTGTGTGTGTGTGTGCTTCTGTGATTTCTGAGGACATACATTTGTAGACATTTCATGTGTCCCCGTACATATATTGTTCTCTTCGAGCCGGACAACTTTCTAATTTAACTAATCTAATTTAACTAATTTAAAACTTTCTAATTTTAAATAAAAACGTCATGTGCTGTGTTTGCCAAGATCACGTATGATGCATATGCAGGGTATATGCAGGAATCCTGAAGTAAATTTTAATACCTTTTTAAGACTTTTTTAAGACCTTCTCAAAATATTTAAAGACCTCATCGGCGATGAGAACTACCGTTGAGCAATAAAATAAAAATATATAATCATAAGCTATAACAAAAATATATATTAAATTAGGTGAGTGGATAGTTAAAAAAAATTGCAATTACAAAAAGTAATTCTTGAAAAAACATCTCTGGACTAATTATCTTATCACCTGACAGCCGTGATTCCATGTACTCATTCAGACAGAACTCTTTTTTAAAACAGAGGAGTGTGAGTGTGTTTTCTATACATGTGCTTTAAGGTCATGTGCTGTGTTTGCAAAGATCACTTTTGACACATTTGTCTTTAAATTCATTATTTACTGGCATAGTTCAAATTTATTTTAAAACAAAATTCACATTGTTTTCTACAAGTGTCTGTTTATAAGTGTCTTTTTTTCACAGAAAGTTTTTGTTTGAACGTGAATATTTGTATAATTCAGGGTCTGAGTTTTTACGTTCTCCTCGTAGGCGATTTATTCAATCTCCACCAAACTCGGTCAACGTGAAACGGAAGCTTAACGCATTAAAAATATTTAACGCAAATAACGCAGCGTCCGTTTTTATATCCATTTTTGCTTAGCGTTACATGATCACGCTCCTATTCATGTAAATGCTTCCAAGCGCGACAAGACACAAGAGAGCGCGCTGTATGCCAATGTCCTGTCTGTGTGTGTGTGTGTGTGTGTGTGTGTGTGTCAGTGTCCTGTGTGTGTGTGTGTGTGTGTGTGTGTGTGTGTGTGTGTGTGTGTGTGCCAGTGTCCTGTCTGTGTGTGTGTCAGTGTCCTGTCTGTGTGTGTGTGTGTGTGTGTGTGTGTGTGTGTGTGTGTGTGTGTGTGTGTGTGTGTGTGTCAGTGTCCTGTCTGTGTGGATGCGTCTCATGTCAGCTAATCAAGGGACACTGACACACACACACACACACACACACACACACACACACACACACTCGACGCATAGATAGACACGCGTTAGTTTCCTGCTCACATCGAGTTCTCTTTTGCTCTTGAACAACCAATAACACAGAGGATTTTGAGTATTCTCATATTAGAGTCTTAAATTAGTTAAATAACGTCTTAAATTAACTTTAAAGAGTTGTGAGGAAATGAGATGCGCGGGACAGCGCGTGAGACCCGCGGCTGTTCTTAAAGTGACAGTAGCACTGATGATGCCTGTCATTAATGTTCATCAAAGAACAACGGGAACAGAGAAAATTGTAGCTTTAATGATGATTCATCTATATTTGATTTATTATTTATGCAGTTAAGGAAGGTTTGATAACTATTACATTTCTGTATAACAGGTAAGGCCATGGGTAAATATAACATTTATTATTTTGGGTTTATGTAAAGATTGTTTTAAGTTCACTTAAATTAAAAGTTGTTTTTTAAAGCCTAATAAATGTTGAAATTGGGAGCTTTCAGTTATACTGTAATGTAACGTCATTAATGTTTCATAGAGACTTTAGTATCAGTGATACTGGCCTTCATTCATAAAAAATGACAACACAACACATATTTACAATATGCTGTCTTTAAATTGTTTCTAAATTAATTTGGAGAGTAACTGAAATTATTACAATATCAAAATATTAAAAACTTAAAATATTAAAAACTTGCGATTAATCGCGATTAATTACAGAAAAAAATGTGATTAATTAGTTAATTTTTTTGTTAACGATGCCCAGCACTAATAAATATATATTATAAATATTTCTTTGAATAATCTATTGTGCCTGTGTGTGCTGCCCTTCTCTCAATGAACAAAAGATGGCAGCATTGTGTTAGTTTTGAAACAGGATATAAAAAACATTCCATGTCTTTCTTTCTGCCACTCTCTCTTAGGCTTTCACAAATAACTATCACTTGAAATAAAAACGTCATGTGCTGTGTTTGCCAAGATCACATATGATGCAGATGTCTTTTAATGAATAATTTACTGATATAATTTAAATGTATTAAAAGTAAATTTCACATGGTTTTCTAAAAGTGGCTGTTTATAATAAACTTCCATAAAATGTAGACACGTATCTTACTCTTACCTGACACTGATATTAAAATCATCTTTGCATTTTACTGTGATTTGGCTCAATTTATAAATTTTTTTATAAAAAAAAATGTATTGGACCACCCATATTGAAATGAAAGCACGCTTTATGGTGCATAAGATTGGTGCACAAACGGTAGCTAAGGTAGGTCAAAAACACATGAAGAGAAATGTTAGGATAATACAACATCAGCATTTGAATGGTATTGTGAACTCATTCCAATTTGACCTTTGACATCATCTGACATGAAATTAATTTAAATTTAATTGATCTCATAGATGTGGCTGTTGTGGTTCGTTGTCATAGCAGCACCAACTGCTGCAGTTAATGTGGTGAATTCAGATGACTTTGACATAGTCCTTTTAGTTTTTCCAATTTTAAATGCCTATTGCCTGCTGTGCACAGTTAAGCTGATGCCACCGGCGTGGCGGTGCCACCGGCTTGGGCCCGTCATCGCTGCTCGCAGCTTTAATTAGGGCCCAAGCCCTGAAAGGGCGCAGAGCCCTATTGTTCTTCCTCTGTTTCTTATTATTAGGGCCCAAGCCCTGAAAGGGCGCAGAGCCCTATTGTTCTTCCTCAGATTATTCTTTGTTTTTTTTTGTTTTTTTTTGTTTTTTGTTTTTTTTCGACTTCTCGGGTACTTTTGGGGCACTTAACATGCTCGAAAACTCTTGAAACTTCGCACAGGCGTCGGAATGCGCGGCCATCAGAGCCGGGCTGAAGCTGGTACCCGGGCGTGGCAGGGGGGCTCGACAGCGCCCCCTTAAGTGGGGTCTGAAAACTTGGTCCATATATCAAACACACTTGCACGTACATGTATGAAACTCGGTACACATATAGACCTCATCGGGCCAAACAACTTTCGTGCTCATAGTTATGCGTCAGCCCAACAGGAAGTGAGCTATAATCGGTTGTTCGGAAAACCCATGCTCTGGAATTTAATATACTCCTCCGAGGCCATTGTTTCGATCATCGCCAAACTCGGTCAGCATGAAGAGAACATATCCAGGATGCTAAATTGCGAGCGGATTTTTGATATCTCAAATGGTTTGGCCGTGGCGAAGCAACGAATTTATGGCGAGAAAAGGGAAACAGGAAGTGTGTTATAACGTCAGCAAACATTGACTGATTTGGATGAAACTTCAGCTGTGTGTTCGTTGTAAGAGGCCGATCACATGGATATGACTTTTGTGAGTCAAAGTTATAGCGCCACCAACTGGCAGCAGGAAGTGTGTCACTTTCAAAAATGCTTTGAATCACCATCTTATTTTCACCCCATTTACTTCAAACTTCATCAGTATAATGTGAAAACATGACAGATAGAGACGTATGAAATGGATTCCTGAAATTTCAAATACTGTTGCCATGGCAACGTGTCAAAGTTTAATAATCTTTTGGCTGTTTTGAGGCTCTTAGCATGCTTGAAATTGCTTGAAACTGCTTGAAACTCAACACACACATCAGAGATGTCAGTCAGTACACATTGGTAAAGCATCAGAAATGGGCGGGCATGAGGGCCTCTCTAGCGCCACCTTTTGACAAAAGTGGGGGGGTTAGTTTTATCTTCAGTCACCAAACTCAGTACATATATTGTTCTCTTCGAGCCGGACAACTTTCTAATTTACAGTCATTAGCTCCGACCAACAGGAAGTCAGATATTTTGGTTTTAAGGTGAATTTTTGGTTAAATCGGGGTCTGAGTTTTTACGTTCTCCTCGTAGGCGATTTATTCAATCTCCACCAAACTCGGTCAACATGAAACAAAGATACGGAAGATGCTAAAATGTGAACGGATTTTGGATATCTCAAACGGTGTTGCCATGGCGAGGGATTAAATAAGGACAAAAAAGGGGAACAGAAATTGTCTCATATCTTGTAAAAGCATATTTTGATTTCAATTAAATTAAGATTGTATGTTTGGCAATTGAACTTAGATTAATTTTAAATGACTATACTATTTTTCAGATGAATATATATATTTTTTATAAATATTTATTTGAATAGTCTAATGTGCCTGCATGTGTGTGCTGCCCTTCCCTCAATGAACACAAGATGGCAGCATTTTGTTAGTTTTGAAGCAGGATAAAAAAAAACCTTCTCTCTCTCTCTCTCTCTCTCTCTCTCTCTCTCTCTCTCTCTCTCTCTCTCTCTCTCTCTCTCTCTCTCTCTCTCTCTCTCTCTCTCTCTCTCTCTCTCTCTCTCTCTCTCTCTCTCTCTCTCTCTCTCTCTCTCTCTCTCTCTCTCTCTCTCTCTCTGTGTGTGTGTGTGTGTGTTTCTGAGGACATACATTTGTAGACATTTCATGTGTCCCCATACATATATTGTTCTCTTCGAGCCGGACAACTTTCTAATTTACAGTCATTAGCTCCGACCAACAGGAAGTCAGATATTTTGGTTTGAAGGTGAATTTTTGTGTAATTCAGGGTCTGAGTTTTTACGTTCTCCTCGTAGGCGATTTATTCAATCTCCACCAAACTCGGTCAACATGAAACAAAGATACGGAAGATGCTAAAATGTGAATGTGTGTGTGTGTGTGTGTGTGTGTGTGTGTGTGTGTGTGTGTGTGTGTGTGTGTGTGTGTGTGTGTGGTACTGCGCCCCTCATGAATATTCGCTCCCGTTTATCGTAATGTCAGATTTTGTCAGACCACTGTGTACAAGTGCGTTTATTCAGGATAGAAACAGCACCTGAGAAAACATCTCTGATTTGGACCTGTTTGCAGCAACTATTAAAAGAAAGGTAAGTTAATCTGCAGTTTAATCGCTTGTGGCTAAGTTTGGCTTGTTTGTGCGTGTTTTATAAGCTCTTTTCTGCTCGTTTTGCAGTAAGAAAGCAGCTAGCGCCTGATGCTAACGGCGCTAGCATAGTCATTCTGATCCCAGACTGTCAGGAGAGAATCAGAGATGCTTGTAAGATTTAATTTGTTTTAGATTCCAATATAATTGTAAATAACTTATTTTGAGCACATAAATCAGTCTAGCCATCGTAACAATGCATTGTCATGACTACAGTCTGTGAAGGGGATACAGTATCCTGACATGCTACTGTTAAATATTACTGCAGTTTAACGTTAGCTTGGTTTAAAGTTATTATTATTATTATATTATTATTAAGAAACAAAGCGATCAAGATATGCTTTTATTCCTCCTGAATGTAATAAAATATACTCTGTACCAATAGAACTGTAAGTATTAATGTTTATTATGAAAACAATCTTGCTGAAGAATGTCAAATTAAATGCAATGCTCATAATTATTGGTGTTTTTCTCTATGACAGCAGACACATCAGATAATGCCTGAAATGAGAAAGCTCAAGCCACTGGAGGAGGCCGTAAAGTTTTCACTTCAGAGGAAAGAATGGTCTGATAGAGCTAAGTTTAAGTGAAAGAGCTACGGCTAACTTATCTTAAAATTTTCCACCCTGTTGATTCCGCCCTGTTAGTGTTCTATAAACCTAACAGGGTGGACATTCTAATAGAATAAATCGTATTTAGTGTATATTGCAAATTCTATAAACACATATATGCATATATAAATATTATAAAACCATGTTATAGGTGCAGTGCCACACATTACTGATGGCAAATCATGCAGGACAGTGAGGGAAAACTCCTCCACTGTTATGGTCTTCCACCCTGTTAGGCGAGTCATTTTTAAATAATAATTTGACATACTTATGTTTTATTTTGGGAGGTGAGGATCATTAACAGCATATACAATATATGTTTTTGAACACTTTTTTTATTATTTACCATCCTGTTGGCAAAAATGGGTACAAAAAGTACCTGTTTTTAATAATCAAGACATTCTATTCATCAATAATAGTTTTGTTATTGTTTCAAGAATTTAAAATAATACCATGATGGCATAAGGGACATATACTATCCAAGAAAAACTTGTTATTGTTTAACATTAACATTTTGTGATAACTATGTATATGTCCCTAAAAGGGTGGAACATCTTCACGGCCCGTGTCTGAACAATGAATCTACCCATAATTATTATTTTTTTAGTCCCTGAGCTTGACCAATATGTATTCCGACTAGTTAAACATGTCACCATTTTGGTAGAATGCTAAAAACATGAAAATCATGTACTTTTTTTTCAAACATTTATGAAGCCAAAATGTTACCGCATACCAGGAATGACCCAGCTATAGTTTCTAACTGTGTTGCTATTTGATTAGAAAAAAGAAAGACAAAAGTGAACATTGGCCTGCATGGTAGCCTAATGAGGTGCCGTCAATGGTCTTGCTTTGGAAATAAACCCTTATTGTAACAAATGATATAGTTAAACAATTACAAGAACTATATGTTAGATCTAAGGCTGAGAACAAGTTAGAAAGAGCTTTAAAATACGGACCTTCTTGAATTATTGAATAAACAATCCCCCCATAACCACGCCCCCAACAAAGCCCCGCCCCCTCTGGTGAGTACCAGCACTTTATTTTTTCCACTTCAAGCACTGGCGTTGGTAATGGTACTCCTGGTTTCCTGGGATGGGGTTCAATTCCCTACTGTGTCCTTGTTATTTTGTACCAACTACATAGAATGTAATAGTTTAATTACATTTAAACTAACTACAAATTATATATACAAGTGTTCCCACAAATAAAGTATAAATCATGTAAATTACTACATGTAATATATGGTATTCTGAACTCATTATGACTCAACTTTCTAATTTAACTAATCTAATTTAACTAATTTAAAACTTTCTAATTTTAAATAAAAACGTCATGTGCTGTGTTTGCCAAGATCACGTATGATGCATATGCAGGGTATATGCAGGAATCCTGAAGTAAATTTTAATACCTTTTTAAGACTTTTTTAAGACCTTCTCAAAATATTTAAAGACCTCATCGGCGATGAGAACTACTGTTGAGCAATAAAATAAAAATATATAAAGCTATAACAAACTATATATTAAATTAGGTGAGTGGATAGTTAAAAAAAATTGCAATTACAAAAAGTAATTCTTGAAAAAACATCTCTGGACTAATTATCTTATCACCTGACAGCCGTGATTCCATGTACTCATTCAGACAGAACTCTTTTTTAAAACAGAGGAGTGTGAGTGTGTTTTCTATACATGTGCTTTAAGGTCATGTGCTGTGTTTGCAAAGATCACTTTTGACACATTTGTCTTTAAATTCATTATTTACTGGCATAGTTCAAATTTATTTTAAAACAAAATTCACATTGTTTTCTACAAGTGTCTGTTTATAAGTGTCTTTTTTTCACAGAAAGTTTTTGTTTGAACGTGAATATTTGTATAATTCAGGGTCTGAGTTTTTACGTTTTCCTCGTAGGCGATTTATTCAATCTCCACCAAACTCGGTCAACGTGAAACGGAAGCTTAACGCATTAAAAATATTTAACGCAAATAACACAGCGTCCGTTTTTATATCCATTTTTGCTTAGCGTTACATGATCACGCTCCTATTCATGTAAATGCTTCCAAGCGCGACAAGACACAAGAGAGCGCGCTGTATGCCAATGTCCTGTCTGTGTGTGTGTGTGTGTGTGTGTGTGTGTGTGTCAGTGTCCTGTCTGTGTGTGTGTGTGTGTGTGTGTGTGTGTGTGTGTGTGTGTGTGTGTGTGTGTGTGTGTGTGTGTGTGTGTGTGTGTGTCAGTGTCCTGTCTGTGTGTGTGTCAGTGTCCTGTCTGTGTGGATGCGTCTCATGTCAGCTAATCAAGGGACACTGACACACACACACACACACACACACACACACACTCGACGCATAGATAGACACGCGTTAGTTTCCTGCTCACATCGAGTTCTCTTTTGCTCTTGAACAACCAATAACACAGAGGATTTTGAGTATTCTCATATTAGAGTCTTAAATTAGTTAAATAACGTCTTAAATTAACTTTAAAGAGTTGTGAGGAAATGAGATGCGCGGGACAGCGCGTGAGACCCGCGGCTGTTCTTAAAGTGACAGTAGCACTGATGATGCCTGTCATTAATGTTCATCAAAGAACAACGGGAACAGAGAAAATTGTAGCTTTAATGATGATTCATCTATATTTGATTTATTATTTATGCAGTTAAGGAAGGTTTGATAACTATTACATTTCTGTATAACAGGTAAGGCCATGGGTAAATATAACATTTATTATTTTGGGTTTATGTAAAGATTGTTTTAAGTTCACTTAAATTAAAAGTTGTTTTTTAAAGCCTAATAAATGTTGAAATTGGGAGCTTTCAGTTATACTGTAATGTAACGTCATTAATGTTTCATAGAGACTTTAGTATCAGTGATACTGGCCTTCATTCATAAAAAATGACAACACAACACATATTTACAATATGCTGTCTTTAAATTGTTTCTAAATTAATTTGGAGAGTAACTGAAATTATTACAATATCAAAATATTAAAAACGTAAAATATTAAAAACTTGCGATTAATCGCGATTAATTACAGAAAAAAATGTGATTAATTAGTTAATTTTTTTGTTAACGATGCCCAGCACTAATATATATATTATAAATATTTCTTTGAATAATCTATTGTGCCTGTGTGTGCTGCCCTTCTCTCAATGAACAAAAGATGGCAGCATTGTGTTAGTTTTGAAACAGGATATAAAAAACATTCCATGTCTTTCTTTCTGCCACTCTCTCTTAGGCTTTCACAAATAACTATCACTTGAAATAAAAACGTCATGTGCTGTGTTTGCCAAGATCACGGATGATGCAGATGTCTTTTAATGAATAATTTACTGATATAATTTAAATGTATTAAAAGTAAATTTCACATGGTTTTCTAAAAGTGGCTGTTTATAATAAACTTCCATAAAATGTAGACACGTATCTTACTCTTACCTGACACTGATATTAAAATCATCTTTGCATTTTACTGTGATTTGGCTCAATTTATAAATTTTTTTATAAAAAAAAATGTATTGGACCACCCATATTGAAATGAAAGCACGCTTTATGGTGCATAAGATTGGTGCACAAACGGTAGCTAAGGTAGGTCAAAAACACATGAAGAGAAATGTTAGGATAATACAACATCAGCATTTGAATGGTATTGTGAACTCATTCCAATTTGACCTTTGACATCATCTGACATGAAATTAATTTAAATTTAATTGATCTCATAGATGTGGCTGTTGTGGTTCGTTGTCATAGCAGCACCAACTGCTGCAGTTAATGTGGTGAATTCAGATGACTTTGACATAGTCCTTTTAGTTTTTCCAATTTTAAATGCCTATTGCCTGCCGTGCACAGTTAAGCTGATGCCACCGGCGTGGCGGTGCCACCGGCTTGGGCCCGTCATCGCTGCTCGCAGCTTTAATTAGGGCCCAAGCCCTGAAAGGGCGCAGAGCCCTATTGTTCTTCCTCTGTTTCTTATTATTATTATTATTTTATCGACTTCTCGGGCACTTTTGGGGCCCTTACCATGCTCAAAAACTCTTGAAACTTTGCACACACATCGGAATGCGCGGCCATCAGAGCCGGGCTGAAGCTGGTACCCGGGCGTGGCAGGGGGGCTCGACAGCGCCCCCTAAAGTGGTGTCTGAAAACTTGGTCTATATATCAAACACACTTGCACGTACATGTATGAAACTCGGTACACATATAGACCTCATCGGGCCAAACAACTTTCGTGCTCTAAGTTACGTGTCAGCCCAACAGGAAGTGAGCTAATATGGGTTGTTCTGAAAACACATGCTCTGGAATTTAATATACTCCTCCGAGGCCATTGTTTCAATCAGTGCCAAACTCGGTCAGCATGAAGTCAAGACACAGAGGATGCTAAATTGCGAACGGATTTTTGATATCTTAAACGGTTTGGCCGTGGCGAAGCAACGAATTTATGGCGAGAAAAGGTAAACAGGAAGTGTGTAATAACTTGTGCACACATTGACTGATTTGGATGAAACTTCAGCTGTGTGTTCGTTGTAAGAGGCCGATCACAGGGATATGACTTTTGTGAGTCAAAGTTATAGCGCCACCAACTGGCAGCAGGAAGTGTGTCACTTTCAAAAATGCTTTGAATCACCATCTTATTTTCACCAGATTGTCTTCAAACTTCATCAGTATAATGTGAAAACATGACAGATAGAGACATATGAATGAATTCCTGATATTTCAAATAATGCTGCCATGGCAACATGTCAAAGTTTAATAATGTTTTTGGCTGTTTGTGTGCCCTCCCCTCTATCACCAAAAGGTGGCAGTGTTGTATTATTTTTGAAACTCCCTTTCTCTCTCTCTCTCTCTGTGCTTGTTTTTGTGATTTATGAGGACACAAATGTGTATGAAGACATGTGTATTACACTGGTATTACAACGTAGTGGTTAATGTGGACATGAACTATGACACTATATCACTACAGGACTCATTTTCTAAATGACATTTGAGTTACAATTCTTATCACCTGACAGCCGTGATTTCATGTACTCATTCAGACAGAACTCTTTTTTTAAAACAGAGGAGTGTGAGTGTGTTTTCTATACATGTGCTTTACAGAAGGTCATGTGCTGTGTTTGCAAAGATCACTTTTGACACATTTGTCTTTAAATTCATTATTTACTGACATAGTTCAAATTTATTTTAAAAAAAAAATTCACATTATTTTCTACAAGTGTCTGTTTATAAGTGTCTTTTTTTCACAGAAAGTTTTTGTTTGAATGTGAATATTTGTATAATTCAGGGTCTGAGTTTTCACGTTCTCCTTGTAGGCGATTTATTCAATTTCCACTAAACTCGGTCAACGTGAAACGGAAGCTTAACGCATAAAAAATATTTAACGCAAATAACACAGCGTCCGTTTTTATATCCATCTTTGCTTAGCGTTACATGATCACCACGCTCCTATTCATGTAAATGCTTCCAAGCGCGACAAGACACAAGAGAGCGCGCTGTATGCCAGTGTCCTGTCTGTGTGTGTGTGTGTGTGTGTGTCAGTGTCCTGTGTGTGTGTGTGTGTGTGTGTGTGTGTGTGTGTATGTGTGTGTGTCAGTGTCCTGTCTGTGTGGATGCGTCTCATGTCAGCTAATCAAGGGACACTGACACACACACACACACACACACACACACACACTCGACGCATAGATAGACTCGCGTCAGTTTCCTGCTCACATCGAGTTCTCTTTTGCTCTTGAACAAACAATAACACAGAGGATTTTGAGTATTCTCATATTAGAGTCTTAAATTAGTTAAATAACGTCTTAAATGAACTTTAAAGAGTTGTGAGGAAATGAGATGCGCGGGACCGCGCGTGAGATCCGCGGTTGTTCTTAAAGTGATAGGAGCACTGATGATGCCTGTCATTAATGTTCATCAAAGAACAACGGGAACAGAGAAAATTGTAGCTTTAATGATGATTCATCTATATTTCATTTATTATTTATGCAGTTAAGGAAGGTTTGATAACTATTACATTTCTGTATAACAGGGAAGGCCATGGGTAAATATAACATTTATTATTTTGGGTTTATGTAAAGATTTTTTTAAAGCTACACTGTGTAACTTTTTTAGTCTATTCTTAGCTAAAAACACTTAGTTCTTTCAAAAATATATGTGCTCATTAATGTATATTTACTTCTTTCAAGTAATAAAGTATTCTCGTAAGTTTATAATATGCCATTGAAAATACATAAGGTAATGGGATCTAACGGTGGTCGCTATGTTGCCCCTCCATCTTGAAAGTACATTAGCCAAAGAGGGACATACCCGTAAATTCAAGCTTCGCCTTTCGCGTTTTAACCGGTTTTAACACTGTGCGCGTCAACTTGTTCAGACTTGTCTGGTGCATGCGCAGAGAGTTTTCATCTCAGCAGCTCCAGTAACAGAGTTATACGGAGTTTTCCTGGCTTGTTTATTCCTCAAAAGTCTGTTTTTCCTTGTGTGGTATTTCTGTGCGTTAATAACTCCGTAAGTAATAATAGTTATTGTCATTGTAGATGTGTTTCAGAGTGTGTCATCGCGTAATTCAGTTGATGTCACCTCAGAAGTATTTTTGTGTCAACATACAATAGCGTAATGCTCACCTATTTGAATAATCATTCAGTTATTAACAATGTTTATTCGTTTATAGAAAATATTTGCTTGTAATGTATGTTGATGGAAAAATGTATCATGTCTGATCGGCATATTAACACTTGTTATACAGAGCTAAACCTGCACACACACTTTTGTAACCGGACACCGCTTGTTAGCAGCGGCAGCTCCGCTCCTTTTAATGCAGCTGCATTTAGCGCCTATATATTGTACAATAAGCTCTGGTTTACGGTTACATTATACAAATGTAACTTATAAGTATAGTTATACAGTTCTTAACTGTGTATATTCTGTCATGTCATTATCATGTATATTTAGTGTAGTGTAGGGGGATAGCATGTACAGTTTGTACAGTATAAAAACCATTAAGTCTATGCAATGTCCTCTGCCTTTCCTTCCCCTCCCCCCCTCACTCTCACTTTCTCACTGTGTGTGTGTGTGTGTGTGTGTGTGTGTGTGTGTGTGTGTGTGTGTGTGTGTGTGTGTGTGTGTGTGTGTGTGTGTGTGTGTGTGTGTGTGGCCACCAACTGGCAGCAGGAAGTGTGTAACTTTCAAAAATGTTAAATCACTGTCATGTTTTCCCCCGATTTACTTCAAACTTCATCAGTATAATGACAAAACATGGCAGATATAGACATACGAATGGATTCCTGATATTTTAAATACTTTCTACTTTACAGTCATTAGCTCTGACCAACAGGAAGTCAGATATTTTTGTTTGAACGTGAATATTTGTATAATTCCTCTTAGAATGCTTGAAATTACTTGAAACTCAACACACACATCAGAGTAGGGTGACCACCTGTCCCGCTTTGCGTTGTACCGCACAGCATTTTCACCCCTTGTCCCGCATGTCGCATATTGAGAAAATGTCCCGCATTTTCACCAGTCTGTTGACTTTTAATGATCATATTGAGAAAACATGCATGCGTTCTTTTGCCTTTTTAAGAAAGCATTTTATTTATTATTTTTGCGGCATCGTTTTTCACCTATATTTAACAGCGCTTCGTCAGAAGTAACATCCCGCCTTACACAAATACAAAAGCCATTTTTTAAACCATATCCAATGGTTGAAAAGAAAGGAGTAAACACGGTCACTGGTAGGTTGTGACGGCTGTCAATCAAAATGTGGAGCGGTGATGTGTTCCCTGTCAGAAAACGAATGGATAGTTCTGTATATAAATGAATATATATATATATATATATATATATATATATATATATATATATATATATATATATATATATATATATATATATATATAAATAAATGCAGTTCTGTATAATTTTATATATATATATATATATATATATATATATATATATATATATATATATATATATATATATATATATATATATATATATATATATATATATTAATATATAAGATTAACTAATTTAATGTTGTTTTATTTGTTTCATTATTTATTTAGTTGGATTTTAGTTGCACTTGGTCAGAACTGTTTCAAAAGTAGTTATCTGCATGATGCCTGCTGCCTTTGGGCTCAGTGATGTTGAATTTAAGATTATACAACAATTTCAGGTTATGTTTTAGTGTTGGTAACATGTCCCACATTGTCCCACACAAACTTAGTAATCGTCCCACATTTGGTTTGTTTGATGGTGGTCACCCTACATCAGAGATGTCCGTCAGTGGAAATGGGCAAAGCCTCAGAAATGGGTGTGTTGGAGGGGTGTTTATTACAACATAATCATGGTTTATGAAGACATTTCATGTGTCCCCGTAAATCAAAATAGCTTTAACAGCATACTAAACAATTTTTTAATAAAAATGTAAAAATGCAGAATGTTTTCTGTGATGGTAGGTTTAGGGGTAGTGTGTGTGTGTGTGTGTGTGTGTGTGTGTGTGTGTGTGTGTGTGTGTGTGTGTGTGTGTGTGTGTGTGTGTGTGTGTGTGTGTGTGTGTGTGTGTGTGTGTGTGTGCGATATGTAGGCTTAGGGGTAGTGTAGGGGGATAGAATGTACAGTTTGTACAGTATACAAACCATTAAGTCTATGGAATGCCATCTGCCTGTCTTTCCCCTTCCCCCTCTCTATCTCTGTGTGTGTGTGTGGGGGGGGGGGTCTCTCTCTCACCCTGTGAGTTTGTGTGTGTGCCTTTCTCTCAGTCCTTCCCCTCCCCCTCACTCTCACTCTATCATTGTGTGTGTGTGTGTGTGGGCATGTTTTTGTGAAATATCAGGACACAAATGTGTATAATGACATAGGTATTACAAAAAGAGGGTGAAATATGAGGACGTTCCCCATGTCCTCACTTTTCAAAATGCTTATAAATCATACAGAACAAGGTTTTTTTTCACAGAAAGTGAACTGCACAGTCTCCTGTGAGGGTTAGGTTTAGGGACAGGGGCAGTGTGTGTGTGTGTGTGTGTGTGTGTGTGTGTGTGTGTGTGTGTGTGTGTGTGTGTGTGTGTGTGTGTGTGTGTGTGTGTGTGTGTGTGTGTGTGTGTGTGTGTGTGTGTGTGTGTGTGTGTGTGTGTGTGTGTGTGATGGGTAGGTTTAGGGGCAGTGTAAGGGGATAGAAAATACGGTTTGTACGGTATAAAAACCATTACGCCTATGGAATGTCCTCACATTTCACAAAAACAAACGTGTGTGTGTGTGTGTGTGTGTGTGTGTGTGTGTGTGTGTGTGTGTGTGTGTGACTTTCTCTCTTGATGATCATAATTTAACCCTTTCATATAGGCTATCACAAATAACTATCACTTGAAATAAAAACGTCATGTGAAGTGTTTGCCAAGATCACGTATCATGCACATATCTTTAAATTAATTATTTACTGATATAATATAAATGTATTAAAACATAAATTTCACATGATTTTATAAAAGTGGCTATTTATAATAAACTTCCAATAAATGTAGACACGCATCTTACTCTTACCTGACACTGATATTAAAATCATCTTTGCAGTTTCTGTGATTTGGCTCCATTTATACATTTTTTATTAAAAAAAATTTATTGGACCACCCATATTGAAATGAAAGCATGTTTTATGGTCATAAGATTGGTGCACAAACGGTAGCTAAGGTAGCTCAAAAACACATGAAGAGAAGTGTTAGAATAAAACAACATCAGCATTCGAATGGTATTCTGAACTCATTCCAATTTGACCTTTGACATAATCTGACATGAAATTCATATAAATTTAATTGATCTCATAGATGTGGCTGTTGTGGTTTGTGGTCATAGCAGCACCAACAGCTGCAGTTAATGTGGTGAATTCAGATGACTTTGACATAGTCCTTTTATGTTTTCCCATTTTAAATGCCTATTGCCTGCCGTGCACAGTTAAACTGATGCCACCGGGGTGGCGGTGCCACCGGCTTGGGCCCGTCATCGCTGCTCGCAGCTTTAATTATTATTATTATTTTATCGACTTCTCTGGCACTTTTGGGGCCCTTACCATGCTCAAAAACTCTTGAAACTTTGCAGATACGTCAGAATCTGCGGCCATCAGGGCCGGGCTGAAGCTGATACCCGGGCGTGGCAGGGGGGCTCGACAGCGCCCCCTATTAAAATTTGGTCTATATATCAAACACACTTGCACGTATATGTATGAAACTCGGTACACATATAGATCTCATCGGGGCAAACAACTTCCGCACTCATAGTCATAAACTTCGCCCAACAGGAAGTGAGCTATTTTGGGTTGTTCGGAAAACGCATGCTCTGGAATTTAATATACTCCTCCGAGGCAATTGTTTCGATCATTGCCAAACTCGGTCAGCATTAAGACAAGATATTCAGGATGCTAAATTGCGAGCGGATTTTTGATATCTCAATCGGTTTGGCCGTGGCGAAGCAACGAATTTATGGCGAGAAAAGGGAAACAGGAAGTGTGTTATAACTTGTGCAAACATTGACTGATTTGGATGAAACTTCAGCTGTGTGTTTGTTGTAGGAAGCCGATCGCAAGGATATGACGTTTGTGAGTCAAAGTTATAGCGCCACCAACTGGCAGCAGGAAGTGTGTCACTTTTTTTTAAAAATGCTTTAAATCACTGTCTTATTTTGACCCGATTGACTTCAAACTTCATCAGTATAATGTGAAAACATGGCAGATATAGACATATGAATGGATTTCTGAAATTTCCAATACTGTTGCCATGGCAACGTGTCAAAGCTTAATAATGTCTTTGGCTGTTTTTGAGACTCTTAGCATGCTTGAAATTGCATGAAACTTAACACACACATCAGAGATGTTAGTCAGTACACATGGGCAAAGCCTCAGAAACGGGTGGGGATGAGGGGCTCTATAGCGCCACCTTTTGACAAAAGTGAAGGGCTTCGTTTCATCTACAATCACCAAACTCAGTATATATATTGACCTCATCGAGCCGGACAACTTTCTAATTTACAGTCATTAGCTCCGACCAACAGGAAGTCAGATATTTTGGTTTGAACGTGAATATTGGTGTAATTCAGGCTCTGAGTTTTTACGTTCTCCTCGTAGGCGATTTATTCAATCTCCACCAAACTCGGTCAACATGAAACAAAGATACGGAAGATGCTAAAATGCGAACGGATTTTGGATATCTCAAACGGTGTTGCCATGCCGAGGGATTAAATAAGGACAAAAAAGGGGAATGTGTGCTGCCCTTCCCTCAATGAACACACGATGGCAGCATTGTCTTAGTTTTGAAGCAGGATAAAAAAAAACCTTGTTTCTCTCTCTCTCTCTCTCTCTCTCTCTCTCTCTCTCTCTCTCTCTCTCTGTGTGTGGTGTGTGTGTGTGTGTGTGTGTGTGTGTGTGTGTGCTTCTGTGATTTCTGAGGACATACATTTGTAGACATTTCATGTGTCCCCGTACATATATTGTTCTCTTCGAGCCGGACAACTTTCTAATTTAACTAATCTAATTTAACTAATTTAAAACTTTCTAATTTTAAATAAAAATGTCATGTGCTGTGTTTGCCAAGATCACATATGATGCATATGCAGGGTATATGCAGGAATCCTGAAGTAAATTTTAATACCTTTTTAAGACTTTTTTAAGACCTTCTCAAAATATTTAAAGACCTCATCGGCGATGAGAACTACTGTTGAGCAATAAAATAAAAATATATAATCATAAGCTATAACAAAAATATATATTAAATTAGGTGAGTGGATAGTTAAAAAAATTTGCGATTACAAAAAGTAATTCTTGAAAAAACATCTCTGGACTAATTTTATAAAATCTAAAAATGTTAATGAAAAGGTACAAATTACTTTGTGTTCTTATTAAATACATTTATAAAAAAAACTATTTATATTTAATTTATATATGAATGTAAATAATTATATGGGCCTACACAAATAATATAACATTTCAAGATTTATAGTTTATTGTAAACGTAATGTGCAGCTCTGTAAAGGGGCAACAAATATATGATAGATACGTGAGAACAAGATTTTTTTTAATCATCTTTAAGTGCACAAAACTATGAAAATATATGAAAGCGCGGCACAATGCGCTTATGCGCATCCCGGGTGCAGAATGATGCGCTTAAAGCAACATGGAGTCAGAGGGTGCAGTGCAGCGCGAGTGCACATTAAAAAGTTCACGGCATAAAGAGACGATGAGCGTTGAGCGCACAAATCCTAGTCTACTATGTATATCGGTCGGTTTCTTCACAGTTTTAAATTCCGGTTATTGTGCGTGTGATGCCTTGTGTTGTCACCCGGGTAGGGAGCACAACATCGTTCAGAAACCGCTAGATAAACTCCAGGAAGATAAATTATTTTATCTGCATATCAAGTATTATAACGGGAATATATCATCTTGGAGTGAGCTTTACCGAGCAGCTGACTGACTGTAACCAAACACGACGCGCAGTTTGAATGCTGAACGGAGAATGATGGACAGCTACAGCGGAGGAAAGACATTCAGCTATGGAATGGCTTTAGATGACTTTGTACTAGCAAATCATAAAATACTAATAATGATTGCTGAAAGATCATGTGACAATATATATTTCTGATGATTATTTAATTACCACGACATGCCTAATCTGAGCAAGTGACTGCCTGTCTTGAGTTTTGTCGACAGACGGAGGTGGCACGAAATGTGACGGAGGCAGCCGCTATGCAGGAAAAACCATAGAAAAACCCTGCGGTCATTGTTTAAACTCATCCTACTCCAACCAGGAGTCCGCAAATTTACATTTCCCCATTTCGGAGTCTTTTTCGCAACGTGTGGAGGGCGACACATCACCTAACTGCGCATTTCGCAAAATACGTGACATCACCCATAGACGGTGTGCGCGCCCGAGCTGATCTCACTGACATATCACTATTCAGACAGGACTAGTTTTCTAAATTATATTTGAGTTACAATTCTCATCACCCAACATCTGTGATTTCAAATATATTCAAAATAATGTTTTCAGAGATTGAAGTAAAAAAAACTTTCTCCCACCATTTAGATTTTATTTCTTTTTGTTGTTAAAATCTTGTGAATCTTGTTCAATGTGCAGATTGCCTCTCTCTCTCAGTCCTTCCCCTCCCCCCTCACTCTCAGGCTCACCCTGGGTGTGTGTGTGTGTGTGTGTGTGTGGGGTCTCTCTCTCACCCTGTGAGTTTGTGTGTGTGCCTTTCTCTCTTGATGATGATAATTTACCCCTTTCATATCATAGACTATCACAAATAACTATCACTTGTGAATAAGTAAAAAAAGAACTATACAAATACCTTGAATTAAATACTGGCCTTCTGGACTTATAACATTTTGAGCAGGAAAAGATAACTTTTCACATATTTGAAAGAGATCTTTTTCATCCCATGACATTAAAAATCATCTACATTTAAATGACATCATGGGTGTGGCTTGTGGTGATAGTGGCACCAGCTGCTGCGGTTAATGTGACATATTCGAGCGATTTAAAAAAATTATCCTGTTTAAATGCATATTGCCTGCCGTGCACAGTTATGCTGATGCCACCGGCGTGGCGGTGCCACCGGCTTGGGCCCGTCATCGCTGCTCGCAGCTTTAATTAGGGCCCAAGCCCTGAAAGGGCGCAGAGCCCTATTGTTCTTCCTCAGATTATTCTTTGTTTTTTTTTTTTTTTTTTTTTTTTTTTTTTTTTTTCGACTTCTCGGGTACTTTTGGGGCACTTAACATGCTCGAAAACTCTTGAAACTTCGCACAGGCATCGGAATGCGCGGCCATCAGAGCCGGGCTGAAGCTGGTACCCGGGCGTGGCAGGGGGGCTCGACAGCGCCCCCTTAAGTGGGGTCTGAAAACTTGGTCCATATATCAAACACACTTGCACGTACATGTATGAAACTCGGTACACATATAGACCTCATCGGGCCAAACAACTTTCGTGCTCATAGTTATGCGTCAGCCCAACAGGAAGTGAGCTATAATCGGTTGTTCGGAAAACCCATGCTCTGGAATTTAATATACTCCTCCGAGGCCATTGTTTCGATCATCGCCAAACTCGGTCAGCATGAGGAGAACATATCCAGGATGCTAAATTGCGAGCGGATTTTTGATATCTCAAACGGTTTGGCCGTGGCGAAGCAACGAATTTATGGCGAGAAAAGGGAAACAGGAAGTGTGTAATAACTTGTGCAAACATTGACTGATTTGGATGAAACTTCAGCTGTGTGTTCGTTGTAAGAGGCCGATCACATGGATATGACTTTTGTGAGTCAAAGTTATAGCGCCACCAACTGGCAGCAGGAAGTGTGTCACTTTCAAAAATGCTTTGAATCACCATCTTATTTTCACACGATTGACTTCAAACTTCATCAGTATAATGTGAAAACATGACAGATAGAGACATATGAATGAATTCCTGATATTTCAAATAATGCTGCCATGGCAACATGTCAAAGTTTAATAATGTTTTTGACTGTTTGTGTGCCCTCCCCTCTATCACCAAAAGGGGGCAGTGTTGTATTATTTTTGAAACTCCCTTTCTCTCTCTCTCTCTCTCTCTGTGCTTGCTTATGTGATTTATGAGGACACAAATGTGTATGATGACATGGCTATTGGTATTACAACGTAGTGGTTAATGTGGACATGAACTATGACACTATATCACTACAGAACTCATTTTCTAAATCACATTTGAGTTACAATTCTTATCATCTGACAGCCGTGATTTCATGTACTCATTCAGACAGAACTCTTTTTTTAAAACAGAGGAGTGTGAGTGTGTTTTCTATACATGTGCTTTACAGAAGGTCATGTGCTGTGTTTGCAAAGATCACTTTTGACACATTTGTCTTTAAATTCATTATTTACTGACATAGTTCAAATTTATTTTTTAAAAAAATTCACATTATTTTCTACAAGTGTCTGTTTATAAGTGTCTTTTTTTCACAGAAAGTTTTTGTTTGAACGTGAATATTTGAATAATTCAGGGTCTGAGTTTTTACGTTCTCCTCGTAGGTGATTTATTCAATCTCCACCAAACTCGGTCAACGTGAAACGGAAGCTTAACGCATTAAAAATATTTAACGCAAATAACACAGCGTCCGTTTTTATATCCATTTTTGCTTAGCGTTACATGATCACCCTCCTATTCATGTACATGCTTCCAAGCGCGACAAGACACAAGAGAGCGTGCTGTATGCCAGTGTCCTGTCTGTGTGTGTGTTAGTGTCCTGTCTGTGTGTGTGTGTGTGTGTGTGTGTCCTGTCTGTGTGTGTGTGTATGTGTATGTGTGTGTGTCAGTGTCCTATCTGTGTGGATGCGTCTCATGTCAGCTATTCAAGGGACACTGACACACACACACACACACACACACACACACACACACACACACACACACACACACACACTCGATGCATAGATAGACTCGCGTCAGTTTCCTGCTCACATCGAGTTCTCTTTTGCCTAGGGTTGCCAACTCTCACGCATTTGGCGTGACACTCACGCTTTCAGGCTCTGTCTCACGCTCTCACGCTGCCCAACTTAATCTCACGCCAAATTGCCAAACCTGCTTTTGATATTAAACAATGTCTAAGCTTTTACATTTTTTAAAGTTTTAATGCGAAATTCAAACAATAAATAGCGTTTTGGCGCTAATATGGCATAACAGTTAAAGCCAGAGTGTTGAAAAACCATACGGAGTTGCGACATGCTCTATCATCTCCCGGCGGCGCGCGCAGTCGTGCTTCACAGAAATCTCAATACTTCTAGCGCTGTGTCAATACATTTGAATGGCTTGATACACAACAGCTCCACTTTACAGGGGTTTGCAGCAAGTTTTGGTAAACAGTACAGCATAGTGTGCATTGATTATTACATCAACCATACAGGATCGTTTTATAATGGAGAGTAATGCAACAATGTTAACATTAATGTTAATGTTTTTTATTGTACTTAGCCTTCAGGTATTCCATACTAATTGGTCATACTCATACTAATTGATGGTCAAATGTGACCATACACCTTAACTATTTTTCAATTAAATAAATGTTCTATATTTTAGTTCAATAATATTTATTGAATATTTTGAGGAGATCTTTTGGTACTAAATACTAGTTGTGCAATATTTATTGTCAATAATGACCACTTAAAATATTTTTCTTCTAATATTTGTATTATTTATATTACAATTAGTATAGTAATAAGGTTAAATTAGAGAATTATTTTTCAAAGAGGCAAATTAGAGTCATTTTGTGGAGTCAGCCTGTCATTAATGTTCTTCAAAGAACAATGGGAACAGAGAAAATTGTAGCTTTAATGATGATTCATCTATATTTCATTTATTATTTATACAGTTAAGGAAGGTTTGATAACTATTACATTTCTGTATAACAGGGAAGGCCATGGGTAAATATAACATTTATTATTTTCATTTATTATTTATTTATTCCATTTATTATCATTTATTATTACTATACTCTCCTTGAAGTTTACTTCCCGCTACTTTTTCCCTCTTCCTCCCAACCGCGCGGCTGCAACTGTCTTCTTCTTCTTCGATAGTAGCCTAAGCCAGTGTTTCCCAACCTTTTTTCAGTCATTTTATCATACGTTACGCTAGGGGTGTAACGGTACAGATTGCTCACGGTTCGGTTTGTATCACGGTTTAAGGTTCCCCGTTTCGGTACGGTTCAGTATTTGCTATGTTCAGGGAAAAAAGGACTACTGTCAAATAAAACAAAAGAAAATAATAAGAAAAAATCATTTAAATACAAGCAGCAGCACAAATAAATACTATTGAGCAAAGATACTAATAAAATAAACTATGCTTTTCAGGTTTTTCAGGTACGTCTAACATTAGTTTTCAGGTACAGAAATTGATCAAATGTAAAATAACATTGCATATATGACTGTATAAATTAAAGATTAATCCTATTAAACTTACAAAAGTTATTCAATCAAGAGCAGTGAGTGATGCCCTTGTCTTTTGTTTGACATTAAACAGACAGCAGTAAAGGCTACTGCCCCTTTAAGACCTCGGATATGCGTCGTCTTTTCTGGACTGTATAAAGCTTACTTAAGCCATATACAGACTATGTCTGCTAGAATACTCATCAATATGTTGACATACTTTTTGCGTGAGTTTGTCCATTCAAGAGCAAGACTTGAAAGAGAACTCAATATTTGCGCGCTGAGAGACGTGTGCGCGCTCTCGGATGAGTGCACGGAAAATTTTCTCACAGTGCGCGCGACTTCTCATTCGCGTCTTCTGGCACTAAACCAGATAGTTGCGTGTTCTGAGTTAACACAATCAGAACGTAAAAATATGGGATATTTTACGGGAAAATACTAAAACGGGAAGACAGCGGGAAAAGAGCTAAAATACGTGAGAAACCCGGAAAAAACGGGAGGGTTGACAGCTATGGTGTGTGTGTGTGTGTGTGTGTGTGTGCGATATGTAGGCTTAGGGGTAGTGTAGGGGGATAGAATGTACAGTTTGTACAGTATACAAACCATTAAGTCTATGGAATGCCATCTGCCTGTCTTTCCCCTTCCCCCTCTCTATCTGTGTGTGTGTGTGGGGAGGGGGGGGGGGTCTCTCTCTCACCCTGTGAGTTTGTGTGTGTGCCTTTCTCTCAGTCCTTCCCCTCCCCCTCCCCCTCACTCTCACTCTATCATTGTGTGTGTGTGTGTGTGTGTGTGTGTGTGTGTGTGTGTGTGTGTGTGTGTGTGTGTGTGTGTGTGTGTGTGTGTGTGTGACTTTCTCTCTTGATCATAATTTAACCCTTTCATATAGGCTATCACAAATAACTATCACTTGAAATAAAAACGTCATGTGATGTGTTTGCCAAGATCACGTATGATGCACATGTCTTTAAATTAATTATTTACTGATATAATATAAATGTATTAAAACATAAATTTCACATGATTTTATAAAAGTGGCTATTTATAATAAACTTCCATAAAATGTAAACACGCATCTTACTCTTACCTGACACTGATATTAAAATCATCTTTGCAGTTTCTGTGATTTGGCTCCATTTATACATTTTTTATTAAAAAATTTTTATTGGACCACCCATATTGAAATTAAAGCATGTTTTATGGTGCATAAGATTGGTGCACAAATGGTAGCTAAGGTAGCTCAAAAACACATGAAGAGAAGTGTTAGAATAAAACAACATCAGCATTCGAATGGTATTCTGAACTCATTCCAATTTGACCTTTGACATAATCTGACATGAAATTCATATAAATTTAATTGATCTCATAGATGTGGCTGTTGTGGTTTGTGGTCATAGCAGCACCAACTGCTGCAGTTAATGTGGTGAATTCAGATGACTTTGACATAGTCCTTTTATGTTTTCCCATTTTAAATGCCTATTGCCTGCCGTGCACAGTTAAACTGATGCCACCGGGGTGGCGGTGCCACCGGCTTGGGCCCGTCATCGCTGCTCGCAGCTTTAATTATTATTATTTTTCTTATCGACTATTCGGGCACTTTTGGGGCCCTTACCATGCTCGAAAACTCTTGAAACTTTGCAGATACATCGGAATCTGCGGCCATCAGAGCCGGGCTGAAGCTGATACCCGGGCGTGGCAGGGGGGCTCAACAGCGCCCCCTATTAAAATTTGGTCTATATATCAAACACACTTGCACGTATATGTATGAAACTCGGTACACATATAGATCTCATCGGGGCGAACAACTTCCGCACTCATAGTCATAAACTTCGCCCAACAGGAAGTGAGCTATTTTGGGTTGTTCGGAAAACGCATGCTCTGGAATTTAATATACTCCTCCAAGGCAATTGTTTCGATCATTGCCAAACTCGGTCAGCATTAAGACAAGATATTCAGGATGCTAAATTGCGAGCGGATTTTTGATATCTCAATCGGTTTGGCCGTGGCGAAGCACAAATTTATGGCGAGAAAAGGGAAACAGGAAGTGTGTTATAACTTGTGCAAACATTGACTGATTTGGATGAAACTTCAGCTGTGTGTTTGTTGTAGGAAGCCGATCGCAAGGATATGACGTTTGTGAGTCAAAGTTATAGCGCCACCAACTGGCAGCAGGAAGTGTGTCAATTTTTAAAAAAAATGCTTTAAATCACTGTCTTATTTTGACCCGATTGACTTCAAACTTCATCAGTATAATGTGAAAACATGGCAGATATAGACATATGAATGGATTTCTGAAATTTCCAATACTGTTGCCATGGCAACGTGTCAAAGTTTAATAATGTCTTTGGCTGTTTTTGAGACTCTTAGCATGCTTGAAATTGCATGAAACTTAACACACACATCAGAGATGTTAGTCAGTACACATGGGCAAAGCCTCAGAAACGGGCGGGGATGAGGGCCTCTCTAGCGCCACCTTTTGACAAAAGTGGGGGGGTTAGTTTTATCTTCAGTCACCAAACTCGGTACATATATTGTTCTCTTCGAGCCGGACAACTTTCTAATTTACAGTCATTAGCTCCGACCAACAGGAAGTCAGATATTTTGGTTTGAAGGTGAAAATTTATATAATTCAGGGTCTGAGTTTTTACGTTCTCCTCGTAGGCGATTTATTCAATCTCCACCAAACTCGGTCAACATGAAACAAAGATATGGAAGATGCTAAAATGCGAACGAATATTGGATATCTCAAACGGTGTTGCCATGGCGAGGGATTAAATAAGGACAAAATAAGGGGAACAGAAATTGTCTCATATCTTGTAAAATCATATTTTGATTTCAATTAAATTAAGATTGTATGTTTGGTAATTGAACTTAGATTAATTTAAAATGACTGTACTATTTTTCAGATGAATATATATATATTTTATAAATATTTCTTTGAATCTATTGTGCCTGTCTGTGCTGCCTTTCCCTCAATGAACACAAGATGGCAGCATTGTGTTAGTTTTGAAGCAGGATTAAAAAAAACCTTGTTTCTCTCTCTCTCTCTCTCTCTCTCTCTCTCTCTCGCTCTCTCTCTCTCTCTCTCTCTCTCTCTCTCTCTCTCTCTCTCTCTGTGTGTGCTTCTGTGATTTCTGAGGACCTACATTTGTAGACATTTCATGTGTACCCGTACATATATTGTTCTCTTCGAGCCGGACAACTTTATAATTTACAGTCATTAGCTCCGACCAACAGGAAGTCAGATATTTTGGTTTGAAGGTGAATATTTGTATAATTCAGGGTCTGAGTTTTTACGTTCTCCTCGTAGGCGATTTATTCAATCTCCTTGTCTTCAATCTTCAATGCGCCCCTCATGAATATTCGCTCCCGTTTATCGTAATGTCAGATTTTGTCAGACCACTGTGTACAAGTGCGTTTATTCAGGATAGAAACAGCACCTGAGAAAACATCTGTGATTTGGACCTGTTTGCAGCAACTATTAAAAGAAAGGTAAGTTAATCTGCAGTTTAATCGCTTGTGGCTAAGTTTGGCTTGTTTGTGCGTGTTTTATAAGCTCTTTTCTGCTCGTTTTGCAGTCAGAAAGCAGCTAGTGCCTGATGCTAACGGCGCTAGCATAGTCATTCTGATCCCAGACTGTCAGGAGAGAATCAGAGATGCTTGTAAGATTTAATTTGTTTTAGATTCCAATATAATTGTAAATAACTTATGTTGAGCACATAAATCAGTCTAGCCATCGTAACAATGCATTGTCATGACTACAGTCTGTGAAGGGGATACAGTATCCTGACATGCTACTGTTAAATGTTACTGCAGTTTAACGTTAGCTTGGTTTAAAGTTATTATTATTATTATATTATTATTAAGAAACAAAGCGATCAAGATATGCTTTTATTCCTCCTGAATGTAATAAAATATACTCTGTACCAATAGAACTGTAAGTATTAATGTTTATTATGAAAACAATCTTGCTGAAGAATGTCAAATTAAATGCAATGCTCATAATTATTGGTGTTTTTCTCTATGACAGCAGACACATCAGATAATGGCTGAAATGAGAAAGCTCAAGCCACTGGAGGAGGCCGTAAAGTTTTCACTTCAGAGGAAAGAATGGTCTGATAGAGCTAAGTTTAAGTGAAAGAGCTACGGCTAAATTATCTTAAAATTTTCCACCCTGTTGATTCCGCCCTGTTAGTGTTCTATAAACCTAACAGGGTGGACATTCTAATAGAATAAATCGTATTTAGTGTATATTGCAAATTCTATAAACACATATATGCATATATAAATATTATAAAACCATGTTAGGTGCAGTGCCACACATTACTGATGGCAAATCATGCAGGACAATGAGGGAAAACTCCTTCACTGTTATGGTCTTCCACCCTGTTAGGCGAGTCATTTTTAAATAATAATTTGACTGCAACGTTAAATGTTTTGCATACTTATGTTTTATTTTGGGAGGTGAGGATCATTAACAGCATATACAATATATGTTTTTGAACACATTTTTTTATTTTTTACCATCCTGTTGGCAAAAATGGGTACAAAAAGTACCTGTTCTTAATAATCAAGACATTCTATTTATCAATAATAGTTTTGTTATTGTTTCAAGAATTTAAAAAAATACCATGATGGCATAAGGGACATATACTATCCAAGAAAAACTTGTTATTGTTTAACATTAACATTTTGTGATAACTATGTATATGTCCCTAAAAGGGTGGAACATCTTCATGGCCCGTGTCTGAACAATGAATCTACCCATAATTATTATTTTTTTAGTCCCTGAGCTTGACCAATATGTATTCCGACTAGTTAAACATGTCACCATTTTGGTAGAATGCTAAAAACATGAAAATCATGTACTTTTTTTTCAAACATTTATGAAGCCAAAATGTTACCGCATACCAGGAATGACCCAGCTATAGTTTCTAACTGTGTTGCTATTTGATTAGAAAAAAGAAAGACAAAAGTGAACATTGGCCTGCATGGTAGCCTAATGAGGTACCGTCAATGGTCTTCCTTTGTAAATAAACCCTTATTGTAACAAATGATATAGTTCTTGAATTATTGAATAAACAATCCCCCCATAACCACGCCCCCAACAAAGCCCCGCCCCCTCTGGTGAGTACCGGCACTTTATTTTTTCCACTTCAAGCACTGGCGTTGGTAATGGTACTCCTGGTTTACTGGGATGGGGTTCAATTCCCTACTGTGTCCTTGTTATTTTGTACCAACTACATAGAATGTAATAGTTTAATTACATTTAAACTAACTACAAATTATATATACAAGTGTTCCCACAAATAAAGTATAAATCATGTAAATTACTACATGTAATATATGGTATTCTGAACTCATTATGATTTGACCTTTGACATCATCTGACATGAAATTAATTTAAATGTAATTGATCTCATAGATGTGGTCCTATATGTGATCCTATGACATTACAATTCATCTATATTTAAATTACATCATGGGTGTGGCTTATGGTCATAATGGCACCAGCTGCTGCAGTAAATGTGGCATATTCGAGTGATTTTTAAAATATTCTCCTGTTTAAATGCATATTGCCTGCCATGCACAGTTAAGCTGATGCCACCGGCGTGGCGGTGCCACCGGCTTGAGCCCGTCATCGCTGCTCGCAGCTTTAATTATTATTATTATTATTTTATCGACTTCTCTGGCACTTTTGGGGCCCTTACCATGCTCAAAAACTCTTGAAACTTTGCAGATACGTCAGAATCTGCGGCCATCAGGGCCGGGCTGAAGCTGATACCCGGGCGTGGCAGGGGGGCTTGACAGCGCCCCCTATTAAAATTTGGTCTATATATCAAACACACTTGCACGTATATGTATGAAACTCGGTACACATATAGATCTCATCGGGGCAAACAACTTCCGCACTCATAGTCATAAACTTCGCCCAACAGGAAGTGAGCTATTTTGGGTTGTTTGGAAAACGCATGCTCTGGAATTTAATATACTCCTCCGAGGCAATTGTTTCGATCATTGCCAAACTCGGTCAGCATTAAGACGAGATATTCAGGATGCTAAATTGCGAGCGGATTTTTGATATCTCAATCGGTTTGGCCGTGGCGAAGCAACGAATTTATGGCGAGAAAAGGGAAACAGGAAGTGTGTTATAACTTGTGCAAACATTGACTGATTTGGATGAAACTTCAGCTGTGTGTTTGTTGTAGGAAGCCGATCGCAAGGATATGACGTTTGTGAGTCAAAGTTATAGCACCACCAACTGGCATTAGGAAGTGTGTCACTTTTTTTTAAAAATGCTTTAAATCACTGTCTTATTTTGACCCGATTGACTTCAAACTTCATCAGTATAATGTGAAAACATGGCAGATATAGACATATGAATGGATTTCTGAAATTTCCAATACTGTTGCCATGGCAACGTGTCAAAGCTTAATAATGTCTTTGGCTGTTTTTGAGACTCTTAGCATGCTTGAAATTGCATGAAACTTAACACACACATCAGAGATGTTAGTCAGTACACATGGGCAAAGCCTCAGAAACGGGTGGGGATGAGGGGCTCTATAGCGCCACCTTTTGACAAAAGTGAAGGGCTTCGTTTCATCTACAATCACCAAACTCAGTATATATATTGACCTCATCGAGCCGGACAACTTTCTAATTTACAGTCATTAGCTCCGACCAACAGGAAGTCAGATATTTTGGTTTGAACGTGAATATTGGTGTAATTCAGGCTCTGAGTTTTTACGTTCTCCTCGTAGGCGATTTATTCAATCTCCACCAAACTCGGTCAACATGAAACAAAGATACGGAAGATGCTAAAATGCGAACGGATTTTGGATATCTCAAACGGTGTTGCCATGCCGAGGGATTAAATAAGGACAAAAAAGGGGAATGTGTGCTGCCCTTCCCTCAATGAACACACGATGGCAGCATTGTCTTAGTTTTGAAGCAGGATAAAAAAAAACCTTGTTTCTCTCTCTCTCTCTCTCTCTCTCTCTCTCTCTCTCTCTCTCTCTCTCTCTCTCTCTCTCTCTCTCTCTCTGTGTGTGGTGTGTGTGTGTGTGTGTGTGTGTGTGTGTGTGTGTGTGTGTGCTTCTGTGATTTCTGAGGACATACATTTGTAGACATTTCATGTGTCCCCGTACATATATTGTTCTCTTCGAGCCGGACAACTTTCTAATTTAACTAATCTAATTTAACTAATTTAAAACTTTCTAATTTTAAATAAAAATGTCATGTGCTGTGTTTGCCAAGATCACATATGATGCATATGCAGGGTATATGCAGGAATCCTGAAGTAAATTTTAATACCTTTTTAAGACTTTTTTAAGACCTTCTCAAAATATTTAAAGACCTCATCGGCGATGAGAACTACTGTTGAGCAATAAAATAAAAATATATAATCATAAGCTATAACAAAAATATATATTAAATTAGGTGAGTGGATAGTTAAAAAAATTTGCGATTACAAAAAGTAATTCTTGAAAAAACATCTCTGGACTAATTTTATAAAATCTAAAAATGTTAATGAAAAGGTACAAATTACTTTGTGTTCTTATTAAATACATTTATAAAAAAAACTATTTATATTTAATTTATATATGAATGTAAATAATTATATGGGCCTACACAAATAATATAACATTTCAAGATTTATAGTTTATTGTAAACGTAATGTGCAGCTCTGTAAAGGGGCAACAAATATATGATAGATACGTGAGAACAAGATTTTTTTTAATCATCTTTAAGTGCACAAAACTATGAAAATATATGAAAGCGCGGCACAATGCGCTTATGCGCATCCCGGGTGCAGAATGATGCGCTTAAAGCAACATGGAGTCAGAGGGTGCAGTGCAGCGCGAGTGCACATTAAAAAGTTCACGGCATAAAGAGACGATGAGCGTTGAGCGCACAAATCCTAGTCTACTATGTATATCGGTCGGTTTCTTCACAGTTTTAAATTCCGGTTATTGTGCGTGTGATGCCTTGTGTTGTCACCCGGGTAGGGAGCACAACATCGTTCAGAAACCGCTAGATAAACTCCAGGAAGATAAATTATTTTATCTGCATATCAAGTATTATAACGGGAATATATCATCTTGGAGTGAGCTTTACCGAGCAGCTGACTGACTGTAACCAAACACGACGCGCAGTTTGAATGCTGAACGGAGAATGATGGACAGCTACAGCGGAGGAAAGACATTCAGCTATGGAATGGCTTTAGATGACTTTGTACTAGCAAATCATAAAATACTAATAATGATTGCTGAAAGATCATGTGACAATATATATTTCTGATGATTATTTAATTACCACGACATGCCTAATCTGAGCAAGTGACTGCCTGTCTTGAGTTTTGTCGACAGACGGAGGTGGCACGAAATGTGACGGAGGCGGCCGCTATGCAGGAAAAACCATAGAAAAACCCTGCGGTCATTGTTTAAACTCATCCTACTCCAACCAGGAGTCCGCAAATTTACATTTCCCCATTTCGGAGTCTGTTTCGCAACGTGTGGAGGGCGACACATCACCTAACTGCGCATTTCGCAAAATACGTGACATCACCCATAGACGGTGTGCGCGCCCGAGCTGATCTCACTGACATATCACTATTCAGACAGGACTAGTTTTCTAAATTATATTTGAGTTACAATTCTCATCACCCAACATCTGTGATTTCAAATATATTCAAAATAATGTTTTCAGAGATTGAAGTAAAAAAAACTTTCTCCCACCATTTCGATTTTATTTCTTTTTGTTGTTAAAATCTTGTGAATCTTGTTCAATGTGCAGATTGCCTCTCTCTCAGTCCTTCCCCTCCCCCCTCACTCTCAGGCTCACCCTGGGTGTGTGTGTGTGTGTGTGTGTGTGTGTGTGTGGGGGGTCTCTCTCTCACCCTGTGAGTTTGTGTGTGTGCCTTTCTCTCTTGATGATGATAATTTACCCCTTTCATATCATAGACTATCACAAATAACTATCACTTGTGAATAAGTAAAAAAAGAACTATACAAATACCTTGAATTAAATACTGGCCTTCTGGACTTATAACATTTTGAGCAGGAAAAGATAACTTTTCACATATTTGAAAGAGATCTATTTCATCCCATGACATTAAAAATCATCTACATTTAAATGACATCATGGGTGTGGCTTGTGGTGATAGTGGCACCAGCTGCTGCGGTTAATGTGACATATTCGAGCGATTTAAAAAAATTATCCTGTTTAAATGCATATTGCCTGCCGTGCACAGTTATGCTGATGCCACCGGCGTGGCGGTGCCACCGGCTTGGGCCCGTCATCGCTGCTCGCAGCTTTAATTAGGGCCCAAGCCCAAAGGGCGCAGAGCCCTATTGTTCTTCCTCAGATTATTCTTTGTTTTTTTTTTTTTTTTTTTTTTCGACTTCTCGGGTACTTTTGGGGCACTTAACATGCTCGAAAACTCTTGAAACTTTGCACAGGCGTCGGAATGCGCGGCCATCAGAGCCGGGCTGAAGCTGGTACCCGGGCGTGGCAGGGGGGCTCGACAGCGCCCCCTAAAGTGGGGTCTGAAAACTTGGTCCATATATCAAACACACTTGCACGTACATGTATGAAACTCGGTACACATATAGACCTCATTGGGCCAAACAACTTTCGTGCTCTAAGTTATGCGTCAGCCCTACAGGAAGTGAGCTATAATGGGTTGTTCGGAAAACGCATGCTCTGGAATTTAATATACTCCTCCGAGGCCATTGTTTCGATCATTGCCAAACTCGGTCAGCATCAAGTGAACATATTCAGGATGCTAAATTGCGAGCGGATTTTTGATATCTCAAATGGTTTGGCCGTGGCGAAGCAACGAATTTATGGCGAGAAAAGGGAAACAGGAAGTGTGTTTTAACTTGTGCAAACATTGACTGGTTTGGATGAAACTTCAGCTGTGTGTTTGTTGTAAGAGGCCGATCACATGGATATGACTTTTGTGAGTCAAAGTTATAGCGCCACCAACTGGCAGCAGGAAGTGTGTCACTTTCAAAAATGCTTTAAATCACCATCTTATTTTGACCCGATTTATTTCAAACTTCATCAGTATAATGTGAAAACATGACAGATAGAGACTTATGAAATGGATTCCTGAAATTTCAAATACTGTTGCCATGGCAACGTGTCAAAGTTTAATAATCTTTTGGCTGTTCTGAGGCTCTTAGCATGCTTGAAATTGCTTGAAACTGCTTGAAACTCAACACACACATCAGAGATATCAGTCAGTACACAATGGCAAAGCCTCAGAAACGGGTGGGGATGAGGGGCTCTCCAGCGCCACCTTTTGACAAAAGTGAAGGGCTTCGTTTCATCTACAATCACCAAACTCAGTATATATATTGACCTCATCGAGCCGGACAACTTTCTAATTTACAGTCATTAGCTCCGACCAACAGGAAGTCAGATATTTTTGTTTGAAGGTGAATTTTTGATTAAATCGGGGTCTGAGTTTTTACGTTCTCCTCGTAGGCGATTTATTCAATCTCCACCAAACTCGGTCAACATGAAACAAAGATACTGAAGATGCTAAAATGTGAACGGATATTGGATATCTCAAACGGTGTTTCCATGGCAAGGAATTAAATAAGGACAAAAAAGGGGAACAGAAATTCTCTGTGTCTGCTGCTCTCCCCTCAATGAACACAAGATGGCAGCATTGTATTAGTTTTGAAGCAGGATAAAAAAAAAACTTATTTCTCTCTCTCTCTCTCTCTCTCTCTCTCTCTCTCTCTCTCTCTCTTGTTTGTGATTTATGAGGACACAAATTTGTATAATGACATGGGTATTAAACTGGTATTACAACGTGTATGTGTGTGTGTTTAAAAACATACTAAAACAATGTTTTATTCAAATGTAATCAAATAGCTTTAAAATAATCATACTATTTTTCAGATCAATATTTTATTTTATTTAATATATTTCTTCTGAATATTTATTCTCTGTCTGCCCTCCCCTCACTAAAAGGTAGCAGTGTTGTTATTTTTGAAACTCTCTCTCTCCGTGTGTGTGTGTGTGTGTGTGTGTGTGTGTGTGTGTGTGTGGGCATGTTTTTGTTAAATATCAGGACACAAATGTGTATAATGACATGGGTATGACATAGGTATTACAAAAAGAGGGTGAAATATGAGGACGTTCCCCATGTCCTCACTTTTCAAAATGCTTATAAATCACAGAACAAGGTTTTTTTTCACTGAAAGTGAACTGCACAGTCTCCTGTGAGGGCTAGGTTTAGGGGCAGGGGCAGTGTGTGTGTGTGTGTGTGTGTGTGTGTGTGTGTGTGTGTGTGTGTGTGTGTGTGTGTGTGTGTGTGTGTGTGTGATGGGTAGGTTTAGGGGCAGGGGCAGTGTAAGGGGATAGAAAATACGGTTTGTACGGTATAAAAACCATTACGCCTATGGAATGTCCTCACATTTCACAAAAACAAACGTGTGTGTGTGTGTGTGTGTGTGTGTGTGTGTGTGTGTGTGTTTGTGTGTCCACCAACTGGCAGCAGGAAGTGTGTCACTTTCAAAAATGCTAAATCACTGTCTTGTTTTCACCCGATTTACTTCAAACTTCATCAGTATAATGACAAAACATGGCAGATGTAGACATACGAAAGGGTTCCTGATATTTTACATACTGTTGCCATGGCAGTGTGTCAAAGTTTAATCATCTTTTGGCTGTTTTTGAGGCTCTTAGCATGCTTGAAATTGCTTGAAACTCAACACACACATCAGAGATGTCAGTCAGTGGAAATGGGCGAAGCCTCAGAAATGGGTGTGTTGGAGGGGTGTTTATTACAACATAATCATGGTTTATGAAGACATTTCATGTGTCCCCGTAAATCAAAATAGCTTTAAAAGCATACTAAACAATGTTTTAATAAAAATGTAAAAATGCAGAATATTTTCTGTGATGGTAGGTTTAGGGGTTGTGTGTGTGTGTGTGTGTGTGTGTGTGTGTGTGTGTGTGTGTGTGTGTGTGTGTGTGTGTGTGTGTGTGTGTGTGTGTGTGTGTGCGATATGTAGGCTTAGGGGTAGTGTAGGGGGATAGAATTTACAGTTTGTACAGTATAAAAACCATTAAGTCTATGCAATGCCCTCTGCCTGTCTTTCCCCTTCCCCCTCTCTATCACTCTCTCTGTGTGTGTGTGTGTGTGTGTGTGTGTGTGTGTGTGTGTGTGTGTGTGTGTGTGTGTGTGTGTGTGTGTGTGTGTGTGTGTGTGTGTGGAGGGGGGGGGTCTCTCTCTCACACCCTGTGAGTATGTGTGTGTGCCTTTCTCTCAGTCCTTCCCCTCCCCCCTCACTCTCCCTCTATCATTGTGTGTGTGTGTGTGTGTGTGTGTGTGTGTGTGTGTGTGTGTGTGTGTGTGTGTGTGTGTGTGTGTGTGTGTGTGTGTGTGTGTGTGTGTGTGTGTGTGTGTGTGTGTGTGTGTGTGACTTTCTATTTATTTTTTATATTGGACCACACATATTGATTTCAAATATATTCAACATATTTTTTTCAGAGAGTGAAATAAAAAAAACTTTCTCCCACCATTTAGATTTTATTTCTTTTTGTTGTTAAAATCTTATGAACCTTGTTCAATGTGCAGAGTGCATCTCTCTCAGTCCTTCCCCTCCCCCCTCACTCTCAGGCTCACCCTGGGTGTGTGTGTGTGTGTGTTTGAGTGTGTGCGCGCACGTGTGGTGTGTGTGTGTGTGTGTGTGTGTGTGGGGGGGGTGTGTCTCTCTCACCCTGTGAGTTTGTGTGTGTGCCTTTCTCTCTCGGAATGATAATTTACCCCTTTCGTATCATAGACTATTACAAAAAACTATCACTTTAGTGTGAATAAGTAAAAAAGAACTACAAACACCTTGAATTAAATACTGGCCTTCTGGACTTACAAAATTTTGAGCAGGAAAATATAACTTTTATTTATTTTATCCTATGACATTAAAATGAATCTAGATTTAAATTACATCATGGGTGTGGCTTGTGGTGATAGTGGCACCAGTTGCTGCGGTAAATGTGGCATATTCGAGCGATTCTAAAATATTCTCCTGTTTAAATGCATATTGCCTGCCGTGCACAGTTAAGCTGATGCCACCGGCGTGGCGGTGCCACCGGCTTGGGCCCGTCATCGCTGCTCGCAGCTTTAATTATTATTATTATTTTATCGACTTCTCGGGCACTTTTGGGGCTCTTACCATGCTCAAAAACTCTTGAAACTTAGCACACACATCGGAATGCGCGGCCATCAGAGCCGGGCTGAAGCTGGTACCCGGGCGTGGCAGGGGGACTCGACAGCGCCCCCTAAAGTGGGGTCTGAAAACTTGGTCTATATATCAAACACACTTGCACGTACATGTATGAAACTCGGTACACATATAGACCTCATTGGGCCAAACAACTTTCGTGCTCTAAGTTACGTGTCAGCCCAACAGGAAGTGAGCTAATATGGGTTGTTCTGAAAACACATGCTCTGGAATTTAATATACTCCTCCGAGGCCATTGTTTCAATCAGTGCCAAACTCGGTCAGCATGAAGTCAAGACACAGAGGATGCTAAATTGCGAGCGGATTTTTGATAACTCAAATGGTTTGGCCGTGGCGAAGCAACGAATTTATGGCGAGAAAAGGGAAACAGGAAGTGTGTAATAACTTGTGCAAACATTGAATGATTTGGATGAAACTTCAGCTGTGTGTTCGTTGTAAGAGGCCGATCACATGGATATGACTTTTGTGAGTCAAAGTTAAAGCGCCACCAACTGGCAGCAGGAAGTGTGTCACTTTCAAAAATGCTTTGAATCCCCATCTTATTTTCACCTGATTGACTTCAAACTTCATCAGTATAATGTGAAAACATGACAGATAGAGACATATGAATGAATTCCTGATATTTCAAAAAATGTTGCCATGGCAACATGTCAAAGTTTAATAATGTTTTTGGCTGTTTGTGTGCCCTCCCCTCTATCACCACAAGGTGGCAGTGTTGTATTATTTTTGAAACTCCCTTTCTCTGTATGTGTGCTTGTTAATGTGATTCATGAGGACACAAATGTGTATGATGACATGGGTATTACACTGGTATTACAACGTAGTGGTTAATGTGGACATGAACTATGACACTATATCACTACTCATACAGGACTAATTTTCTAAATGACATTTGAGTTACAATTCTTTTCACCTGACAGCCGTGATTTCATGTACTCATTCAGACAGAACTCTTTTTTTAAAACAGAGGAGTGTGAGTGTGTTTTCTATACATGTGCTTTACAGAAGGTCATGTGCTGTGTTTGCAAAGATCACTTTTGACACATTTGTCTTTAAATTCATTATTTACTGACATAGTTCAAATTTATAAAAAAAAAAAAAATTCACATTATTTTCTACAAGTGTCTGTTTATAAGTGTCTTTTTTCACAGAAAGTTTGTTTGAACGTGAATATTTGTATAATTCAGTTTCTGAGTTTTTACGTTCTCCTCGTAGGCGATTTATTATATAACGCAGCGTCCGTTTTTATATCCATTTTTGCTTAGCGTTACATGATCACCACGCTCCTATTCATGTAAATGCTTCCAAGCGCGACAAGACACAAGAGAGCGCGCTGTATGCCAGTGTCCTGTCTATGTGTGTGTGTGTGTGTGTGTGTGTGTGTGTGTGTGTGTGTGTGTGTGTGTGTGTGTGTGTGTGTGTGTGCAGGCCCGTCGCGACAAGGCAGGCAAACCAAGCAATTGCTTGGGGCCTCGAGCTGGCCTGGGGCCCCAAGACAGCGACAGGTTAAGAATAAAATGAAACGACAAACTGTGTGAGCGCCCCATTGATAGTCAATGCAGTAAAGTGCAATGACACTGTTATCGGGATCCCCCTTAAGGGGCCCCTCTCAGAAGTCGCTGACAGCAGCCAGCCAACCACGCGATCTCTGCTGCGGCAAAATACAAAACATCCTCGGATTTGAAGCGGAATTTTATGCTTCAGGAAGCCAGAAAAGAGAAAGGAAGAGGAGGATAAGAAAAAACAAGATAGTGGTATGTGATAAATTACATTGGATAAAATAGCTCTACTCATGTCTTGTACAAAAAAAGTGTAAGTTTGCAGCAGGTAGGCTAGCAAAAATATGTTTATGTTAGCTATCGTTACCTGCCTGACGGCAAATGCTGCTTGTAACGAACAGTTAGTGCAACTTTTTTTTCGAACAGACGGAATGGCATGCCATTGCTATAGCTTTGTAATAGGTTTTGATGAAAGTGGCATAGCATGCTATACTAACTATTATTTATGCTATGCATAAATAACCTGGAATAGATAATATAGCATGCTATATTAACAATTATTATAAACATTATTTAACCAGAAAGAGGCAGAGGAACATGATTTTTTTCATAGCTTATCTTAATGTGCTAGTGTCGGGATGTATACGGTAGTGACAGTTTATGCAAATATGACATTATTTTTATGAGTTACCAATAGATCTTGAACAATTACTTTATTCTGTGGCAATTTTTACACTATTACATTTTGAAGTACAGTATCAGGACAACCCACATGTTTTACTGGTACTGTTCACATGTTTTACTGGTACTGTTTATTAACTATTTAACAAGGTATTATAGTCATCGGTTGCAACTTTACAATAACCATCCAGATAATGTTTATAGACAGTTTACAAAACAACTAGTAACCCTTAAGTATTCCCAAAGTGTTAGGAATATCTGGTCCGTCTATCTATGTAAATGTAATGTTTATAGATGTTTAAAAAATGGTTACTTAAAGGTTTAAAAAAATTTTAATGATACAGTGGTGTTTTTTGCAAATGTTTTCAAATTTTATGCACAGTATATGCAACAACAGTATTTGCACTGTAAACCTTTTTATTAATATAAAGTGTGGGTGAACTTAAACTGTATGGCTATGCTGCGGTATGCTGTGTGTGTGTGTGTGTGTGTGTGTGTGTGTGTGTGTGTGTGTGTGTGTGTGTGTGTGTGTGTGTGTGTGTGTGTGTGTGTGTGTGTGTGTGTGTGTCTGTCAGTGTCCTATCTGTGTGGATGCGTCTCATGTCAGCTAATCAAGGGACACTGACACACACACACACACACACACACACACACACACACACACTCGACGCATAGATAGACTCGCGTCAGTTTCCTGCTCACATCGAGTTCTCTTTTGCTCTTGAACAAACAATAACACAGAGGATTTTGAGTATTCTCATATTAGAGTCTTAAATTAGTTAAATAACGTCTTAAATGAACTTTAAAGAGTTGTGAGGAAATGAGATGCGCGGGACCGCGCGTGAGATCCGCGGTTGTTCTTAAAGTGACAGGAGCACTGATGATGCCTGTCATTAATGTTCATCAAAGAACAACGGCAACAGAGAAAATTGTAGCTTTAATGATGATTCATCTATATTTCATTTATTATTTATGCAGTTAAGGAAGGTTTGATAACTATTACATTTCTGTATAACAGGGAAGGCCATGGGTAAATATAACATTTATTATTTTGGGATATAATCATGGTATATATAACATAATATATATATAACATATATAGGTGGAGGGGTGTTTATTACAACATAATCATGGTTTATGAAGACATTTCATGTGTCCCCGTAAATCAAAATAGCTTTAACAGCATATTAAACAATTTTTTAATAAAAATGTAAAAATGCAGAATGTTTTCTGTGATGGTAGGTTTAGGGGTAGTGTGTGTGTGTGTGTGTGTGTGTGTGTGTGTGTGTGTGTGTGTGTGTGTGTGCGCGATATGTAGGCTTAGGGGTAGTGTAGGGGGATAGAATGTACAGTTTGTACAGTATACAAACCATTAAGTCTATGGAATGCCATCTGCCTGTCTTTCCCCTTCCCCCTCTCTATCTGTGTGTGTGTGTGTGTGTGGGGGGGGGGGGGGGGGGTCTCTCTCTCACCCTGTGAGTTTGTGTGTGTGCCTTTCTCTCAGTCCTTACCCTCCCCCTCACTCTCACTCTATCATTGTGTTTGTGTGTGTGTGTGTGTGTGTGTGTGTGTGTGTGTGTGTGTGTGTGTGTGTGTGTGTGTGTGTGTGTGTGTGTGTGTGTGTGTGACTTTCTCTCTTGATCATAATTTAACCCTTTCATATAGGCTATCACAAATAACTATCACTTGAAATAAAAACGTCATGTGATGTGTTTGCCAAGATCACGTATGATGCACATGTCTTTAAATTAATTATTTACTGATATAATATAAATGTATTAAAACATAAATTTCACATGATTTTATAAAAGTGGCTATTTATAATAAACTTCCATAAAATGTAGACACGCATCTTACTCTTACCTGACACTGATATTAAAATCATCTTTGCAGTTTCTGTGATTTGGCTCCATTTATACATTTTTTATTAAAAGAAATTTATTGGACCACCCATATTGAAATGAAAGCATGTTTTATGGTGCATAAGATTGGTGCACAAACGGTAGCTAAGGTAGCTCAAAAACACATGAAGAGAAGTGTTAGAATAAAACAACATCAGCATTCGAATGGTATTCTGAACTCATTCCAATTTGACCTTTGACATAATCTGACATGAAATTCATATAAATTTAATTGATCTCATAGATGTGGCTGTTGTGGTTTGTGGTCATAGCAGCACCAACTGCTGCAGTTAATGTGGTGAATTCAGATGACTTTGACATAGTCCTTTTATGTTTTCCCATTTTAAATGCATATTGCCTGCCGTGCACAGTTAAACTGATGCCACCGGGGTGGCGGTGCCACCGGCTTGGGCCCGTCATCGCTGCTCGCAGCTTTAATTATTATTATTATTTTATCGACTTCTCGGGCACTTTTGGGGCCCTTACCATGCTCAAAAACTCTTGAAACTTTGCACACACATCGGAATGCGCGGCCATCAGAGCCGGGCTGAAGCTGGTACCCGGGCGTGGCAGGGGGGCTCGACAGCGCCCCCTAAAGTGGTGTCTGAAAACTTGGTCTATATATCAAACACACTTACACGTACATGTATGAAACTCGGTACACATATAGACCTCATCGGGCCAAACAACTTTCGTGCTCTAAGTTACGTGTCAGCCCAACAGGAAGTGAGCTAATATGGGTTGTTCTGAAAACACATGCTCTGGAATTTAATATACTCCTCCGAGGCCATTGTTTCAATCAGTGCCAAACTCGGTCAGCATGAAGTCAAGACACAGAGGATGCTAAATTGCGAACGGATTTTTGATATCTTAAACGGTTTGGCCGTGGCGAAGCAACGAATTTATGGCGAGAAAAGGTAAACAGGAAGTGTGTAATAACTTGTGCAAACATTGACTGATTTCGATGAAACTTCAGCTGTGTGTTCGTTGTAAGAGGCCGATCACATGGATATGACTTTTGTGAGTCAAAGTTATAGCGCCACCAACTGGCAGCAGGAAGTGTGTCACTTTCAAAAATGCTTTGAATCACCATCTTATTTTCACCAGATTGACTTCAAACTTCATCAGTATAATGTGAAAACATGACAGATAGAGACATATGAATGAATTCCTGATATTTCAAATAATGCTGCCATGGCAACATGTCAAAGTTTAATAATGTTTTTGGCTGTTTGTGTGCCCTCCCCTCTATCACCAAAAGGTGGCAGTGTTGTATTATTTTTGAAACTCCCTTTCTCTCTCTCTCTCTCTGTGCTTGTTTTTGTGATTTATGAGGACACAAATGTGTATGATGACATACACTGGTATTACAACGTAGTAGTTAATGTGGACATTAACTATGACACTATATCACTACAGGACTAATTTTCTAAATGACATTTGAGTTCCAATTCTTATCACCTGACAGCCGTGATTTCATGTACTCATTCAGACAGAACTCTTTTTTTAAAACAGAGTGTGAGTGTGTTTTCTATACATGTGCTTTACAGAAGGTCATGTGCTGTGTTTGCAAAGATCACTTTTGACACATTTGTCTTTAAATTCATTATTTACTGACATAGTTCAAATTTATTTTTTAAAAAAATTCACATTATTTTCTACAAGTGTCTGTTTATAAGTGTCTTTTTTTCACAGAAAGTTTTTGTTTGAACGTGAATATTTGTATAATTCAGGGTCTGAGTTTTTACGTTCTCCTCGTAGGTGATTTTATTCAATCTCCACCAAACTCGGTCAACGTGAAACGGAAGCTTAACGCATTAAAAATATTTAACGCAAATAACGCAGTCTCCGTTTTTATATCCATTTTTGCTTAGCGTTACATGATCACGCTCCTATTCATGTAAATGCTTCCAAGCGCGATGTCAGCTAATCAAGGGACACTGACACACACACACACACACACACACACACACACACACACACACACCAGGCCCGTCGCGACAAGGCAGGCAAACCAAGCAATTGCTTGGGGCCCCGAGCTGGCCTGGGGCCCCAAGACAGCGACAGGTTAAGAATAAAATGAAACGACAAACTGTGTGAGCGCCCCATTGATAGTCAATGCAGTAAAGTGCAATGACACTGTTATCGGGATCCCCCTTAAAAGGCCCCCTCTCAGTAGTCGCTGACAGCAGCCAGCCAACCACGCGATCTCTGCTGCGGCAAAATACAAAACATCCTCGGATTTGAAGCAGAATTTTATGCTTCAGGAAGCCAGAAAAGAAAATAGAGAAAGGAAGAGGAGGATAAGAAAAAAAAACAAGATAGCGGTATGTGATAAATTACACTGGATAAAATAGCTCTACTTGTCTTGTACAAAAATGGTGTAAGTTTGCAGCAGGTAGGCTAGCAAAAATATGTTTATGTTAGCTATCGTTACCTGCCTGATGGCAAATGCTGCTTGTAACGAACAGTTATAGCAACTTTTTTTTTCGAACAGACGAAATTACATGAGATTGCTATAGCTTTGTAATATGTTTTTATGAAAGTGGCATAGCATGCTATACTAACTAGTATTTATGCTATGCATAAATAACCTGGAATAGTTAATATAGCATGCTATATTAACAATTATTATAAACATTATTTAACCAGAAAGAGGCAGAGGAACATTATTTTTTTTCATAGCTTATCTTAGTGTGCTAGTGTCGGGATATATACGGTAGTGACAGTTTGCAAATATGACATTATTTTTATAAGTTACCAATGGATCTTGAACAATTACTTTATTCTGTGGCAATTTTTACACTGTTACATTTTGAAGTACAGTATCAGGACAACCCACATGTTTTACTGGTACTGTTTATTAACTATTTATCAAGGTATTATAGTCATCTGTTGCAACTTTATAATAACCATCTAGATAATGTTTATAGACAGTTTACAAACCAACTAGTAACCCTTAAGTATTCCCAAAGTGTTAGGAATATCTGGTCTGTCTATCTATGTAATGTTTATAGATGTTTTAAAAATGGTTAAAGGTTTACAATTTTTTTTTTAATGATACAGTGGTGTTTTTTGCAAATGTTTTCAAATTTTATGGACAGTATATGCAACAACAGTATTTGCACTGTCTCTATGTCCATTTTGCTTGGGGCCCCCAAATTTCTTCAAACGGCCCTGTGTGTGTGTGTGTGTGTGTGTGTGTGTGTGTGTGTGTGTGTGTGTGTGTGTGTGTGTGTGTGTGTGTGTGTGTGTGTGTGTGTGTGTGTGTGTGTGTGTGTGTGTGTGTGTGTGTGTGTGTGTGTGTGTGTGATATGTAGGTTTAGGGGTAGTGTAGGGGGATAGAATGTACAGTTTGTACAGTATAAAAACTAGGGGTGTAACGATTCATCTACTACATTGATGTATCGATTTATTTTCCTATGATCTAACTACATCGATCTGTGCTCGGCAAGTTGGCCTTCCGGACGACATATATCGATCTAACATCGTTTTAAAAGGTAATCAATCGATTGTATCGATCATAGGAAATAACGCATTGGATTTAAGCACGTCAGACTTTATATGGATGTTTTTTCTTAGCACTTTTAATGATAAAGGCGTTAAACGTTACTCGATTCAGTCTGCCTATCTGTGACATCATCGCAACGCACCAGCAGCAGCGCTCATTGAAATGAATGGGATCGTGTCGCTTTGTCGCTGCGTGTTGCTGGCGGTGTGAACGGGGCTTGAGAAAACAAAACATAGCATGGGGCATGGCAGAGGAGAAGCCAACGAGCGAGAAATTATCAAGCCACCAGGAGAAAGCGCTACCTGTACTTTCAACCCTTGCTTGTTACCTGTGCCTTCCTGACACCAGTGTGCCAGCAGAGCGAGTGCTGTACTGTTTTAGTACTGCTGGCGACATAGTGAACGCACAGAGAAGTGTTCTGAGGTCAGATCATGGTGATATTTTTGAAAAAGAAATCTGTAGAGTCATTGAAGAGTAGTTGGTTACATTTTATCTTTTGTTAAATATTGTTTGTTTATTAAACTGAGAGTAGTAGCAGGCCAGTTTATTCAATCTGAAGAAATGTTGGTTGCACTTTATTTTTGATATTAATATTGTATTTGTATTATTTTAATGTTGAAAAACAACAGCAAAAGTAGCAGGTAAACTTACTATTAATTAAACCTGAAGAGAAGTTAGTTGCACTTTATTTTTTATATTAAAGAGCACCTATCATGGCATTTAAAATGTTCCAAATATTGTTTTAGAAGTCCCCAACAACAGTTCCCCTTCAAGGGAACTCGAGCTGCGTCACCGCTTTGGGAACGCCCCTGCGTGATTGCGTCGTGAAGCACGTATGTCATCAGTCCAATAGAGAGACGGAACGTCATAGGCGGGTGACGTCATAGACCCGGAAGCTATAAAGCACACCGGCAAACACACGCCGTTAGCTTCTGTTGCCTTCAACAAGCGCTCTGTGTTATTCTGTCCAAGTGTCTTTGTGTTGTGTCTGAGTTCAGACTGTTTTGTTACGTTTGCACTATTCACCACATTGATACAAGAGAAAAAAAAAAAAGTATGACGAGCGAACAGCGTTACAGACAGTGTGTTCCTCCCTGCTCACGCTACATCCCGAGCGGGGATACACACTTGATGTGCGTTGTTTGTTTGGGAGAGCAGCACGCGCAGTCGGCACTCGAGGGTGCCGGCTGCGAGCATTGTGAGGCTCTGCCTCTTCGCGTGCTGCGATCCCGCCGGGCGCTCTTCGAGGAGGGCGTCCCGGTTAACGCTCCCCACGGCACGGGTCCCGCTGCGGCTGAGGCTCAGCGGCGACTCATGTCGTGGGGTTCGCAAAAGGATCTGACGGAGGGGATGGAGACGGGCCCCGCCCTATCTCTTCCTTCACCCGCCAGATCCAGCGCTGCCTCTCTGGGTTCGGGAGCCCGCTCTGCGGCTTCTCCCGCCCGGGGAGCGGCCGCGATACTGCAGCTATCTTCCTCCGAGGAGGTTGATGTCTGTAGGATCGATGCAGGGGGTGGAGACTCGTCACTTCATTCCCCTGCAAGTGAGGAGCTCATGGAGGTGCTGAGCAGAGCGGTGGCCAGACTTCACTTTGACTGGCCACATGAACATCATGAGCGAGCTGCTGTAAAAAGCAGACTCGACGAGCGCTTTCTCCCCGCGCGCTCTGTTCAGCCTCCCCGAAGGAGTCTGCCGTTTTTCCCGGACCTCCACACCGAGGTGTCGAGGTCTTGGAAGCGGCCCGTGTCTGCACGCATTTTCACCCCGCAAACGTCCGTGTATAGTAATATCGCGGGGTGTAAGAGACACGGTTATGGTCAGCTGCCTCGGGTTGAACAGACGCTTGCGAGCCATCTGTCACCCGAGTCTGCGTCGACCGTAAAGGCTCCGTCTTTGCCCACAAAGCCTCTTAAAGTGACATCATCTTTTGTGGGCAAAGCATACTCGGCAGCAGGTCAAGCCGCCGCGTGTCTGCACACGATGTCTATTGTGCAGGCATATCAGGCTGATCTGCTAAGGGACCTGGGGGAAAGCCACGAGATCGGAGTCGATACTATTAATGAACTTCGATCGACTGCCGATCTCGCTCTCCGTGCCACCAAGGAGACGGCTCGATGCGTCGGCCGTTCTATGGCAGCCCTAGTGGCCACGGAGAGGCATTTATGGCTAAACCTTACAGATATTAAGGAAAGGGACAAGAGCTTTTTGCTTGATGCGCCGTTGTCTCCGGAGGGCCTGTTCGGTGACGCTGTCACCACGGTTACCGACAGGTTCCTGGAGGCGAAAAAACAGGCAGCGGCGCTCAAGCAGTTCCTTCCCCGTAAGCCCCAGGTCTCGTCTGCTGCTGGGCGGGAGCAGCAGATGCCGAGTACAAGCTCCTCGCACAGGGCGCAGCAAAAAGTGAGTGTCGCCACTCGTACACCCCCGCAGAAAGGGTCGTCGGGTGCGCGGCGCTCACAGGCGCAGCCTTCTAACCCCAGGGCTGATCTGAGGACAGTCATTGTGGCGAGGAAGGCTGCGTCAAAGAAGTCCTGACGCCTCTGGGCCCAGGACAGTGAGGGTGGTCCCCTCCGCGGGCGCACGGTGCTTACCGCTGTACACGGTACCCGTGCGTCCGCGGTACCCTCACGGGGTCAGTCCGCCAACCCCGCCCGAGTGCCGGGGCGCGGAGGGGCCCCGCGGGTCATTCAAGGATGGCCCGCACCCTCTTCGGAGGGAAATTATGCCGTCGAGTCAGTCGTTCCCTGCCGGTTCGCCGCTTCAGGGCGCTGCACTCGCGGTGCAGAGTACATCAGAGACCAGCCTCGAGGGGCTGGTTCCCTTAGTAGATTTTGTGTCAGAGTGGGAAAATCTGCCTCACATATCTCGTTGGGTCCTGCGATGTGTAAAGTTGGGGTACTCGATTCAGTTCAGATGCCGTCCCCCCAACTTCAACGGGGTCCTCTCCACTGTGGTGGACCCGGTGCAGGCTCTGGTGATGACTCAAGAAGTACAGACTCTGCTGCAAAAGGGGGCTATAGAGAGGGTTCCCCCCCCGGACAGGGAGTCAGGCTTTTACAGCCGGTACTTCATAGTGCCAAAGAAGGATGGTGGGCTGCGCCCCATCTTGGATCTTCGCGTCCTGAACCGAGCCGTGGCAAAGCTCAAGTTCAGGATGCTGACACTCAAACAGATCGTGTCTCAGATCAGGTCCGAGGACTGGTTTGTCACGATAGATCTCAAAGATGCGTATTTCCATGTCTCCATCCTTCCGCAGCACAGGAAGTTCCTGAGGTTCGCTTTCAGGGGAGAAGCGTACCAATATCGGGTGCTTCCTTTCGGTTTAGCCCTTTCACCCCGCACGTTCACGAAGTGTGTGGACGCTGCTCTGGTCCCCTTGCGTTTGCAGGGGATCCGCATCCTCAATTACATCGACGACTGGCTGATACTAGCACAGTCAGCGCGTCTCGCGGTTCAGCATCGAGATGTTGTTCTCGCGCATATGAGGAGGTTGGGGCTGAGGCTCAACTCCAAGAAGAGTGTTCTCTCTCCTGTGCAGAAGATCACTTATCTCGGGGTGAGTTGGGATTCGGTCGCTATGCAGGCTCGTCTGTCGGAGCCTCGCGTGGGGTCAATCCTCTCAGCCGTGAAAGGGGTGAAGCTAGACCAGCCGCTCACTGTAAAGCAGTTTCAGAGACTGTTGGGTCTGATGGCAGCCGCGTCCAATGTTATTCCTTCGGGCCTGCTGTTCATGAGGCCGCTACAGTGGTGGCTCAAGACCAGGGGTTTTTCCCCGAGGGGGAACCCCTTTCGCGTAATCAAGGCAACGCGGCGGTGTCTCCGCACCTTGGTTATGTGGAAGGACCCCAGGTTCCTGACCCAGGGCCCGTCGCTGGGGGCACCGTGTCAGCGTACTTCTCTGACCACGGATGCCTCCCTGACGGGCTGGGGGGCGACCATGAGTGGTCGCTCGGCCCAGGGTCTGTGGCAGGAGCACCAGCGTTCATGGCATATAAATTGCCTGGAAATGTTGGCGGTGTTTCAGGCTCTGAAGCACTTCCTGCCGCATCTCAGGGGCCATCATGTGCTTGTACGCACAGACAGCACATCGGTGGTCTCCTACATCAACCATCAGGGGGGCTTGAGGTCTCGTCGCTTATACAAGCTGGCGCGCCTTATCCTCCTCTGGGCTCAGGGAAAATTGCTGTCAGTCAGGGCTATGTACATTCCTGGGCGGTTGAACGTGGAAGCAGACATCCTGTCGAGGCAGGGGCCAAGGCCCGGGGAGTGGAGACTCCACACCGATGTGGTGGAGCTCCTTTGGGAGAAGTTTGGCAGGGCCCAAGTGGACCTGTTCGCCACTCACGAGAACTCTCATTGTCATCTGTGGTTCTCCCTGTCGCCTCCAGCTCCTCTCGGACTGGATGCGATGGTACAGGAGTGGCCGAGGCTGCCCCTGTACGCTTTCCCCCCGATCGCTCTGCTTCCGGGAGTTCTAGAGAGAGTGCGCCGGGACGGGGCCCGTCTCCTTCTAGTAGCCCCGTTCTGGCCGGGCCGGGTATGGTTCTCGGATCTGGTGTCTCTCCTCAACGGCTCTCCCCTGGAGATTCCGTTCCGGAGGGACCTTCTCTCTCAGGCGGGCGGAGTTTTTGTTCACCCCCGCCCGGAGTTGTGGAAACTGTGGGCTTGGCCTCTGAGGGGGCCCAGCTCATAAGTTCCGGTCTCTCAACTGAGGTTGTTGAGACCATTCTACACTCCAGAGCTCCTTCTACGAGGAAACTTTACTACCTGAAGTGGAGACTCTTCACCTTATGGTGTTGAGATCGCCTGCGGGATCCAGTTAACTGCCCTGCGAGCGTGGTGCTGGAGTTCCTGCAGGAGAGATTCTCTGCTGGGTTAGCCCCCTCCACACTAAAGGTGTACGTGGCGGCCATAGCTGCTTACCACACTCCTTTGAGTGGTGTTTCATTAGGGCGACACCCTCTAGTAACTCGTTTCCTCCGTGGAACCTTGAGGCTGAGACCTGTGACACGCACCAGGGTGCCGGCCTGGGACTTATCCATCGTCCTTCGAGGCCTTTCCGAGGCTCCCTTCGAGCCGCTCGAGGAAGTTCCTGAGAAATTTCTCACTTTCAAAACTATTTTTCTTCTTGCTATTTCTTCTCTTAAAAGAATTGGGGACTTGCAAGCCCTCTCTGTCGCACCCTCGTGCTTGGAGTTTGCCCCGGGTATGGCTAAGGCCTTTCTCTCTCCGAGGCCCGGGTATATTCCTAAGGTCCTCACTAATCCTGTGAGACCTATTGTGCTCCAGGCCTTCTGTCCTCCTCCCTTTGTGACGTCAGACCAGGAAAAGTTAAATCTGCTTTGTCCAGTTCGCGCCTTAGACGCCTATATCCACAGAGCTGCCCTGTGGAGAAAAACTGATCAGTTGTTTGTTTGCTACGGACCTCCATCCCGTGGGGGTCCGGTGTCAAAGCAGAGGATGAGCAAGTGGGTAGTCGAGGCTATCTCACTGGCTTATGTGGCGGCCGGACAGCCCTCTCCTTTGGCTGTTCGGTCCCATTCCACTAGGAGTATGGCTGCTTCTCAAGCTCTCTTGGCAGGGGCCTCCCTGCAGGAAGTGTGTGATGCGGCGGGGTGGTCCTCGCCGCATACATTTGTCAGGTTCTATGAACTAGATGTTTCTGCTACTCCGGGGTCTCGGGTGCTCGCCTCGTAGCTGTTACAGGCGGGCATCCAGACTCGCATGGGGACGTGGGTATTCTCGTTCCCAAAGCGGTGACGCAGCTCGAGTTCCCTTGAAGGGGAACGTCTCGGTTACGACTGTAACCTTAGTTCCCTGATGGGAAAGAGACGCTGCGTCACCCGGCCATACTCCTCGCATGCCCGCAAGCGCCTTGTTTCAGGCCTTCTTCAGAAGCTAATGGCGTGTGTTTGCCGGTGTGCTTTATAGCTTCCGGGTCTATGACGTCACCCGCCTATGACATTCCGTCTCTCTATTGGACTGATGACATACGTGCTTCACGACGCAATCACGCAGGGGCGTTCCCAAAGCGGTGACGCAGCGTCTCGTTCCCATCAGGGAACTAAGGTTACAGTCGTAACCGAGACGTTTTGCATGCATGCAATGACAAAAAAGACTTTAGTTTTCTTATAATATGCATTTATTTTTACCTGTTTTGACAGCGATTCTCAAATGATTCCTTTAGTGATTCACTTTTCAAAACCCCGCCTTTACGTGACGCTAATCTGCGGTGATTGGTCCGATGACCCAGTCAGTTGTGATTGGTATAGTCTGTGCAGATATTTTCGGAAACGGAACGCCCATCAAAGTCTTATAGTGACAGTAATTTGTTAATATGTGTCAGGAGTTATGAATATGAAAACCGCGTCGGAACCGTTTGATTGTAATATGAGCCTCAGCTGATCTCATTCATAAAAAAACTCCTCTATTCACCTCACGAAGACTCGCAACAAATCAACATCCCTCAGGGCTTTTAGTTCAAAAGTGTGCAGATGAGGAGACATATTGATAGATTCTCATATGTCTGTGTCAAATTTCTAAACAGAGGAGTATTTTTTATTCAATACTTCCTCAAAATGCGCAGATATAGCCTAATCGTGAGCGATTGAGTCTCTTATGTGTTGTTTTCAATTCATCCTGGCAGCCGGAGGGCGCTCTGTGCACATGTAGTCCATGTACAGACAGACGAAGAAGAACCATGTGCCATAATAGAAGTCCGCAAACATACAAATAGAGACATTTGACGATTAAATAAACACACAATCGCCAAATGTATGGTTTGTCTTCAAGCCACTTAGTCTTCAAATGCTCATCCTTGGGCAGATGAAAAAAGTTTGCTTTTGAGTCGCACTTCAGAACACAGCGTCTCGTCGCCATGATGTTTTCTAGTTTTCACTGGCGTCTTGGAGCGCAATAAGTGGGCGTATCGTATTCAAATAACTTGACAAGTTGACGTCATCTAGTCAGAGAAAAAGCTTCGGTCTTCTAACGATTCTTAAAAATGACTCAGAGTCGACTCTTACTTTTGAAAGAAAATAACTTTATATACGGTGTACTGTCATATTTCAAAACTTTGCAGGATGTTTTTGTTCACTTAGATCTATGTTACACACTACATGAAAGGTAAATTTCAAAATTCCATGATAGGTGCTCTTTAATATTGTAATATTTTTATGTTGGAAAACAAAAGCAGAAGTAGCAGGTTAACCTACTGTTGAAATGTTGGTTGCACTTACTGTGCTTTTATTGAATATGTATTGAATATTGAAAATGAGAGCAGAAAAGGTTATCTTCCTGTTAATTCAACCTAAACTGTTGGTTGCACTTTATTCAAATAAAATTTTAATGCATACAGGCTCTTAGCATGCTTGAAACTGCTTGAAACTCAACACACACATCAGAGATGTCAGTCAGTACACATTGGCAAAGCCTCAGAAACTGGCGGGGATGAGGGGCTCTCTAGCGCCACCTTTTGACAAAAGTGGGGGGGTTAGTTTTATCTTCAGTCACCAAACTTGGTACATATATTGTTCTCTTCGAGCCGGACAACTTTCTAATTTACAGTCATTAGCTCCGACCAACAGGAAGTCAGATATTTTGGTTTGAAGGTGAATATTTGTATAATTCAGGGTCTGAGTTTTTACGTTCTCCTCGTAGGCGATTTATTCAATCTCCACCAAACTCGGTCAACATGAAACAAAGATACGGAAGATGCTAAAATGCGAACGAATATTGGATATCTCAAACGGTGTTGCCATGGCGAGGGATTAAATAAGGACAAAAAAGGGGAACAGAAATTGTCTCATATCTTGTAAAATCATATTTTGATTTCAATTAAATTAAGATTTTATGTTTGGTAATTGAACTTAGATTAATTTAAAATGACTATACTATTTTTCAGATGAATATATATATATTGTATAAATATTTATTTTAATAATTTATTGTGCCTGTGTGTGCTGCCCTTCCCTCAATGAACACAAGATGGCACCATTGTGTTAGTTTTGAAGCAGGATAAAAAAAAAAACACCTTGTTTCTCACTCTCTCTCTCTCTCTCTCACTTCCGGTGTGACGTGTGACTGTTGAGTGTGAGCGGACTGATTGTGAGTGAATCGGAGCTTGTGAGTGAATCTTTCTTTCTTTTTCTTGCTTTTCTTCCTTGTTTGGGTTATTGTTAAAAAGTGGTGGTTTATTTGTTTGATCGGGCCGCGTGCTACCGTTTTCTTTTGCGGGAAGCATGACGGCCCCACGAGTGCAAGGTTTGAGTAAACTCACGCGGCGCCATGGAGTTAAAGTGGCGTCCGCGGTGAGCGTTGAGGACTGTTGCCTGGCTGCAGGAGAGGTTGTTGGGCATGAACATATCATGTCGGCCTCCAGAATGAACAGTGCCACCGTCATCTTTCTTAGCTCAGTTGAAAAGGCAAATGAGTTAGTTGAGACTGGAATAGTTATTGATCATTTTTTACTCATGTTCTCCCACTTTCCATGCCATCCAAAAAAGTGCTGTTGTCCAACATCCCGCCTTTCATAAGTGACGAAACTCTAGTAAGAATTTTGTCACGGTATGGAAAATTGGTGTCACCTATTAAAATGATACCAATTGGTAGTGGATCTCCACTTTTAAAACATGTAGTATCGTTTAGGCGATTCGTTTATATGGTTCTAAAAGACGATGAGGATCTAGATCTTTCACTGCATCTCAAAGTTGATGAGTTCGATTATGTTATCTATGCTACTACGGACAAGATGAAGTGTTTCAAATGTGGCGAGGTTGGTCATTTAATTCGTGCGTGTCCTGGTAAGAATAAAGAAAGCGGTTCGGCGGCTGATGACATAGTTGACAATGTTAGTGAGCCGGTCCCTGGTCCGTCAAACGCGGTTCGACCTGTGACAGAGACAGGTGCAGTGGAGGACCGAGCTGTGGAGAATCCGCCCGCGGCCAAGTACCCCAGAGTGCAGTATGGACGATGGGGCGGGGCGACACGTTGGGGCGGGGTCGCCCCGCCCACCTCAATGTTTATTGGATTCTGATTAAGATGAGCTTATTGGTGTAGAGAAGTAGGACGCCATGGGCAGCCTTGGAATGCGGAAGTAGAGAACAGACGAATAAACTTGTATACATTTTGCGTTTTTCGTCATTGTTGCGTTTCCACAATTCCGTGGAAGTAGAAATAGAAAGAGCGGTGGATTACAATAAAAAGAATAAAAATAAATTGTTTAATTTACAATTATCCTCTCGATAGGTGTAGACTCCTCGTCATTACTCTGTTTTTTGTAAGTTAGCGACACAGTAATATAATGCCAAGTATGGATATGTACATGTACCTTAAATATATATAGCAAACTATGACACGGCAAGTCTCTGAACACCACAATAGTAGTAACCACATAAAAACTATTGTAAAAACTTTTGTAAAACTATAAAACTATTGTAACCACAGATTAACAATGGTTTTGCTACAAAAACTAGTTTAACTTTCTTTGGCTCCACAAATAGTAATTAATGCACCAAAAAACATTATTTTACTATAATAAAATCATGGTTATTTTTTAAAGGGAGAATCTCTTTATTCTCTAAAGAGCTTAAAAAAAAAAAAAGACAGGAGGACTCTCATTTTCTTTATTACTGCACTTTACTGAAAATCTCAATCCTGAATTTACATAGTAAATGTATAAATCAATATATTTAAACCCCTTTGAAAAAAAAATCTAAAATCATTGGTTACTGAAATATGGCACAGAATTTTCAAAAGCAAAAGAATTGATTCGTTAAATTTTAATACATAGCAAATGTTAGCATCAAATATAAGAACAGCAGAATGGAATCTATACAAAAGAACCAGAGAGATTGAAATGACTAAAACTGTAAAAATGTGATACATGTTTGCCATAGCTTTATTATTCCATTTCTGCATAAGTTAGATTCAACACAATGTGTTTCCTGCTGCAAAAAAAACAGTCCTGGGAGCAAAATCCTGTGCAAACATCTTCCGAGTAGAAGCACAGCAGTTCACCTTGTCTACCTCTTCCCCTATACCCTGGTGGATAGGACTTGAAAAGGGCTCTGCAGTCCAAGCATTCCCTGATACTGTACATCTCTCGGAACTCTTTGCGGTAATCCTGAGAGAAACATTTCCAGTTGACCACACCTTAAAGTGTAAAGAAAAAATACAGGAGAGATAAATAAAGATTTTTAGTTTAAATGCATCATACCACAGAAAATCTGAATATATGTTCATTGTACAAGGGAGGGGAAAAAAAACATACTGTCTAGCCAGGCAAAGTGTGCAGCTTTCCGAAAAACTTCATCTGTGACCACATCCCTAAACCTCCTGCATACCAGTGAAAGGGTCAAATATGCAGAATCACCAGTTGTTAAAATAACTTCCTTGGGGACGTTGGAAAGGATTTCCAGGGGAAGCTGTTGAAACAAAAACATAAATGTTTACTTGTATATAAAAGTTGTTGAAAAAAAAAAAATTGACTAAAGACAACCTTGGTCCAGACAAACCTGATATATTGTTGTCACAACAGCAAGATCTGAAAAAACAACAGACCGGGCGGAGTTAAGAGCTTTGGACCTGTAGCACAGAGACCAAAATCACTGCATTTTCATCATCAGGTCAGCGAGATCGCAAAACAAACATTTGGGGCAGTTTGATTGCATAAAGTGCCCCATTATGCTTTTTTTAAAGTGTTCTCATTTAGTTTTGGAGGTCTCCTACAACAGGTTTACATGCAAAGGTCAAAAAAAGTGTTTCATTTTCTCATAATATAACGACTCAAATGACTCTATGGATGAATCAGTCTCTCTCCCTCATTTTCATGAGCCTACTTTGGTCTGATTTGGTCAGATAGCCCAGTCTGTTGTGAATGGTCTACCGCGTACAACGCATATTTCGGAAATAAACGCCTATTACCATAATGGAACTCCAGCTCAATCAGGAGGCTTCTTAAAAGATCAGCTATTGTACACTGTACAGACAGTAAGGATGATGTTGATTTTATATAAATTCCAGCGAGAGTCCGAATCGATGACGAAACATCAGAAGAACACATTTTTTTTCAAGCCCCAGTTGGCCCGCACTGGACCAAGTTATTAGGAGGCCCAGAAACCCCTGGCCCTGAGGAAGCCCGAATGAGGAACGAGCAAGGCCTGGAAGTGACAGTGAAGGCGTGTCGCTTTTGGCCAAACAGTGGAAACGCTGCTATTGGATGACCAACAGAATCCTTGTACATCCCTTCCATTGCATATCTGACAATTATGTAGCTATAACATTTAGAGAAAAAAAAAAAAAAAAAAAAACCTAGACTAAAAAAAGAACACTCAATTCATAATTATTAGTGCACAAATAAATAACCTGCTTTGTCGGACTGTCCCTGTAGACATTGGCTTTTGTTTGGTGAACCTCCTCCCCTCAGTGGTTGAGCGCTAAAAGAACAAATGACAAGAGGTAGATTGGTGGATATAGTAAAGAGTGTTGTTTAACGTAGGACCATGCAAACAGCTACACACATTTGCAGAGTGAAGTTGTCCAGTATAAGAGCACACCACCACCTCCTGATCAGGGGCATGTCATTCTGAAAAACAAAATAAATATATACAATCATCATGTATGTCTATTCAATTAAATTGATAGATGTCACATGGTTATGACATACCTCTGTAAAATCAAATCTAAGCCCCAAAGCCATGTACAGAGTGTACTGTTAGAATCCACAAATAACAAGAAAATGTGCATGTTATTAGCATGTTATGAGCTTACAAATTTAACTAAAATAACTATTCTGATTTAACCTACCATCAGTATGTACATCCCACAGTTGTTTCCACCCATCTGCTTTGGGATTCCCTGTGAGGTTTGGAGTAAAAAAAGCACATACTTTTACCATCACAGATTCTAATCACATCAGTTGTTAATGTTAAATATTTTTGTAATGAAATAGACTTTTGTTTTCATTTAAATATAATGTTTCACTTCAAATGTAATCGCAGCTTTCTCTGTCCACTCTCGGCTGTCAATTAGTTTTGCAATGTTCCTGTAAAGAAAAATTATGTACAATTGTTAGGGATGTAGTTGTCCATATCAATTAACCTATCTACATCTCATTTGCAAACAAGTGTCATAGATGGTTTGTTATTGCATAACTGTTCATGCACATCACTGAAAACTCCAATGAACACAAAATAAAGTTCTTGAACAAAAATAGAGGTTACGGTTTAAAACAGAACAACCGTAAACTCTGAACTCATTCTGAACACTTCTATAACCTGAATGTGTCAATGTATGGTCCAAATGCTGCTTGTTGCATGGAATCGAGAAAATAAATGGCTCTTGTCTTTGGTTTCATAATCTGTAAAACGCACATGCAATGCTTTGTACAAACATCTCTGAAATGGTTTACTGTATATGTAATTAATTGTAATGTGCAAATAAACTAAATTCAACAGCACATTATTGGATATATTAGTGCTAAAATTACAACTAACGGTTAACTTAGTTCTCATCTGAATTACATTACTTACACACAGTAGCCAGTGGCCAGGTAGCCAGGCTGGCAGAGCCACAAGGTCCGTCTGGCTCACATTAGCCTAAAATGTATGTACAAACATATCAGAGCCTAGGAACTATAATGTTTATATTCAATGACAGTACAATCTTTCACAAGATAAAACATTCCAGAACTCACCGGAAGGGACAACTCTGGAAAACAAGAAAGTGGCGGAAGCCAGGTCGCTACCACGTAGGGATTAGCAACATGCACATTGATATCCTGTAACAAAGGAACAAGTGTCAGATACATTCAAATGTATCCTGTTTTCAATAAAATCCTTGAGACTGCTACCTTACCATGCGGAAAGCGATGTTCTCAACGATTCTTAGGCAACACTTCAAAATCTATAATTTAATAAAACAAAAAAAATCAGTTCCTTTGAGATTTTTAATCTAATTTTACTTATAAAAATGTATTTTACCGTTGCTTCAACTTCTTCTGCCAATCCTAAAGTCATGAAATCAGAACACAACAACACAGTTGATCCCACAGACGCAATACGTTCCTCCGGGTCATTGTTAGGGTCCAATACATGTGCAACCTGGAAAAAAAATATTAAGCAAGCATAAACTATGATCATGTTAAGATTTTTAGTGTCCACAAACAAATGACTACCATTTTCTGAAGATGTTCTGGTAACGGTTGACCCCACACTGCTTTATTTGGAAGCATGTCCTCCACGGCCCAGAAGGGCTTGTAGTCCCACTTTGACATGTGTGCTCTTCGCATGGTGGCTGGACAGCAGCTATAATAAAAAACGACAATGACGACATCATGAATTATCACTTCATAAACTTACTACTACAACAGCACATTCATACCTGGAATTTGACTGCATACTCCAGTATCAATTGTGTTGGAGGGTTGAGGATTCACGGCCAAGGATGCATCTAAAACACATGAACATATACATACACTCTCTCGCAGTGTGCATCTTATATTTTCAATCATAGATGACTGATCTTCCTACCACAACAACATTACATTCATACCTGAAATTTGACTGCATGCTCCAGTATTAATTGTGTTGGAGGGTTGAGGATTCATGGCCAAGGCTGCACCTAAAATACACAGATATATATATATATATATATATATATATATATAAAATATACACATATACATATATATATATACACACACAAATATATATATATACACACAAATATATATATATATATATATACACACACAAATATATATATATATATAAACACAGTGATAATATATTACCCAAAATTATCTTTCCATTGCAATCAAACTGTAATTCGGTGTTCTCATCAGCAAGTTCTTAACTGTTTTACAACCTTATTGTTACGTGCAACATTTTTAGGGTGCAAAATATTTCTTGCAATGAAAATGTGGGATGATGGTTTCATCATGTTCAGGAAGTAGTTCTTTTTCTTCATATCTGAAAAGAGTTGCTCAGCTGTCTGACTGTTTATTTTTCCAGCAAGCTCAGGGACAAGGCCAATCCTCCTCAAGGAATCCCCTAATGTCTTTGCTATTGTTCTGATGGAACACATCACACAACGCGTAGTGGTCAGATGAACCAGTAACAGGGTGACCATCTTGATCAGCTGGTTCTTTTCGGTGGTTAAGCCATGGCAAACTGACTTCCAAGTCATTTTCAGATGCCGCCTTGATATTTTCTTCTGATGGATGCAGTAAACGACCGTCAAAAGGATGAAAAAAATTCTCTGAACGTTGGTTTGCATGTGAGGCTAGTCCTCTTGGGTAGTCGTACACTGTAACATTGGGTACATGTTTCCATGAAAGCAGGAGGTCAGCATAATCACGAGGGCTCTCTGCTCTGATGTTAAATTTAACAGAATACACAACCCCACAAGGGCAGGTTATAACAGCCCAGCCACCTAAAGGGGGAAAAAAAGATGAATACTCAATATGTCTGTCTTTATACATTTTTAGAACCCCACATCTTCACTTCACCTCAATTTGAACAGCAAATGTATACAATATATGTATTTACATATTATATGTAAACAATAACATATCAATACTTGTGGCACACCCTAATACACAACTGTACAGTCTGACTTACCAGATGCACCCCACACTCTCAAAAAAATGATTAAATGATGATTAAATCCATCTTTGAACCTTTGTGATCTATTCCACACCCCTTACAAAGGGCCCTTATTTCTCCAATCTAAACAAAAAGAAAAATGGCAACTATAAATTACACATAATTACAGAACAAAACATCTCAATTAACAAACCATTCCCGGAGATTTAGCAGCTCATCAGCAAGCCTTTCTTCTGTAAGTGGTATGTCATCCTCAGTTGAGTCTTGTGAAACATGAAGCTTAGCATTCTCTGTATTGAGAACCATGTTGGATGACCTAGTATGAACACCAATCCATGGAGCCCAAAAGCTGTAGCTTGGGTGCACAATGAAGGGGTTCGTCCTCCCACCTAATAAGGAAATAAGCTAAATTGCAGTAAAGAAAAACTTGGGTTTATTGTATATCGGAAAAGTGATCCAAGGCATACTTGTATAAAAACCTCGGCTTATCATCTCTACTGTTACTGCCTCCCAAAACTTCTCACTATCCACATGGCCATCATAATTTGGTGGAGGGGGGGGGGGTCGATTTCACTCACTATAATCAATCAATAAAATTAAATGAAACATAGAACATAGTATTTAAAAAGGATACATTTAGATTAGATTCATTTATATTGCATTTTATGAATCTATAATGTTTTTTTTTCATTAAGCTCCATGAAATGATAGGTTTATGTAAAAAAGTCTTAAACAAAAACATTAACAATGTGGACATGATTAAAAAATACAGTTATAAACACACATTTAAATAGATCAGTTATACTATAACATATATAAATTAAAAAGGTACCAGGCAAGCCAAAGGCTCCCTTCTTGTGGAGATCCATTATGACTACACTAGGGTAGTGCCCACAGTTAACACAATTGTAACTGTAATCTAGTTCCGTCATGGCCTCAAAGTGCAAATAAGCTTGTAGGACAAGCTCAGGTTTAGGGAAAGGCCCACCTTCAGTTGCATGTAATGTTTCCATTACCCTACTTACAGCAGTACTATTCTGAAATTAAAAATAGTTAAAAAAAATAGATTGAATGAATTAAATCAATAACAGCAACTTGAAAAGTTCATGTAAACTTAACAGAAAAACAACGAACTGGGACTATGACAATCCTGTACAGAGTTTCTTAGGAACACGCATAAGTGTAATGATAAAAGAATATGGTCATTGAAATTATGCAGCCCGTCTGACCACTCTTGGTACCTGTAGTAGTTTTTGGTTCTTGTGGGTGTGGGAAGGAAGAAGACCAGGGTCGGCTTTCTGGGACTCGTAAGTGCTCTTTTTATTTTCTCCTTCGGTCACTCAATAAACTGTGTGCACATCGCACAAAAACATAAAACAATAATCAAACTCTCTTTTCACTTCGTCGGTTTTGTCAGCAGTTCCTCTCTGCGTGGCTGTGTGCATACGAGTCTCAGTGAGTCTCTCTCTCTCTCATCTCTCTCTCTGCTGCAGCTTATAAGCAGTCTCTCCAGCCAATTACTGCAATCAGAGACAGGTGTTACTCATTTGCACTTGACCCACTTACCAACCGCTCGGCCCTGCTCTCTCTCTCCCGCTACAGACCTCGCAAAACCACGCCCCCTCCTCCACAGTACCTATATGTAATTTCACAGTTTGGGCACTGTCTGTAGTAAGTTGATATTCCTAAAGTAGAAAATAAATGCATGATTCTAAAATATCCATGAAAAATATCTGAAAGCACATGTTAAATGTAACAATGATCACACATACCTTGGATTACACCAGAAAACGTCAGGATCTTGGCATCTTTTGTGATGAGTCTTGGATCACTTAAGCTTTGGGTTCTGCACTTGGTACATTTCAATTCTGTGGGAATCAGATGTCTTGGAAAGGACTGATTGGAGTTTGCATCTCTGGAAAGATTTAGTAAGGTCTTGGGAAGCTCACTGGGAAGTTTTTTTGTGTGTCATCATGTAGTGGATAATTTCTTTGATGTTGGAGTCAGATGGTGGATAGCTGTTGTCATCTTTTTTTCCTTCAGGTGATTCAGGTGGAACTTCCTCTACACTTTTCACCTTCTTGAACAACTCTTTGTGATGGTGAAAGAGATGCCACTTTGAAACAGCCTTGTGAATACAAGATTCCCTTGGCATTGAGCAAGGGCAGTACCAAGAGTTTTTCTTAACATCATACGAGACCATTACTCTGCCAAGTCTGCTGTAATATGAGCGTTTTTTTTTTCAAACACAGACACATGCAATTTGTTGAGTTGGTCTCCTATTTGTACAGACACTGACAAGGGAACTCCTTCGGCCTGAGATTCCTTCTTCAGATTAATTAATTGTTGCTTCCTTGCCTCTCCAAACCATTTCTGGTCAACCATCACACACAATGTGTCTTCTGCAAGATCAGTCTGAATTTGACCAACACGTGGACAATAGGATAAAGACTGCAAGTGGTCACACTCAAATGGCCGAATACCACTTCTGTGGGCAAAGTCTCTAGTAATGCAGCACTCATCCAATTCACACTCCGACCTTTGTGATTGTCCCCAGGTATTTTTCAAGACGTGGATTGGAGTGGATGCACCATGGAAAGACTTTTCAACAGCAAAAATTCCACTTTTGCCATCAACGCACTGGCATCTTAAATACCTTAGGGATGATACAGTCTCCTTGCATTCTGTGTGTCGTCTTTGGATGTGCTTTCTTAAGTTGTTTTTTAATAATGCCAGATTACAGTGCACACACACAACCGTTTTAGGCTTCACAGCAGCAGTCCTCAGACCTTGGTTTTCTTTTACTGGACAAGTTGGTTGAAACAACAACAACAACAACAACAACAACAACAACAACAACCTTTACTAAGTCTTTACTACTTAATGTGGCTAATGTTTTTAAGATCACTGTGCATACTGCCTTTTATACAGTAGGATTAAGGTTGCAGCGGTATAACATTTCATGGTTAAAAGTTCATGCCTTCCCATGCTATCGGAATCATTGTAAATACATTTACATTTATGCATTTAGCAGACACTTTTTTCCAAAGCGACTTACAACTTGGAATAGTATTGTAGTAAATTGTATAGTATTATATAGTAAATATTAGTTTCCTAGCTAAAAGATGGGACATGAATGCCCTCTCAAGTCAAAATTTGAATGTAATGAGCTCGTAATCACAATTTCAGAAGTGGGAAGTAGGACATTTCAGATAGCACGTGAAAGCAGCATTAAACTGTAACGTTAGTTGGGGTAAAACTGTGGCTCTGCGGTCAAGACCCTTCTCGATTCAAGTCTACATCCATGTCAGCACTGAGCTGAACTAAATCATCGACTACACGTTCCAAACTAAATAGAAGGTAGTCGCTTGGTGCATGATCTATATCCTGTTAACTGCAAATCATTATCAATGGGACTTAAAGTGATAGTTCACCCAAAAATGAAAATTCTGTCATCATTTACTCACCCTCAAGTTGTTCCAAACCTTTGTAAATATATATATATATATATATATATATATATATATATATATATATATATATATATATATATAAAAAATTATAATAAACTTAGTATCCACAGTAGTACTACAGTGTAGCGATGATAGCAATCCTGTTAAACCAATCCTGCATTGAGAGAGGTTAGGACTGCCTATGAGACAGAAATAGCACAGTTCAAAATGATACATGACAATTTATTCATTAATTCATTTATGCATTTCTACATTTATTTAATTCTGCACATTTATTTATTTATTCATTTATTTATACTTAAGTATTCTCGTCCTCCATATTATTGTACCGTTAAAATCTTGTACCACTGCAACCCTGATTAGTATACGTTTACCAGTCTGTTACCTGTAGAACTTTTGACATTTCCACACTGAAGCTCGGATTCTGATTCAGCTGTAACTGCTGGCTTGGTCTCCATGTTTGGAAGAGACCCTTAAAGCAATAAAAGAAATACCAGATAGAACAGATCACTCTACATGCAGAGGATTATGCCAAACAAAAATGTAATATTTTGTTTTTGTCAAGAAGTCTGACCACTGTTTGAAGAAGCGAGAGTTATCGATGTGGGATCTTGTCTTCTTGCTGTGTCACAAATCCTCCGCACTTTCAATGCAGGGCTCTCTCGCATGCAGGAGTCCGATCCAAACCTCTTTGTTCCGGAGGTGTTGTGGATGTGCTCCTGCTGTATGCTCAAACCCACTACAAAATGAAAAATTATTCATATAAATAATTTGATGAAGTGATTCAAACATTGAATTATCAAATAATTTATCGCTCGACCTCAAATCTCTAAATCAAAATATTTAAACAGTTTTAAGACAACGAAAGACATTGCTATTGTCTATTCAATTACCTGTGGTGTCTTTATTCATGACATTCTTATGATTGTCTGATGTAGTGAGTGAAGCAACTCCTGGTTCACCGACATCACAAGGTTCAGGGTGGCTTGATATGTGAGTCATTAATTGTGACCTATTAATAACGGTCTTCTCACAAAAACAGCAGTGAAAATGTGACCTTGCTCGGCACTGGCCGCTGCATTTGATAATAAGGAAATCTGAAAATGTAAGAACTAAGCACATTACCAAGCAAACTTAATTTATAACTATAGTAGTAAATAGAAATAACCAGTTTGGGAAAAACCCCCACAAACCTTTGTATTTTACTGCTGCTTCAAAATGTCTACGAACATGGATCTGTACCATGAGCAATTGAGTTCGTAAAGTCACAAAATGGGCACAGTTTATGAGTAGACTTCATATACACTTCATGTTCTGCTCTGGTTACGACGGTGTGGTGCGTCATGTTTTTATAGAAAAGATTTTCTAAAGTAGAAAAATACAGTTTAATTTTATTATGGGATATGCTTCAGAAATTATACTCCAGATTCGACTCTCGAACACCGTGCTAAACGTTTAAATATAGCTATATTAACTTACACAGCCATTTTACTCACCTCGTTCAATCAACTTGCTGTCTCGTTACTATTACTGCTGTTACTTTCTACCGTTCTGCCATAGGTTTCGACGTAAACTGCCCCCTGCTGGGTCGGAGCAAAATGTCAAAGGCGGGAAAATAAAATATAGGCGGGGCGACACGTGTCGCTCCGCCTCGATGTGTCGCCCCGCCCCAATCGTCCAGACTGCACTCTGGGGTTACTCCCCGCGGCTGAGAGTGCGGCGATTCAGGTAAATAACCCCGAAAATGTGGTTGAGGAAAATAGACCGGGCGATGCTGAGATATCGAATATTCGTTCTCGCAAAATTAATATGCAAAAAAGTGATAGCGCACCTAATGTTTTGCTGCCCGATTTGTTTTGTGATGGCATTGAAATGGAGACAGAACAGAGTGAATTCAAAGTTCCTTCAAAAAGGAAAAAGTCTGATGACTTTCAAACGGTTAGAGCTAAGAAAGCTGACGTGGAAGATTTCTTTGGTGAAAGTGACAGTGAATCCTCTGATTCTAGCGTCAGTCTCTCTCAGAGTGACTTCTCTAGCCGCGGTTGTGAAGTGGAGGACATTAAACTTTTTCTAAAAGCTACTAAAAACAGGAGAGGGGTCTGTGTAAATGATTATTTTTCTGACACAAAGCAGTTTGTTGATAAAACCAGGCTTTTTATGTCGGAAGGTTTGTTTACAAACAAGGCAATATATCGATTAAAAAAGATAGTGAGAAAACTCACTTCTGATAACGCCAATGAAGGTAGTGAGAAAGCATAACGGCATGGCTAGTAAAGTGGTGTGTGTGTGTGGAGGGCTGCTATGTTTCTTAGTTTCTTTCATTTCTCAAAATATGAGTGAAGTGAATATTGCAACTTTGAATATAAATGGAGCAAGAGAAATGAGAAAAAGAGCAGGAATTTTTGAGGTGGTTAAACAAAAAAGAATAGATGTTGTTATGTTGCAAGAAATGCACAGTGACTTGAGAAATGCTGCTGATTGGGCTGAGGAGTGGGATGGGGTCTCTGTGTTGAGCCACAACATCTCACTTAGCGGAGGGGTTGCCATTCTTTTTGCCAAGAGTTTCAGTCCGACTTCTTATCAGGTTGATGAAGTAGTTAAAGGAAGGCTTTTAAAAGTAAGCTCTATTTTTGGGGATTTTACTTTTGTTTTTATTTGTGTGTACATTCCAACTGCACCAATAGAAAGAATGTTGTTTTTAAATACATTGTCTTCTGTTTTACAAAAATGCTGTGTAGAAGAATATTTATTTTTGGCCGGTGACTTTAATTGTACATTGTCGAATTTGGATAGAAATCACATTGAACCGCACTTGCCCTCTCGTAATCGGTTAATCCAGATTGTTAAAACGCATGAGTTATGTGATGTTTTGAGACAATTTTATGAGACACAAAAGCAATATACTTGGACTCATATTCGTGACAGTGTGATTTCATTGGCTAGATTGGACCGGTTCTATGTGTTCAAGCATCACTGTAACATTGTAAGAAAATGTTTAACTACCCCACTGGGGTTTTCTGATCACAGTATGGTGCAGTGTTCTGTGTTTTTAAACTCCATTAAGCCAAGGAGTGCATATTGGCAGTTAAACACTACCTTATTAAGTGACAGGTATTTTAAAAATATGTTTAAACTGTTTTGGAATGAGTTCAAAACCACAAAGGGATCTTTTAAGTCTCTGCGACAGTGGTGGGATTTTGGGAAAGCCCAAATAAAACAATTTTGTTTGCAGTATACTCAAAACGTCACTAGAGAGACAACGTTGATTATGAACACCTTGGAGACCGACATTGTAAAACTTCAAGAATTAGCTGAGTCAACTGGTGGCCAGGGTTATTTAGATTCTTTGTCTCATAAGAGGACACAGTTGGCTGATCTACTGGGTATTAAAACACAGGGGGCTCTGGTCAGGTCCAGGTTCCAGAGTGTGGATCAGATGGATGCTCCATCCAGGTTCTTTTTCAACTTGGAGAAAAAGAACGGTCAGAGCAGAGTCATCCATGCTCTGCGTTCTGAGTCTGGAGGAGTATTGACAGACCCTGCGGACATTCGTAGGAGAGCAGTTGTGTTTTATGAAAACCTGTATAAAAATGAACTTGGGGTGGAATACAGGAGTGACAGTGAATTTTTCAACGACTTGCCCCAGGTGTCTGAGGAAGTCAATGTTGAGATCTCTGGTGCTTTGAGCTTGGGCGAACTGTACAAGGCCCTTCAAGGAATGGAGTCTGGAAAGGCGCCGGGCATCGACGGCCTGCCAGTAGACTTTTATAAGTCGTTCTGGTCAGAGCTGAGAGAGGACCTGCTGGAGGTATTGAATGAAAGCTTGACTGAAGGCCAGCTACCTCTGAGCTGCCGTAGAGCAGTGTTAACCCTCCTGCCCAAGAAAGGCGACCTTACAGACATAAAGTGCTGGCGACCCGTTTCACTGCTCTGTAGTGATTATAAACTGCTCTCAAAAACACTGGCTAACAGGCTAGCAGGAGTTATGGATGGTGTTATCCATCCTGACCAGACCTACTGTGTTCCTAGTAGGTCAATATTTGATAATGTTTCATTGGTTCGTGATGTTGTAGAGGTCTCCAAGATGTTGAATTTGGATTGTGGGTTAATCTCATTAGATCAGGAGAAAGCGTTTGACCGTGTTGAATATTGCTATTTATGGAGAGTTTTAGAGGCCTTTGGGTTTTGTAAAAAATTTATAAATAGTATTAAAGTTCTTTACAGTGGTGTTGAAAGTATTCTGAAGGTGAACGGTGGTTTATGTGCTCCTTTTAAAGCTCATAGAGGTGTTAGGCAGGGGTGCTCATTGTCTGGTATGCTCTACTCTTTGGCAATAGAGCCACTTTTACAACAGATAAGGGTCAAACTCCATGGTTTATGTTTGCCAAACTGTAAAAATAATTTAATATTGTCAGCTTATGCAGACGATGTTATAGTCATGGTTAGTAGGCAAAGCGACATACAGATTTTGTTAAGTTTACTTAAAACTTTTAAAGGTTTATCTTCGGCGAGCGTAAATTGGAGTAAAAGTGAAACTTTATTATTAGGTAAGTGGATAGGTGGGAAACCAGATCTCCCTGAAGGTTTAAGTTGGGGAAAATTAGGTTTTAAATATTTAGGAGTGTACCTTGGTGATGATCTTACAGTGCAAAAAAATTGGGAAGGAGTCATTGAAAAAGTTAAAGGTCGCCTGGATGAATGGAGATGGTTAATTCCAAAGATGTCATATAGAGGGCGTATATTAATTATAAATAATTTAGTTGCTTCTTCACTATGGCATAGGGTTGCATGTATTGAGCCTCCCTCACAGTTGTTAGTGAAAATCCAGGCTATTTTAGTAGATTTCTTCTGGGATAAATTGCATTGGGTCCCACAGAGTGTGTTGTTCTTGCCTAAGGATGAGGGTGGACATGGCCTAATACATCTTCATAGCAGAATAGCAACTTTTCGGTTGCAATGGATACAAAGATTATTAGTTGGTTCAGCTGAATTTAAATGGTGTTCTATTGCATATGTGATTTTGCAAAATCTTGAAAATCTAGGGCTGGACAAAGCTCTTTTTTTATTGGACCCTACAAGATTGAACACTTCACTTCTACCAGTTTTTTATAGGAACCTCTTTAAGGTGTGGAGTCTTTTTGTTTTTAAAAAAGCAGAGAGTCCACAGTCACTTCATTGGCTATTAGAAGAGCCTTTGGTTCGTGGAGCACGCCTGGATGTGTCTGTCAGTGGACTTTTCCCAGGACTTAACAAGACACTTATTGACAGTAAAGTCACCACTTTGAGACAATTTCTGGAAATATCAGGACTTGATTTTAAGAATAAAGAAGCAACGGCTCAACATCTGGGAATTCGATCAACCCGTATAGTTGCACAGCTATTGGAGAAATGGCAGACAGTTCTTAATACAACGGAAAGAACTTTGTTGACTGAGTATTCTGATGGTCTCTGTGAATCAAACTCTGAAGACTCTTTTCCTTGTTTATTTCTTTCATTGAATCTAGAAGAGGTTTCTGGAGTGTTTTTAAAAATCATTGAATCCTTGTGTGTAGACTTTTTTTCTTGTGCTGGGAAAACTTTGTATAAATATTGTGTTGTTGTTTTTAACAAAAAAATGTTAAATAAGAAAACTGATACTCCATGGCGTGATTTTTTTAAATTGAATGTGGATAAAAAACCTGAGTGGAGAGCACTTTATAAACCACCGTTGACAAAAAAGACAGGTGATTTACAGTGGAGAATCCTCCAAGGCACTGTCGCCGTCAATGCTTTTATTTCCATTTTAAATCCTGAGGTTGATGCTGAATGTCCTTTTTGCACTGAGAGGGAAACCATTTTTCATGCTTTTGTAAATTGTGCTAGATTAGAGCCTTTATTTCTGTCTTTAGAAAACATTTTTCAGAGGTTGAATGAAACTTTTTCTACAGTGTTATTTTTTGGGGGTTTTAAATATGTTTTGAAAAGAAGATTTGTCTGTCAATTGTTGAATTTCGTTTTAGGCCAAGCAAAATTGGCTATTTATATAACTAGGAAAAAGAAAGTTGAACTAAACTTAGAGCAGAATGTAGTTGTTGTTTTTTCAAACATGTTGAAAGCAAGAATATTGATTGATTTTTGCTTATTACAAGCATATGGATGATCTGATCACTTTTGAAGGCATTTGGTGCTGTAATGAGGCTTTGTGCTCTGTATTTGAAGGTGATTTGGTTTTAACACATTTCTTGTGAGTTGGGGTTACTCTTAATATTTATTCATATTGTAATTTAAATATACTGTGAAATGTAATAAAAGTTTGTTAAAATTCAAATTCTCCCCCCCCCCCCTCTCTCTCTCTCTCGCTCTCTCTCTCTCTGTGTGCTTCTGTGATTTCTGAGGACCTACATTTGTAGACATTTCATGTGTCCCCGTACATATATTGTTCTCTTCGAGCCGGACAACTTTCTAATTTACAGTCATTAGCTCCGACCAACAGGAAGTCAGATATTTTGGTTTGAAGGTGAATATTTGTATAATTCAGGGTCTGAGTTTTTACGTTCTCCTCGTAGGCGATTTATTCAATATCCACCAAACTCGGTCAACATGAAACGGAATGACTATACTATTTTTTAGATTAATATATATATATATATATATATATATATATATATATATATATATATATATATATATATATATATATATATATATATATATATATATATATATATATATATATATATATAATATTTCTTTGAATAATCTATTGTGCCTGTGTGTGCTGCCCTTCCCTCAATGAACACAAGATGGCAGCATTGTGTAAGTTTTGAAACAGGATAAAAAAATCCCATCTCTCTTTCTCTCTAAGGGGTTTGTCTGTGTGTGAGTGTGTGTGTGTGTGAGTGTGTGTGTGTGTGTGTGTGTGTGTGTGTGTGTGTGTGTGTGTGTGTGTGTGTGTGTGGCCACCAACTGGCAGCAGGAAGTGTGTCACTTTCAAAAATGCTTTAATTCACTGTCTAGCTTTCTAAACAATGTTTTATTCAAAATGTAAAAATGCAGAATGTTTTCTGTGATGGTAGGTTTAGGAGTAGGGGTAGTGTAGGGGGATAGAATGTACAGTTTGTACAGTATAAAAACCATTAAGTCTATGCAATGTCCTCTGCCTTTCCTTCCCCTCCCCCCTCACTCTCACTTTCTCACTGTGTGTGTTTGAAGGGGGGTGGGGGTTGGCCGCTTAAGCATGCATCTCTGCCTGTGTATGTGTGTGTGTGTGTGTGTGTGTGTGTGTGTGTGTGTGTGTGTGTGTGTGCTTGTTTATGTGATTTATGAGGACACAAATTTGTATGATGACATGGGTATTACACTGGTATTACATGGTTTATGACATTTCATGTGTCCAAAAAAACCCAGACTAAACAATGTTTTATTAAAAATGTAAATGCAGAATCTATTTTGAAGATAAAACTTATTCCTATAGTAAAATAAAGTTTCAGACAATGAAATACCAACTCTCTCCCACTGTTTAGATTTTTTTTTAAAAAATGTTTTTATTCAATCAGAATCTCACTCTCTGTCCTTCCACTCTCCTCCCCTCCCCCTCACTCTCTCTCTCTCTCTATCTCACACTCTCTCTCTCTCTCTCTCTCTCTCTCTCTCTCTCTCTCTCTCTCTCTCTCTCTCTCTCTCTCTCTCTCTCTCTCTCTCTGTGTGTGTGTGTGTGTGTGTGTGTGACTTTCTCTCTTCATGATGATAATTTAACCCTTTCATATAGGCTTTCACAAATAACTATCACTTGAAATAAAAATGTCATGTGCTGTGTTTGCCAAGATCACGTATGATGCATTTGCAGGGTATATGCAGGAATCCTGAAGTAAATTTTAATACCTTTTTAAGACTTTTTTAAGACCTTCTCAAAATATGTAAAGACCTCATCGGCGATGAGAACTACTGTTGAGCATTAAAATAAAAATATATAATCATAAGCTATGACAAAAATATATATTAAATTAGGTGAGTTAAAAAAAATTGCAATTACAAAAAGTAATTCTTGAAAAAACATCTCTGGACTAATTTTATAAAATCTAAACATGTTAATGAAAAGGTACAAATTACTTTGTGTTCTTATTAAATACATTTATAAAAAAACTATTTATATTTAATTTATATATGAATGTAAATAATTATATGGGCCTACACAAATAATATAACATTTCAAGATTTATAGTTTATTGTAAACGTAATGTGCAGCTCTGTAAAGGGACAACAAATATATGATAGATACGTGAGAACAAGATTTTTTTTAATCATCTTTAAGTGCACAAAACTATGAAAATATGTGCTTATGCGCATCCCGGGTGCAGAATGATGCGCTTAAAGCAACATAGAGTCAGAGGGCGCAGTGCAGCGCGAGTGCACATTGAAAAGTTCACGGCATAAAGAGACGATGAGCGTTGAGCGCACAAATCCTAGTCTACTATGTATATCGGTCCAAAAGGTCACTGATTATTCGTTTCTTCACAGTTTTAAATTCCGGTTATTGTGCGTGTGATGCCTTGTGTTGTCACCCGGGTGGCGAGCACAACATCGTTCAGAAACCGCTAGATAAACTCCAGGAAGATAAATTATTTTATCTATATATATGTATTATTATAACGGGAATATATCATCTTGGAGTGAGCTTTAGCGAGCAGCTGACTGACTGTAACCAAACGCGACGTGCAGTTTGAATGCTGAACGGAGAATGATGGACAGCTACAGCGGAGGAAAGACATTCAGCTATGGAATGGCTTTAGATGACTTTGTACTAGCAAATCATAAAATAATAATAATGATTGCTGAAAGATCATGTGACAATATATATTTCTGATGATTATTTAATTACCACAACATGCCTAATCTGAGCAAGGGACTGCCTGTCTTGAGTTTTGTCGACAGACGGTGGTGGCACGAAATTTGCCGGAGGCGGCCGCTATGCAGGAAAAACCATAGAAAAACCCTGCGGCCATTGTTTAAACTTATCCTTCTACAACCAGGAGTCCGCAAATTTACATTTCCCCATTTCGGAGTCTGTTTCGCAACGTGTGGAGGGCGACACATCACTCTCTCTCTGTATGTGTGCTTGTTTATGTGATTTATGAGGACACAAATGTGTATGATGACATGGGTATTACACTGGTATTACAACGTAGTGGTTAATGTGGACATGAACTATGACACTATATCACTACTCATACAGGACTAATTTTCTAAATGACATTTGAGTTACAATTCTTATCACCTGACAGCCGTGATTTCATGTACTCATTCAGACAGAACTCTTTTTTTAAAACAGAGGAGTGTGAGTGTGTTTTCTATACATGTGCTTTACAGAAGGTCATGTGTTGTGTTTGCAAAGATCACTTGACTTATTTGTCTTTAAATTCATTATTTACTGACATAGTTCAAATTTATAAAAAAAAAAAAATGCACATTATTTTCTACAAGTGTCTGTTTATAAGTGTCTTTTTTCACAGAAAGTAAACTGCACAGTCTCCTGTGATGGGTAAGTTTAGGGGCAGGGGCAGTGTAAGGGGATAGAAAATACGGTTTGTACGGTATAAAAACCATTACGCCTATGGAATGTCCTCACATTTCACAAAAACAAACGTGTGTGTGTGTGTGTGTGTGTGTGTGTGTGTGTGTGTATTGGTCTCTTCGAGCCGGACAACTTTCTAATTTACAGTCATTAGCTCCGACCAACAGAAAGTCAGATATTTTTTTTTTGAACGTGAATATTTGTATAATTCAGGGTCTGAGTTTTTACGTTCTCCTCGTAGGCGATTTATTAAATCTCCACCAAACTCGGTCAACGTGAAACAAAGATACGGAAGATGCTAAAATGCAAACGGATATTGGATATCTCAAACGGTGTTGCCATGGCGAGGGATTAAATAAGGACAAAAAAGGGGAACAGAAATTGTCTCATTATCTTGTAAAATAATATTTTGATTTCAATTAAATTAAGATTGTATGTTTGGTAATTGAACTTAGATTAATTTAAAATGACTATACTATTTTTCAGATGAATATATATATATATTTTATAAATATTTCTTTGAATAATCTATTGTGCCTGTGTGTGCTGCCCTTCCCTTAATGAACACAAGATGGCAGCATTGTGTTAGTTTTGAAACAGGATAAAAAAAACATTCCATCTCTCCTTCTCTCTAAGGGATTTGTGTGTGTGTGTGTGTGTGTGTGTGTGTGTGTGTGTGTGTGTGTGTGTGTGTGTGTGTGTGTGTGTGTGTGTGTGTGTGTGTGTGTGTGTGTGTGTGTGTGTGTGTGTGTGTGTGTGTGTGTGGCTGCATTCGAAACCGCATACTCATTGAGTAGGTACTCATTTTCAATAAGTACTTACTTAACGAGCTCTAAAAGAGTAGGTACTATATTGCCTGATCTCGTTAAGTATGAATGCGATCCACGAAAATAAATAAAATTGCCATAAAAATGTGTAGTGACATATCTAGGAAACTATTGTTGTGAATAATCTCCCTTTGTGTGTGCCGCTCCAAATGTTAATGTTATTATATTTAGCCTTTTGCCATTGATTTGTGTTTTTAAATAGCCCCTTTTTTTGTTTTGTTTTTTGTTTTGTGGTTGTTTTCTGTTTAGTTATTAGCTTTTGTATTTTGACAACATTTGTAATTACATGTATGTGTATATTCTCTTTCCCCTAGGAGAGTTTTGTATTTTGCTGTTTTTTGTCAATAAAAAAAAAAAAAAAAAAAAACATGAATGCGATCCACACTTTATGCGCCATGTTGATGTTAACATGTGACCTACGACGTTATCTCAAGCGCAACAACTTGAAAGACGAGTGACAGGTTTAATTCATCGATCTATAAATATCTTAATATTGATTAAACTTGCTAATTTTGTGGGCTTGTTGAAGAAACAGCTGCCCATTTATTTTGTCATATTAACCCTAATCTGACCCAGTTTTATCCTTACCAAAACCCACAATCGTGATCTCTTAAATATGTTGTTAATTTCTTTATTTTATATGCAAAACATTTAATCCACAAGCAAAATTGGCCTAAATCTCCTTTTTATTTTCCTTTTTCTTTTTAAATTTAACTCCTGTTTTATCCCTCAAGCTTATGAAATAAAATTTAATTGCATTATGATGAATTATTCAAAGATATCTAACCTTGTTATTGTTTTTTCTTTGTATATAATGTATGCAAACCCATGATATTTGTTTTATTATTAGGATTGTTAAAGATACAACCATGTAATTATAAAATAAAAGATAGGCCTATGAGTGACAGGTGCAGTAACAGCTCAAAGCATCAATAACTCCACAGCCCGACCTGTGCGGTTTCCCTCAGCGTCTGCAACGAGGACCTCTTTCAGCTGCTCGAAGATCTCACCTTGGGAGAACACTGTTGATTTTATACTCTTAAAATGTAAGTTATCACTATTCAAAATTAAGATTACCCCAGAATGAATTGCATTGCTAGCCCACTAAAACACTTACAATAATAATAATAACAAATGCTGACCAATACTTAATTATATTACTTTTTTTTTTTTTACTGAAAATTATATTGTTTTAGTAAAACAAGCAAAATGCAACTTGTTGTCATATGACATAGCGATGCATGAATACACACTAGACAAATGCAGCCGATGTGAATACCAATTTTCAGTCAAGCAATGAATAAATGCATGAGTTAATAAAATATTTTATTTACTGACAACAATACGAAACATGAATTAATGAGTAAAAGAATGAATAAAAGTAAACATCACAAATGAATAAATCACCATGAAACAAAGCTTTATTCAAACGTATTGTTCTAACAAACCATCACACATTTACAGACGGTGAACCCCACATCTGCTGCCATCTCAACACAGCTTGATGAAGCAGTTGACCACCGTGAACACCTTCGCCTGTCCTAGCCGTCCATCATGTCCCTCCTGTCCCTCCTGTCCCTTCTGAACCCCACAACCTTGAAGCAAGAGTGGAGAACATGTGCGGGACAATCTGACTGCTGATGTCTGCTCCAAACATCTGTGTGCCTGCTCTCAATCAGCATGACTACTTAAAACGTTTTACAATTCATGTTGTCAGCATCCCATTTCTTGCCATATTTGATTTAATATTTTTACAATTACATGCTATTTGTATTGTAGCTTTATGACTTTTGTCGTGTAGTGGGCTAAACACTGAACTGATAAGCAGAAGGTTTCTGCTTGGATCTCCGCAGCCGTCACCACCAGTGTGTCCTTGAGCAAGGCTCAACCACAGAAGCTCTGCAGCAAATGCACAGACATCAAGAATCAGAAAAGTGCTGAAATAACTCTGTTTGAAAATAAAATAAAATACAACTTAAGATGTATGTTTTATTCATTTCTGTAGTATACTCAAAGCCTTTGATGACAGCCTTCCTTCATCACCCTCTCTCCAGTCTCCACCAGATAAACACACACGTGCTCTTCTGCCCCTGTGACATCAGACAACTTTCATGTTACCTGTATCTTAAACAACACCTTGATAAAAGCATAAAAGTTTATGTGCTCAATAGCCTTAAATGTTGAGGTAGTTGCTGATGTGTTAATGTTCCTCAATTCATCAACAGTATAATGGACAAATAAAAAAGAAAACTTATGTTTAGTTACTTTATGTAGATCTATTAACATTACTGACGTTCATGTAAAGCAGTGTTGACCACAGTGAACTCTACATTATAGCACACACACATCACTCTGATCAGATGTCTATTTCATGCTGTGATGTCATCTGCAATACTTATCGAAAATGTTCCTGTCATATGTTAAATAAACATTTAGTAAGCATCTTTATCTTTAAGTATATCGTTTATGTAAATCCACTTTGGAGACGTGTGTGTGTGTTACTGGAGCTCATACATAATAAAACGTGTTTTTACAGCCCAATCACAACTACACTATACTGTCTGTCGTCTTTACACTTTCAACAATTCAACAGTTTAACGTTACTCAGTAGTCCAACAAATTCGATTTTAACACAAGGAACCGTGATTTTGGTTTGTAATACTCACATTTGATTGGCTTTTCTCCGCCTGACGTATCCTTTCCTGTGGCCTCATGGGAAGGCAGGGATAGAAAAGTATCCGACGATGGGTGCTTCACAATCTGGGCGGAATCAGTAGGCTATCCGGGAACTTCTCGCCTACTCTTTTATGATTACTGAGGTTTCGGACATACTTCTCCTTTCACGTACTGTTTTCGCCTACTATATAGTAGGTAAGTAGGCATATTCGAACGCAACATCAGTATACGCACGTCCGAATCTCGCGAGAAATAGTCCAAAACCCTGGTAGTTCTCGCCTACTCTTTTATGAATACTATGGATTCGGACATACTATTCTCTCGCCTACTGCTTTTTACATACTATATAGTAGGGAAGTATGCGGTTTCGAACGCAGCCTGTGTGTGTGTGTGGACTGGTAATCCCTGATGTTGGGTGCTGCCCCTTTAAGGACGTTGTTCCGGTGAGCGCATGTGATCGTGCAGGAAGAGGTGCAGGGAAAAACAAACTGAACTGAGAGAACTGAGTGAGAAAGCCATGTTGATCTCAAATGAAGATTTGAACATTTAACAATTCCAGCTAAAACTATTATCTAACATTATATTCCCAGCGTGGTGAGTAGTGTTATGTTGTTTAAGTGTTGTGATGGTTTGTGTATCATGAAGATCGCTCTATGCGATTAGCGCCTAAACGCCTAATGTTATATATTTGTTTTGTTTTAGACATTTACAGTTTGTATTGCCTGTAAAATATGTTGCATTTAGTTAAACAAAGTTTAATGCTTAGTACACAAAGCTGATGTTACAATGTTTTAGAAACGTATTTGGTGATGTGAACATTACTAGATAATAATTGTGAATTGTTTTGTGTTTGCAGTTTGACCACACACGCACACACATAAATGTGCACAAATACTCAACTAAAGTAAACTACAATAACAACGACCAAATGTGTACTGTGTGAGTTTTGCACAAGAGGAATAAAAGTAAAAAAAAAAAAAACAATTTCCAAATTAATGTTATCATTTCATGGGTAACACCTACGTTATGGGGACAAAATGTCCCCACAAAGATGGCAATATCCGAAATCCTCATCCTTGTGGGGACATTTTTAGGTCCCCATGAGGAAAACATCTTATAAATCAGACTAAGTGATGTTTTTTGAAAATGTAAAAATGCAGAATGTCTCCTGTGATGGGTAGGTTTAGGGGCAGGGGCAGTGTAGGGGGATAGAATATACGGTATGTACGGTATAAAAACCATTACGCCTATGGAAAGTCCCCATAAAACATGAAAACTCAACGTGTGTGTGTGTGTGTGGCCACCAACTGGCAGCAGGAAGTGTGTCACTTTCAAAAATGCTTTAATTCACTGTCTAGCTTTAAAAACATACTAAACAATGTTTTATTCAAAATGTAAAAATGCAGAATGTTTTCTGTGATGGTAGGTTTAGGAGTAGGGGTAGTGTAGGGGGATAGAATGTACAGTTTGTACTGTATAAAAACCATTAAGTCTATGCAATGTCCTCTGCCCCCCCCCCCCCCCCCCCCTCACTCTCTCACTGTGTGTGTGTGTGTGTGTGTGTGTGTGTGTGTGTGTATGTGTGTGTGTGTGACTTTCTCTGTTGATGATGTTAATTAACTTCTTGAACCTGGATGAATTTAAAATGAATATACTATTTTTCAGATCAATATATTTATTTATTTAAAATAATTCATCTAAATACCACTCTCTGTATGCCCTCCCCTCAATGAACAGAAAATTGCAGCATTGTGTTAGTTTTGAAGCAGGATAAAAAAAAAACTTGTTTCTTCTTCTCTCTCTCTCTCTCTCTCTCTCTCGGAGTGCATGTTGGGAGTGAGAAAGGTGCGTGTTTGAGAGCGTGTTTCTGTCGTACGCTATTCTTTATAGCTTTTCTTTCCTTGTTTTTCTTTATTCTTTATTTTATGGTTAATTATTTGTAAATATTAATATAGGGTTTATTAAGTAGTGTGCCGTGTTTAGCACGGCGTATCTGGCGTTAGGTATGGCGTCCACAGGTGGAAGGACGCCATTATCTCTTCGCCATGGTTTCAGGTGTGTGCCAGAGGCGAGTGCTACAGTGGAAGATGTTTTGTTAGCGGTTGGTGAGCAGATGGGCTATGCAAATATTATTTCGGCTTCGAGAATGAATAAAGCCGTTGTTGTTTTCCTTAAAACGGAAGCATTAGTCAATAAAGTAATCGAAAATGGGTTGTGGGTGAAGGACATCTTCGTTAATATTACTCCGTTGTTTGCTCCGGCCACAAAAGTGATAATTTCAAACGTCCCTCCATTCATTGAAAATGAAGTTATAGTGAGAGAGCTTGCGAGATTTGGAAAAGTGGTAAGCGAGGTCAAAACGGTTTCTTTAGGATGTAAGAACTCTGCGCTTAAGCACGTTATGTCTTTTAGAAGACAAGCGTTTATGTTTCTGAATTCATCGGAGAAAGTACTGGATGTGTCGTTTAGAGTGAATAATGGAGATAGTTCGTACATGATTTTTGCTAGTACAGAGAGTCTGCGATGCTTTGAATGTGGGGAGTACGGCCATAAAAGACTTTCATGCCCTCAAAAGAAAACTTCGGAAGAACCTAGGATTATTGTTGAGCCGGATGAATCTTTGGTGTGCAAGAATGTGGAGGCGAAACAGAAACCAGAAGAGGAAAAGTCAGGTTTGGACGGAGATCCCGTTATTCAGACGAGTAAGGACAATGGATTGGAGGTGAGTGAAAGTGTTGTGAGTAATGAAAACTGTGTTGATAATGAAAAGCCAAGTTGTAGCAGTGTAATTGGCACTGAAGTTGTAAGAGAGCAACCTGTAGTTGGCAGTGGTGTGCAGAGCGCTAATATGGAGGAGGAGGATGATGATGCGGTTTCTGATATGACGCAGAGTCAGGATGATATGAAGGACGACAAGAGTTTGTCCGATTTGTCAGATCTCTATAAAGTGGATGATGATTTGTACTCTGTGGAACAGATAAATGCGTTTTTGGATGAGACTAAAGGGAAAAAGGTAGAAATAGGAGATTTCTTCCCTGACGTTGAGAAGTTTGTTGCTTCTGTGGTGTGGGCACGTAAAACGTACAATCATACAGTGTTATCACAACAGAAACGGTACAGACTTAAGAAGTATATAACAGCGATAAGACAGGGGAAAAGGAATATGAATGAAAGGAAAAATCGAGGAAAAGCTAAATAAACATTATGGCTTTATGTATGCATTTTTGTATCTTTTTTCTTTTTTTCTGCTGTTCTTTCTTCTCTTTCTATTTCATGGAGTATCTTAGAATAGGCTCTTTAAATGTGAATGTCTGAGGGATAAGAAAAAGCAGGCTTTAGTTTCAGAGTATTTTCATATTAAGAATATTGCAGTAGGTTTTCTCCAAGAAACCCATAGTAATACGAGTAATGAGTCTGAATGGGGTTTGTGGAGGAAGGGAGAATATGCCTTAAGTCATTGCTCCAATCTCAGCGCAGGAGTTGCGATCTTGTTTAATCCAACTTTGAAGGCAAAAATTCTATCTAGATATGAGATAGAGCCTGGAAGATTAATTTTAGTAAGAGCTGAAATATATAATTTTCATTTTCTTTTTGTTAATATGTATGCCCCTAATGGTGGAACAGAAAGAGTTCTTTTGTTTGAGAAATTGAGTCGTGTTTTAAAAGCTCTTAATTCAAGTGATATAATCATAATGGCAGGAGACTGGAATTGTACTTTGAATTTTAATATGGATAGAAATGCTGAAGAACCTCACCATAAATCAGCACTTATATTATCCGAAGTAGTTAAGACCTTGAAGCTTGATGATATTTGGAGAATAAAAAACCCATTGCTTAAACAATATACTTGGGTAAAAGTTACAGATGGTAAAGTTCATGCTGCCAGGTTAGACAGATTTTATGTTACATCTGATTTAAGAAACAGAGTGGGTAATGTTAACATTATTCCAAATATCATTTCGGATCATAAAATGGTAACAATGGATTTTGTATTGTTAAAGGAAAGTAAAAGGAGCATGTATTGGTATTTTAATAATAAACTTTTACAAGATATTGTTTTTTGTGCAAATTTTAAATTGTTTTGGGAATCATGACAAGTGCAAAAAGGACATTACGTTGATATCAAACAATGGTGGGACATCGGAAAGGTGCAAATTAGAGTTTTCTGTCAGCAATATTCATCATATTCAAATAGGACATTAAAGACCCGGATACAGGACTTGGAGAAGGAAATCTCTGACATAGAGGAAAGAATGATGGCAAATAATGGACTTTGTTTGGAAACTGGCCTTTCAGAGAAAAAGCTTCAGTTGAATTCTTTATTGTATGATAAAGTGAAAGGTGCTCTTGTTAGAGCACGGTTTATCCAACATAAAGACATTGATGGACCCACAAAATTCTTTTTTAATTTAGAACGAAAGACTAATCAAGGAAAAATGATGGTGGGTTTAAAAAATGATAAAGGTGTTGTTACTTATGACCCTTGTGAAATGAGAAGAATCGCTGTTGATTTTTATTCTGATTTATACACAGCCAATGTCACAGATCCTGAATGTAAAGATGAATTATTTTCAGGTCTTAAGAGTTTGATGCCTGAGCAACAGAAGGAAATTGATTTACCAATTACCTTTCAAGAAGTGACAAAATCTGTTAAAGATCTTTCATTAGAAAAAGCTCCTGGTCTGGATGGTCTTACTGCTGAATTTTATAAACAGTTCTGGCATGTTATTGGAAAAGATTATTTTGAAATGCTTTTATTTTCAATACAGAATGGATCTTTACCTAAGAGTTGTAATAGAGCAGTGTTGTCTTTTTTACCAAAAAAAGGTGACTTGTTTTGTTTGAAGAATTGGCGACCTGTTGCATTAATGTGTATTGTGATGGCCGACGACGTGGCCACACAGCAAGGCGGTAACTAAGCCACACACACTGACATGCCTTTTCCCCTTTTGTTTGTTTACATGTTATTTTGGTTGTTCTTTATTACATTTTAGAATTAAATATTTAGTTGCAGATCATCCTATACATTTCATAATAAAGACACACAAATTTGGTTCATTTTACCCACTTTATTTATAATTTACACTTTTACCATACATGACTGGGTTGGGTGCACACTTTCCAGTTATTAGTGGTATATTGTTAACGTTTATTTCTTTTGAGTTTAAGTTGCTTACGTGGGAAGAGCGGAGGTTTGGCGCCGTCTGGGACACTGCGCTCCGGTGGAGGTCCATTCCAATAAAGGACCGGTTGGCGTCAGTTGCTGCCATTTTGTTCAGTTGGGCTAATCCATGTTGCTAATTAGCTGGGGGGTGTATGATTGACTGTATGTTTGTTTTTGTTTATTAGAATTCTATTTATATTTTGTTGACTAATTATTTGGGCACATTATTTTGTTTATGGCCCATTTCTTATTTCTGAAGTTAATTACTTTATTTATTGTAGTTGTGCTAAGTGATATTTGTGATGTTCCCTGTGTATGTCTAATGGACTAGTCCTGTGTTTATATAAGTTCCCCATGTGTGTCATTTGAAAGGGCCATGTTTTCTTTGTTTAGTTTGTTTGTTTGATTACTGTTGTTAGTTTTTTGAGTTCCTTTAGTTTATTACTGTCACGAGCCTAGACCTGACTGTATTTTCAGTCAGTTATTTAATTTGTAATTTGGTTTTCTTTGCATTTAATAAATAATTTTTGGTTGGAAACCCTGTGTCCTTTGCCCTCGACTGCTTGGTCCCTCACATATGGTGTCAGAAGTGGGATCCGCAGAGGACGCAGGTTTCCTATTTTTTGTTTTTTTCACCTTGTCCTCCCTGGTTTTTTTTTGAGCTATGAGTCGGCCTGGAAGAAAAGGGGCACAAAGGATGATGCCAAGGGAAGCACAGGAAGGAGAGGTGGAGACCATAGAGGATGGTGAGGAGATTGTCACAGAGGAGTCTGGAGGGCAGGAGCCAACGCTGGCAGATCTGACAAGTTTGTTCCGGGCCCACATGGCACAGATGGATGCTCGGGAGGCCGGGAGGGCCCAAGAGCAGAAGGAACAAGAACGACGATTTAAGGCATTGCAGCACCAGTTTGGCCTGCTTCAGATGGAGGTGCAAGCTCGTACTCATACTCCGCCCACCCCTGATCCACTTTCTAGGAATCCAAGTCCAGGGGTAATGCAGGATGGTGACCCTGATTCTGATCGACCATTCCCTAAGAGGAGTGAAAGAGAACTTCACCACGTGGACCATGATAGAGGTCAGTCCTTGGTCAAAGAGCCTAGATTAGAAAAGTTAAGTGACTCTGATGACATAGAACATTTTTTGATAACCTTTGAGAGGATTGCTGCAGCGTGTTGTTGGCCTAAGGCTGACTGGGCATTCCGCCTGATTCCCCTACTGACTGGTAAGGCCCGAGCGGCATATGTGCTTATGGACATTGATGACACTCTGGAGTATGATTGTGTTAAGTTGGCTATTCTGAGAAAATACGACATTAATTCAGAAACTTATCGACAAAGATTTCGTTCTCTGGAGGTTGAATCATCTGAGAGTCCCAATGAACTATATGCCAGGCTGAAGGAGCTGTATGGGAAGTGGATTCGCCCTGTTGAGGAAAACTGTTGAGGAAATTGGAGAAATAATTGTTCTAGAGCAGTATCTCCGAATGCTCTCTCCTGAGCTTCAGGTATGGATCCGTGAGCGGGGCCCTGATACTGCTGCTGAAGCTGCATCATTGGCGGATGTGTTCGTTGCTGCCCGGGGAAGGAACCAGCCATGGAGTTGGCAGGGTGGGAGAGATTCTCGCAAGCCCCATGTTTTTCATCCGCCCCAGTACTACAACTCTGGTAAGCCTCCTGGAGGAGGAAAATCTGAATCTGTGTCTTTTAAACCATCTAAGAAAGTGCCTATTTGTTACCTGTGTGGTCAAGAGGGTCATACCAAACCTGTTTGCCCAAAGAACGTTGTCAAGCTCTCTCAAGTGTGTTATGTGCCCAGAAATAATGCAGCTCCGTTAAAGCCGGGACGGTCCTTAAAGATGACCACTGTAGAAGTGAACGGTAAAGAACTCCATGCTCTGGTTGATACTGGCAGCGACCAGACACTGGTACACAGACAGTTTGTGTCACCTGCCTTGATTAATCCTTCTGACAAGAGACTGATATGCTGTGTCCATGGCGATGAGAAACTGTTACCTACCGCGGGTCTTTACATCAAAATACAGGGACAGACTTATCTCCTGGACGTTGGGGTTGTAGATAATTTGCCGTATCCTGTGATTCTGGGGCATGATTTACCAGTGCTTTTGGATTTACTGCAGCCGGAACAGCTTTGCAGTGTTGTAGTCACTCGGGCAAAAATGAAACGGGCAGAGGAGCCGACGCAACCACTCTGTACTTTACCTTTCTTTGAAGTGGATCTCGAAGTGGAACCTTCAAAGACGCGGAAGTCCCGGAGTGAAAGACGACGGGACAAGCTTGCATATAATGTTTCCAAGATACCGGCTAACCCCCCATGTGACTTGTTTCAGAGTTTCCAGGTGCCCACTAACATGGTCCAGCTCCAGCAGGAGGACGTCAGCCTGGCTCCGTACCTCAAGAAAGCAGAACATGAAGCTACAGCCAATGCTGATGACACTGACTCTGCCGAAAGGTATTTGTTCCAAAAAGGTATTCTTTATCGCCAGTTTGAGTCGACAAACCAGCTTGTCGCGCCACAATGTGTCCGAGAGGTAATACTCCAGTTGAGTCATTCAATTCCCTGGGCTGGCCACCTAGGGAAACACAAGACCTTAGCTCGCCTCAAAAGACACTTCTATTGGCCAGGACTAAGAAGGGATGTGACTCAATACTGTAAAAGTTGTCCTGAGTGTCAAAAAGTCTCCATGAGAAGCCTTTCCAGAGCTCCATTACAACCTTTACCGGTGGTGGGTACACCATTTGAGAGACTGGGTATGGATATTGTGGGCCCTGTAGATAGGAGTCGAGCTGGAAATAGATTTATGCTTGTTATAACGGATTATGCGACAAGATATCCCGAGGTGTTCCCGATGAAGTCCATTAAAGCCAAGTACGTAGCAACATGCTTGATACAACTTTTCTCCAGAGTTGGGTTCCCCTGTCAGATTCTTACGGATCAGGGCACTAACTTTATGTCCACTCTCTTAAAGCAGGTGTATCAGCTTCTGGGTATCGAGTTTACGTACAACTCCTTATCATCCGCAAACAGATGGCCTCACAGAGCGTTTCAACCAAACACTCAAACAAATGATTCGCAAGTTCATCAGTGAGTCAGGCAAGGATTGGGACCAGTGGTTGCCCTACCTCCTGTTTGCATATAGAGAAGTTCCCCAGGCCTCGACTGGGTTCTCTCCCTTTGAGTTATTATATGGACGTGAGGTGAGAGGCCCTTTGACCCTGCTTCGTGGGCTGTGGGAAGGAACCCAGGGTAGCGGGGACTTGGTAAATGTGATCTCTTATGTTGTGCAGATGAGGGAACGGTTAGAGGCAATGGCGAAACTGGCTCAAACTCATATGGCTGAGGCACAGAGATCCCAGAAGTCATGGTATGATCGGTCTGCATGTGAACGGAGTTTTAACCCTGGCCAGCAAGTGTTAGTAATGTTACCAAGTCAGGAGAGCAAATTATTGGCAAAATGGCAGGGTCCATTTGAGATCCAGCGGAAGCTGGGACGCACCACTTATGAAATTACCACACCAGGCTTGGACCGGCCTAGTAAAGTCTTGCACATTAATTTACTAAAAGAGTGGATTCCTCGTCCTGAGAAGGAGTCACAGGTTTTGATGATTCAACAGGTGATTGAGGAAGAGGAACTGGAGGAGCAATATTTGCCTCAGCCGGTCACAGAGTGTGTTAACCTGGAGCATTTGCCAAAGGACCGCCAATCCCAGGTGAGAGCGCTTTGTTACCCTGACCTCTTTTCTGAGTACCCTGGAGCCACAACACTGATTGAACATGAGATTGTGTTGAAAGGGGATGCTGTTGTTAAAAGGATGAGTTATCGAATACCTGAGCGATTGCAGGTCTCTGTGAGGGAAGAGATTGATCTGATGCTGACGTTGGGAATCATCGAGCCGTCTAAGAGTGAGTGGTGCCACCCAGTGGTTTTAGTCCCTAAAAAGGATGGAACCTTACGGTTTTGTATTGATTTTCGATATCTGAACTCTGTCTCTAAGTTCGATTCCTATCCAACACCCCGTATAAGCGACCTCATTGACCGCCTGGGTCAAAGCAAGTATTTGACCACCATTGACCTCGCCAAAGGATATTGGCAAATTCCTCTCACTCTTCAATCTAGAGAGTTGACTGCCTTTAGAACCCCATGGGGGCTATTCCATTTTAGGGTCCTCCCTTTTGGCCTGCATGGGGCTCCAGCCACTTTCCAGAGGCTCATGGACCAGATATTACATGGTTTGTCCTTTACGGCCGCCTACCTGGATGACATTGTTATCTATAGTGACACTTGGGAACAGCACCTACAACATCTGCAAGAAGTGCTGCGGCGACTCCAGCAAACTGGCCTCACCATTAATCCACTCAAATGTGCGGTAGCCCGGACTGAAATTGAATATCTGGGCTACGTCATTGGTAAAGGGGTGGTCAGACCCCAGGTAAAAAAGGTCCAAGTCATTCAACAGTGTCCTTTACCCCAAACACGGAAAGAATTGAGATCGTTCCTTGGTATGGCAGGGTTTTATAACCGATTCATTCCTAATTTCTCTGGCAGAGCAGCAGCCTTGACGGATATGGTGGGCTCCAGATGCCCTAATCGACTTCAGTGGTCAGAGGAAGCAAAGATGGCCTTTCAAGACATTCAGACTGCCCTGGGTGAGGACCCTGTGTTGCATAATCCTGACTTTAATGAACCATTTATTGTACAAACAGATGCTTCGGAACGAGGTATTGGAGCCGTGCTATTGCAAGGGCCAAGTGATGGACGACAACTGGTGGCTTGTATTAGCCGTAAACTTTTTCCAAGAGAGGTCCGGTATTCTACAATCGAAAAGGAGTGCTTGGCAGTGAAATGGGCTCTGGATTCCCTAAAATATTATCTGCTTGGGAGAGAGTTTATTGTGGAAACTGACCATAAGGCTCTACAGTGGTTGAAGAGGATGAAGGATACAAATAGCAGAATTATGCGGTGGTACTTGGCAATGCAACCCTTCCAGTTCAGTATCCAGTATGTTCCAGGGAAAGACAATGCTACGGCTGATTTCCTCTCTCGCTGTGTCCGGGAGGTTCTTGAAGTGGGGGGGAGTGTGATGGCCGACGACGTGGCCACACAGCAAGGCGGTAACTAAGCCACACACACTGACATGCCTTTTCCCCTTTTGTTTGTTTACATGTTATTTTGGTTGTTCTTTATTACATTTTAGAATTAAATATTTAGTTGCAGATCATCCTATACATTTCATAATAAAGACACACACAAATTTGGTTCATTTTACCCACTTTATTTATAATTTACACTTTTACCATACATGACTGGGTTGGGTACACACTTTCCAGTTATTAGTGGTATATTGTTAACGTTTATTTCTTTTGAGTTTAAGTTGCTTACGTGGGAAGAGCGGAGGTTTGGCGCCGTCTGGGACACTGCGCTCCGGTGGAGGTCCATTCCAATAAAGGACCGGTTGGTGTCAGTTGCTGCCATTTTGTTCAGTTGGGCTAATCCATTTTGCTAATTAGCTGGGGGGTGTATGATTGACTGTATGTTTGTTTTTGTTTATTAGAATTCTATTTATATTTTGTTGACTAATTATTTGGGCACATTATTTTGTTTATGGCCCATTTCTTATTTCTGAAGTTAATTATTGTAGTTGTGCTAAGTGATATTTGTGATGTTCCCTGTGTATGTCTAATGGACTAGTCCTGTGTGTATATAAGTTCCCCATGTGTCATTTGAAAGGGCCATGTTTTCTTTGTTTAGTTTGTTTGTTTGATTACTGTTGTTAGTTTTTTGAGTTCCTTTAGTTTATTACTGTCACGAGCCTAGACCTGACTGTATTTTCAGTCAGTTATTTAATTTGTAATTTGGTTTTCTTTGCATTTAATAAATAATTTTTGGTTGGAAACCCTGTGTCCTTTGCCCTCGACTGCTTGGTCCCTCACATGTATGGATTACAAAAAATTTTCAAAATGTATTGCCAGTAGATTAAATAATTATATGAGTGTTTTAATCATGAAAGAACAATCATACTGTGTAAAGGGGCGTTGTATTAGAGATAATTTGTTTTTAATGAGGGATGTAATAGATTATGCAATGCATAATGATATTGATTTAGGGCTTTTATCTCTTGATCAACAAAAAGCGTTCGATAGAGTTGACCATGCTTATTTGTTTGATTTATTGATGGCTTTTGGTTTTGTAGATGTTTTTATTTCATGGGTTAATTTATTGTATAATGAAGCTGAATGTATGGTCAAAGTAGCTGGAGGTTTAAGTGTTCCTATTAAAGTACAGAGGGGAATAAGACAAGGTTGCCCTCTTTCAGGGCAACTCTATAGTCTTGCAATTGAACCCCTACTGTGCAAATTAAGAGAACAGTTGATTGGTTTACATATTGAGGGGTCAAATACTTCAAATGATGTGAAATTATCAGCTTATGCTGATGATCTAACTGTAATAATTAGGAACAATAATGATATTAAAGTAGTTTTAGAAAATATTAAATGTAACGGAAGAGCATCATCAGCAAAAATAAATTGGTCAAAAAGCGAGGCCTTATGGTGTGGTGCAGAGAGGTTGAATGTCCCACAGCTGCCTAATCATGTTATATGGCGAAACGATGGTTTTAAGTTTTTAGGAGTGTTTTTAGGTTCTGAAACATACAAGAAAAAGAACTGGGAAGGACTATTGGAAAAAGTGTGTCTCCGGTTATCCAATTGGAAATGGTTAATTCCCCAGCTTTCCTATAGGGGACGGGTCTTAATAGTCAATAATCTTGTTGCTTCAACTTTGTGGCATAAAATGATGGTGTTAGACCCCCCTGCTGCTGTTATTAAGGACATTCAGAGATGTATTGTTGATTTCTTTTGGACAGGTCAGCATTGGCTGAAACCTGCAGTTCTTTACTTGCCTCTTAATGAAGGGGGACAAGGTCTAATTGATGTAGCATGTAGGATTGCTGCTTTTAGACTACAAGCTGCCCAGAGACTTTTGTATGGGAATGATGTCTGTTGGGCTGATGTGGCTTGTGGTCTTTTGAGAAGAGGAGGACAACTGGGACTAGACCGACACTTGTTTTTAATGAAGTTAAATGATGTGATATTAGCTGAAATAACTCCTTTTTATAAGACTGTTCTAAAATCATGGGTTCGTGAACTAGGTACTGTAAGTGGTTCATGGATTAAAGAAGAACCTCTTCTATATAATCCTGCATTACCTATGGACATTTTGAACTCTCATTCAATGCAAGCTGCTATGGTGAAGGCCCAGTTTATAAAAGTCTCTCATTTCTGGAGTAAGAGAGAATGGTTGCCTTCAAGAGATATTGCAGCAAAGCTTGGTATTAAATCCCTCCGCATTGCAGAAAGATTGAGGACTGAATTTTTATCTGTAATACCATCATCATTTACAGAATTTTTGTATGAGGAAACTAAACAAAAATATGATGATGAGATGGTTGAGTTCCCAAGTTTAGGGGTAAAGGCAGCTGTGGAGAAATGGCCGGAGGATGATGGAAAGTTGTTGAGTTTTAAAACTCCAGAACTCAGTTTGTTTGCTGATATTGGAAAGAGAGCAATGTATCATACCTGTATAAAAGTGATGCATTTTGAATCATTAAAATGTGTTCCGGACTCTAAATGGCAAGGGATAGAAGGATTTGATGCATCCCCTACTGGAAGCTGGAGGACTTTATATAAACGTCCTATTGATAAAAGAACTGCTGATCTCCAGTGGAGGATAATACATGGAATAATAACGACTAATAGACATAGGGCACATATTGATCCAATGGCAAGGGATGAATGTCCATTTTGTCTTGAGTCTGAAGATGTGTTTCACTTATTTTTGCGGTGTGAAATATTGAAGCCAATGTTTTTATTGTTGGAAGAATGGAGTACAAATTTGAATTTTGAATTTACATTAAATGGTTTTATTTTATTTATTTACAACACTTCAACTTGTGATTCTTATCTAGTGGGGGTCATTTTTTAGGATTCTTTACCTAACTGAAGTCTCTGAGATCCTGACACCTTGCACTTCTGGAGACTCCAGGTAGGTTGCAGCTCTGGAAAATGGTGGCGCTGGAGACTAAAGGGTTCCTGATGGTTTCACCCTTAATTCTTCACCTTAATTCTTAATTCTTTTGCAGTTAACAGGTGTCTTTTCTTCACCACCTGTTTTTGTCAGATCCTGCTGACCCAACGAGCATTTCACTGTCCAATGGTCATGCCTTAACTGCAATGTCTAGTATTGCATTAGTATTGCATCCTTCTCATGGGCATTTAATACTTTTTGACTTTTCAGTCTGAGTTAAATCTCTTTTTTGGCTCAATTTATCTGTAAAAGAAAACATGCCTAATAATTCTGCACAACTGAATATAAGGTGATTTTCATTTCCAGCCTTCATGAACAATTATATATCACTTATACATTATTAAATACTAATTTAATAGTAGTTATTAGGATTACTGTGGTTTGGAATTGGTCAAATGTGCCTGGAAAAAAAATATGATCAGAAAATCAACGTGCCTAATAATTCTGCACTCCCTGTATATCAAACACACTTGTACGTACAAATATGAAACTCGGTACACATATAGATCTCATCGGGGCGAACAACTTCCGCACTCATAGTCATAAACTTTGACCAACAGGAAGTGAGCTACTTTAGGTTGTTCGGAAAACGCATGCTCTGGAATTTAATATACTCCTCCGAGGCCATTGTTTCGATCAGTGCCAAACTCGGTCAGCATGAAAAGAACATATTGAGGAATGCTAAATTGCGAGCGGATTTTTTATATCTCGAACGGTTTGGCTGTGGCGAAGCATCTAATTTATGGCAAGAAAAGGGAAACAGGAAGTGTGTTATAACTTCTGCTAACATTGACTGATTTGGATGAAACTTCAGCTGTGTGTTTGTTGTAGGAAGCCGATTGCATGGATATGACTTTTGTGAGTCAAAGATATAGCGCCACCAACTGGCAGCAGGAAGTGTGTCACTTTTTAAAAAAATGCTTTAAAGAGCACCTATCATGGCATTTAAAATGTTCCAAATATTGTTTTAGAAGTCCCCAACAACAGTTTTGCATGCATGCAATGACAAAAAAGACTTTAGTTTTCTTATAATATGCATTTATTTTTACCTGTTTTGACAGCGATTCTCAAATGATTCCTTTAGTGATTCACTTTTCAAAACCCTGCCTTTACGTGACGCTAATCTGCGGTGATTGGTCAGATGACCCAGTCAGTTGTGATTGGTATAGTCTGTGCAGATATTCTCGGAAACGGAACGCCCATCAAAGTCTTATAATGACAGTAATTTGTTAATATGTGTCAGGAGTTATGAATATGAAAACCGCGTCGGTACTGTTTGATTGTAATATGAGCCTCAGCTGATCTCATTCATAAAAAAACTCCTCACGAAGACTCGCGACAAATCAACATCCCTCAGGGCTTTTAGTTCAAAAGTGTGCAGATGAGGAGACATATTGATAGATTCTCATATGTCTGTGTCAAATTTCTAAACAGAGGAGTATTTTTTATTCAATACTTCCTCAAAATGGGCAGAAATAGCCTAATCATGAGCGATTGAGTCTCGTGTTGTTTTCAATTCATACTGGCAGCCGGAGGGCGCTCTGTGCACATGTAATCCATATATGGTACAGACAGACGAAGAAGAACCATGTGCCATAATAAAAGTCCATAATAAAAGCTTCCTGAGATCGCGAAACATACATTTGACGACTAATAATAAACACTCAATCGCGACGATGTATGGTTTGTCTTCAAGCCACTTAGTCTTCAAATGCTCATCCTTGGGCAGATGAAAGAAGTTTGCTATTGAGTCGCACTTCAGAACACAGCGTCTCGTGGCCATGATGTTTTCTAGTTTTCACTGGCGTCTTGGAGCGCAATAAGTGGGCGTATCGTATTCAAATAACTTGACAAGTTGACGTCATCTAGTCAGAGAAAAAGCTTCGGTCTTCTAACGATTCTTAAAAATGACTCCGAGTCGACTCTTACTTTTGAAAGAAAATAACTATATATACGGTGCACTGTCATATTTCAAGCTATCACAGGATGTTTTTGTTCACTTAGATCTATGTTACACACTACATGAAAGGTAAATTTCAAAATTCCATGATAGGTGCTCTTTAAATCACTGTCTTATTTTCACCCGATTGACTTCAAACTTCATCAGTATAAAGTGAAAACATGGCAGATATAGACAAATGAATGGATTTCTGATATTTTAAATACTGTTGCCATGCCAATGTGTCAAAGTTTAATAATGTTTTGGCTGTTTTTGAGACTCTTAGCATGCTTGAAATTGCATGAAACTCAACACACACATCAGAGATGTCAGTCAGTACACATGGGCAAAGCCTCAGAAATGGGCGGGGATGAGGGGCTCTCTAGCGCCACCTTTTGACAAAAGTGGAGGGCTTCGTTTCATCTATAATCACCAAACTCAGTATATATATTGATCTCATCGAGCCGGACAACTTTCTAATTTACAGTCATTAGCTCCGACCAACAGGAAGTCAGATATTTTGGATTGAACGTGAATTTTTGGTTAAATCAGGCTCTGAGTTTTTACGTTCTCCTCGTAGGCGATTTATTCAATCTCCACCAAACTCGGTCAACATGAAACAAAGATACGCAAGATGCTAAAATGCGATCGGATAATGTATATCTCAAACAGTGTTGCCATGGCGAAGGATTAAATAAGGACAAAAAATAATAAAATAATAAACATGTAAAATAATATTTTGATTTCAATTCAATTAAGATTGTATGTTCGGTAATTGAACTTGGATTAATTTAAAATGACTATACTATTTTTCAGATCAATATATTTATTTATTTAAAATATTTATTTGAATAATCTATTCTGTGCCTGTGTGTGCTGCCCTCCCCTCAATGAACAGAAGATGGCAGCATTGTGTTAGTTTTGAAGCAGGATAAAAAAAAAACCTTGCATTTCTCTCTCTCTCTCTCTCTGAGTGTATGTGTGTGTGAGTGTGGAGGGGGGTGGGTGGATATCCGTTGCCTGCAGCATACAACAGCATTCTGATGGTGTAAAGTTTAACTCATACATTTGTAGGCATAAATGTGGCATATTCAGATGTCTTTGATATAGTTATTTTAAATTTAGACACCCATCTTACCTGACACTGATATTAAAATCATTGTTACAGTTTCTGTGATTTGGCTCCATTTATTACTTTTTTTTTATTAGGGCCCAAGCCCAAAGGGCGCAGAGCCCTATTGTTCTTCCTCAGATTATTAGGGCCCAAGCCCAAAGGGCGCAGAGCCCTATTGTTCTTCCTCAGATTATTCTTTGTTTTTTTTTTTTTTTTTTTTTTTTTTTTTTTTTTCTCGACTTCTCGGGTACTTTTGGGGCACTTAACATGCTCGAAAACTCTTGAAACTTCGCACAGGCGTCGGAATGCGCGGCCATCAGAGCCGGGCTGAAGCTGGTACCCGGGCGTGGCAGGGGGGCTCGACAGCGCCCCCTTAAGTGGGGTCTGAAAACTTGGTCCATATATCAAACACACTTGCACGTACATGTATGAAACTCGGTACACATATAGACCTCATCGGGCCAAACAACTTTCGTGCTCATAGTTATGCGTCAGCCCAACAGGAAGTGAGCTATAATCGGTTGTTCGGAAAACCCATGCTCTGGAATTTAATATACTCCTCCGAGGCCATTGTTTCGATCATCGCCAAACTCGGTCAGCATGAAGAGAACATATCCAGGATGCTAAATTGCGAGCGGATTTTTGATATCTCAAATGGTTTGGCCGTGGCGAAGCAACGAATTTATGGCGAGAAAAGGGAAACAGGAAGTGTGTTATAACGTCAGCAAACATTGACTGATTTGGATGAAACTTCAGCTGTGTGTTCGTTGTAAGAGGCCGATCACATGGATATGACTTTTGTGAGTCAAAGTTATAGCGCCACCAACTGGCAGCAGGAAGTGTGTCACTTTCAAAAATGCTTTGAATCACCATCTTATTTTCACCCCATTTACTTCAAACTTCATCAGTATAATGTGAAAACATGACAGACAGAGACGTATGAAATGGATTCCTGAAATTTCAAATACTGTTGCCATGGCAACGTGTCAAAGTTTAATAATCTTTTGGCTGTTTTGAGGCTCTTAGCATGCTTGAAATTGCTTGAAACTGCTTGAAACTCAACACACACATCAGAGATGTCAGTCAGTACACATTGGTAAAGCATCAGAAATGGGCGGGGATGAGGGCCTCTCTAGCGCCACCTTTTGACAAAAGTGGGGGGGGTTAGTTTTATCTTCAGTCACCAAACTCGGTACATATATTGTTCTCTTCGAGCCGGACAACTTTCTAATTTACAGTCATTAGCTCCGACCAACAGGAAGTCAGATATTTTGGTTTTAAGGTGAATTTTTGGTTAAATCGGGGTCTGAGTTTTTACGTTCTCCTCGTAGGCGATTTATTCAATCTCCACCAAACTCGGTCAACATTAAACAAAGATACGGAAGATGCTAAAATGTGAACGGATTTTGGATATCTCAAACGGTGTTGCCATGGCGAGGGATTAAATAAGGACAAAAAAGGGGAAAAGAAATTGTCTCATATCTTGTAAAATCATATTTTGATTTCAATTAAATTAAGATTGTATGTTTGGCAATTGAACTTAGATTAATTTTAAATGACTATACTATTTTTCAGATGAATATATATATATTTTATAAATATTTATTTGTATAATGTATTGTGATCGTGTGTGCTGCCCTTCCCGCAATGAACACAAGATGGCAGCATTGTGTTAGTTTTGAAGCAGGATAAAAAAAAAACATTCCATCTCTTCAGGGATTTGTCTGTGTGTGTGTGTGTGTGTGTGTGTGTGTGTGTGTGTGTGTGTGTGTGTGTGTGTGTGTGTGTGTGTGTGTGTGTGTGTGTGTGTGTGTGTGTGTGTGTGTGTGTGTGTGTGTGTGTGTGTGTGTGTGTGTGTGGACTGGTAATCCCTGATGTTGGGTGCTGCCCCTTTAAGGACGTTGTTCCGGTGAGCGCAAGTGATGTGATCGTGCAGGAAGAAGTGCAGGGAAAAACAAACTGAACTTAGAGAACTGAGTGAGAAAGCCATGTTGATCTCAAATGAAGATTTGAACATTTAATAATTCCAGCTAAAACTATTATCTTACATTATATTCCCAGCGTGGTGAGTAGTGTTATGTTGTTTAAGTGTTGTGATGGTTTGTGTATCACTATGAAGATCGCTATTTGCGATTAGCGCCTAAACGCCTATATGTTATATATTTGTTTTGTTTTAGACATTTACAGTTTGTATTGCCTGTAAAATATGTTGCATTTAGTTAAACAAAGTTTAATGCTTAGTACACAAAGCTGATGTTACAATGTTTTAGAAACGTATTTGGTGATGTGAACATTACTAGATAATAATTGTGAATTGTTTTGTGTTTGCAGTTTGACCACACACGCACACACATAAATGTGCACAAATACTCAACTAAAGTACCACCAAACTCGGTCAACATGAAACGGAATGACTATACTATACTTTTTTAAGACCTTCTCAAAATATTTAAAGACCTCATCGGCGATGAGAACTACTGTTGAGCAATAAAATAAAAATATATAATCATAAGCTATAACAAAAATATATATTAAATTAGGTGAGTGGATAGTTAAAAAAATTTGCAATTACAAAAAGTAATTCTTGAAAAAACATCTCTGGACTAATTTTATAAAATCTAAAAATTTTAATGAAAAGGTACAAATTACTTTGTGTTCTTATTAAATACATTTATAAAAAAAACAATTTATATTTAATTTATATATGAATGTAAATAATTATATGGGCCTACACAAATAATATAACATTTCAAGATTTATAGTTTATTGTAAACGTAATGTGCAGCTCTGTAAAGGGGCAACAAATATATGATAGATACGTGAGAACAAGATTTTTTTTAATCATCTTTAAGTGCACAAAACTATGAAAATATATGAAAGCGTGGCACAATGCGCTTATGCGCATCCCGGGTGCAGAATGATGCGCTTAAAGCAACATGGAGTCAGAGGGCGCAGTGCACCGCGAGTGCACATTAAAAAGTTCACGGCATAAAGAAACGATGAGCGTTGAGCGCACAAATCCTAGTCTACTATGTATATCGGTCGGTTTCTTCACAGTTTTAAATTCCGGTTATTGTGCGTGTGATGCCTTCTGTTGTCACCCGGGTAGCGAGCACAACATCGTTCAGAAACCGCTAGATAAACTCCAGGAAGATAAATTATTTTATCTGCATATCAAGTATTATAACGGGAATATATCATCTTGGAGTGAGCTTTACCGAGCAGCTGACTGACTGTAACCAAACACGACGCGCAGTTTGAATGCTGAACGGAGAATGATGGACAGCTACAGCGGAGGAAAGATATTCAGCTATGGAATGGCTTTAGATGACTTTGTACTAGCAAATCATAAAATACTAATAAAGATTGCTGAAAGATCATGTGACAATATATATTTCTGATGATTATTTAATTACCACGACATGCCTAATCTGAGCAAGTGACTGCCTGTCTTGAGTTTTGTCGACAGACAGCGGTGGCACGAAATGTGACGGAGGCGGCCGCTATGCAGGAAAAACCATAGAAAAACCCTGCGGTCATTGTTTAAACTCATCCTACTCCAACCAGGAGTCCGCAAATTTACATTTCCCCATTTCGGAGTCTGTTTCGCAACGTGTGGAGGGTGACACATCACCTAACTGCGCATTTCGCAAAATACGTGACATCACCCATAGACGGTGTGCGCGCCCGAGCTGATCTCACTGACATATCACTATTCAGACAGGACTAGTTTTCTAAATTATATTTGAGTTACAATTCTCATCACCCAACATCTGATTTCAAATATATTCAAAATAATGTTTTCAGAGATTGAAGTAAAAAAAACTTTCTCCCACCATTTAGATTTTATTTCTTTTTGTTGTTAAAATCTTGTGAATCTTGTTCAATGTGCAGATTGCCTCTCTCTCAGTCCTTCCCCTCCTCCCTCACTCTCAGGCTCACCCTGGGTGTGTGTGTGTGTGTGGGGTCTCTCTCTCACCCTGTGAGTTTGTGTGTGTGCCTTTCTCTCTTGATGATGATAATTTACCCCTTTCATATCATAGACTATCACAAATAACTATCACTTGTGAATAAGTAAAAAAAGAACTATACAAATACCTTGAATTAAATACTGGCCTTCTGGACTTATAACATTTTGAGCAGGAAAAGATAACTTTTCACATATTTGAAAGAGATCTATTTCATCCCATGACATTAAAAATCATCTACATTTAAATGACATCATGGGTGTGGCTTGTGGTGATAGTGGCACCAGCTGCTGCGGTAAATGTGACATATTCGAGCGATTTAAAAAAATTATCCTGTTTAAATGCATATTGCCTGCCGTGCACAGTTATGCTGATGCCACCGGCGTGGCGGTGCCACCGGCTTGGGCCCGTCATCGCTGCTCGCAGCTTTAATTCTTTGTTTTTTTTGTTTTTTTGTTTTTTTTGACTTCTCGGGTACTTTTGGGGCACTTAACATGCTCGAAAACTCTTGAAACTTCGCACGGGCGTCGGAATGCGCGGCCATCAGAGCCGGGCTGAAGCTGGTACCCGGGCGTGGCAGGGGGGCTCGACAGCGCCCCCTAAAGTGGGGTCTGAAAACTTGGTCCATATATCAAACACACTTGCACGTACATGTATGAAACTCGGTACACATATAGATCTCATCAGGCCGAACAACTTTCGTGCTCTAAGTTATGCGTCAGCCCTACAGGAAGTGAGCTATTATGGGTTGTTCGGAAAACGCATGCTCTGGAATTTAATATACTCCTCCGAGGCCATTGTTTCGATCATTGCCAAACTCGGTCAGCATGAAGAGAACATATCCAGGATGCTAAATTGCGAGCAGATTTTTGATATCTCAAATGGTTTGGCCGTGGCGAAGCAACGAATTTATGGCGAGAAAAGGGAAACAGGAAGTGTGTTATAACTTGTGCAAACATTGACTGGTTTGGATGAAACTTCAGCTGTGTGTTCGTTGTAAGAGGCCGATCACATGGATATGACTTTTGTGAGTCAAAGTTATAGCGCCACCAACTGGCAGCAGGAAGTGTGTCACTTTCAAAAATGCTTTGAATCACCATCTTATTTTGACCCGATTTATTTCAAACTTCATCAGTATAATGTGAAAACATGACAGATAGAGACGTATGAAATGGATTCCTGAAATTTCAAATACTGTTGCCATGGCAACGTGTCAAAGTTTAATAATCTTTTGGCTGTTCTGAGGCTCTTAGCATGCTTGAAATTGCTTGAAACTGCTTGAAACTCAACACACACATCAGAGATGTCAGTCAGTACACATGGACAAAGCCTCAGAAACGGGCGGGGATGAGGGGCTCTCTAGCGCCACCTTTTGACAAAAGTGGGGGGGTTAGTTTTATCTTCAGTCACCAAACTCGGTACATATATTGTTCTCTTCGAGCCGGACAACTTTCTAATTTACAGTCATTAGCTCCGACCAACAGGAAGTCAGATATTTTGGTTTGAAGGTGAATATTTATGTAATTCAGGGTCTGAGTTTTTACGTTCTCCTCGTAGGCGATTTATTCAATCTCCACCAAACTCGGTCAACATGAAACAAAGATACGGAAGATGCTAAAATGCGAACGAATATTGGATATCTCAAACGGTGTTGCCATGGCGAGGGATTAAATAAGGACAAAAAAAGGGGAACAGAAATTCTCATATCTTGTAAAATAATATTTTGATTTAAATTAAATTAAGATTGTATGTTTGGTAATTGAACTTAAATTAATTTAAAATGACTGTACTATTTTTCAGATGAATATATATATATTTTATAAATATTTCTTTGTATAATGTATTGTGCCCGTGTGTGCTGCCCTTCCCTCAATGAACACAAGATGGCAGCATTGTGTTAGTTTTGAAGCAGGATAAAAAAAAAACTTGTTTCTCTCTCTCTCTCTCTCTCTCTCTCTCTCTCTCTCTCTCTCTCTCTGTGTGTGTGTGTGTGTGTGTGTGTGTGTGTGTGTGTGTGTGTGTGTGTGTGTGTGTGTGTGTGTGTGTGTGCTTCTGTGATTTCTGAGGACATACATTTGTAGACATTTCATGTGTCCCCGTACATATATTGTTCTCTTCGAGCCGGACAACTTTCTAATTTAACTAATCTAATTTAACTAATTTAAAACTTTCTAATTTTAAATAAAAACGTCATGTGCTGTGTTTGCCAAGATCACGTATGATGCATATGCAGGGTATATGCAGGAATCCTGAAGTAAATTTTAATACCTTTTTAAGACTTTTTTAAGACCTTCTCAAAATATTTAAAGACCTCATCGGCGATGAGAACTACTGTTGAGCAATAAAATAAAAATATGTAATCATAAGCTATAACAAAAATATATATTAAATTAGGTGAGTGGATAGTAGGCTTGGGCGGTATCCAAATTTTGATACCGTTAAACCTCCTCCCTTTTTTACCTCGGTATATGGTATTACCGTGAATAATTTAAAAAATATGACGTAAGGCTCAGACAGCCTCAGCAAACTGTTGGCTTGTGCCTAAACCGTTCAGAAACTGAATACCAAACACTAATACTGAAACAATAACAAAATAAATTGCACAACAATATTAACAACTTTTATTAGCAACAAATAGCAGTTTATAAAAAAGGTGCAAATACAACAGTCAAACTGAATTAAATTAACATAAACATCCAGTTTTCGCGCAGAGACGCGCACACAAATCAATTAAATTTAAATCACAGCCCTAACAACTTTTAATAACAAAGAGCAGCTTATAAAAAAGTGCAAATAACCAGAGTTGAATTAACATAAACATCCATATTATAAAAATGATTGCAAAGTAATAGGCCTAAATAAAAACTTCTTACACAATATTGCTTTTAACGAAATAAAAATACCTGAACCAATTAAATAAATAAAAATAAGCTGTGCGAATAGGAACGAATGGCAAGTGGCATCAAATCTAGTCAAGATTTTTCGCTAGAAAAACCAGCATGTTTACTTTGTCCGGCTTTAACAGGGCACGTTGTGGACCGACAACTTTACCTGCGGTGCTGAAAACCCGCTCCGATGGTGTGCTTGTGGCACAGACGCACAGGTACTTGCGTGCCACTCGCGACATCTGGGGAAAACGCCCTGCTGCATTTTTCCACCAGAGAAGTGGGTCCTCGTCTCCTTGAGTAACTGGCTCCAAACAGTAGGCTGTTATTTCAGCTCCGACTCGGTCCTCTACGGTGCCGATGCCGACGGGACCTGCCATTGCATCGCCTTTTTTTTGCAGCATACTTCCCAGAGTCATCTTTTTTCGTGGGGGCTCGGGTTGCGCCTCTCCCTCTTCCACTCTGATGGCCACTGGACCTGCTGCCTCTAAATTCACGATCTCTGCCTGTAATTCAGCCTTGGTCTCAGCCAATGCGTTGTAATCCGTCTCATATCCTCCACGGTAACGAGGGTCAAGGAAAGTACATTTTCGCATTAGTTTGCGCGATGAATCGGATTCATACTTGGCCTCCAACTTTGTTAGAATTCCAGTTTTTATTGACTTTGTTAGCTGGAGGTCATTTTCTGACGCAGCCAACACATTGTCCCTGCAGAGCTGTAGTATGGGGAGGATACAGGAACTGGTCACATAATTTTCTCCAGACAAAATATCAGTGAAGTCACCGACTGGTTTCAGTGCTTCGTGAACAGCTTTCAAGACGTCCATGTCCTGCCAGGTCAGGGACAGGCTGCTCCTTCTGTCATCAGACAGGACATGTCTGATCGCTTGGGCCTGCTCGAGAATGCGCTCCACCATTGCCAGTTTGGAGCCCCAGCGAGTTGCGCAGTCCTGCCGATGGATGGATGGATGGATGGATGAATTAATTAATTAATGATGAAAACGATTAAATGAATGAACAGGCCTAAATAAACAAATAATAAATAAATAGGCATACACAAACGAATGAATGAATAGGCCTAGATAAACCAAATTCGTTTATTTAGGCCTATGTATTCATTAGTTTGTTTAACGAATGAATGAATGCATTGGCCTAAATAAACGAATGAATGCATAAATAAATAAGTCCATTAATGTATATTATTCCATTTGGTCAAATTTGCATGCACTTTTTTTTTTTTTAAATAAGTCCCTTATGCGCATCAAGCCTGCATTTATTTGATAAAAAAAATAAAGAAAAAATTACAATTTAAAAAAATGTTTTTCTATTTTAATATAGGCTACTTTTAAATATAATTTATTTAGGCTATGTGATGCAGAGCATATATGCCCCTTTTTTTACATTTGAGCCGCTGCCCCTGAGGAACGTTTTATGCTTACCGTTATGAGACTATGTTTTGGGAGTCCCAAGTCCACTTGCTTCTTGTGGAGTTCATACTTCCGTTGCCAGCTGTGTGAAAAGGCCCCGACAATATTACGGCATAGTCCAAGGGCGCGCTCGGTTTTTTGCCTCTGGTCACGCAATGCATTTGTGACAGCCAAGTTTAGATTGTGACCGAAGCAGTTAAGCCACGGCCAATGCAGGGACCTGATTGCGGCATGAATGTTGGCCGCATTGTCAGTGGTTATGGCTGAAAGTTTTTTCTCGTCAAGTTGCCATTCCTGAAGTGCAGCTCTGAGCGCAGCAGCAAGATTGTCCGCCGTATGACTCTCAGGAAAATATGTAGTTTGGAGGCATTTGGATTCAAGTTTCCAGTCAGATGTAATAGTGTGAACAGTCAGGGACATATATGGTGTCATGTTAACTGACGACCACATGTCAGTTGTTAAGGAATAACTGTCTGCCGCTGACAGCAACACTTGAATATTGTCTCTAACTTTACTATATAAATGGGGGACGGCTGTTTGTGAGAAATGTTTCCGTCCAGGCAGCTCGTACTGGGCATCTAGGACCTTTACCATATCCTTAAAGGACTTTTTTTCCACTGTGTGGAAAGAGACCATTTCCTTCGCCAAGTATTTTGTGACTGCATCAGTACAGGTTTTCCAACGGACACTGTCCCTTTTGTACTTTGTTGTTTTCCCGAAGGCCCCCATTATCGTCGGCTGCGAGCTGGCGGCGGACCTAGATGTTGTTGGTTCTGCATCGGGAGGCGTTGAAACTGTTGCACTGCGTGAACTCGGGTCCATTCTCGCAGCAATGAGTGGATGGTGGTTTCGTAGATGCGACCTTAGGTTCGAGGTATTTCCATCTCTCGCGGTTACCTTTTTGTTGCACAATTTGCAAATTGCCTCGTCCGTATTTACCACCTCTCCCTTCTCGTTCGGTCGAAACCCGAAATACTGCCAAACTGCTGAAGTTGTATTCTGTTTCGCGACCAGGTCACTCGGTGCGCTACTCGCCATCTTTCCCCGCTCTCTCTCGTTCGCCTACACGCTGTCACGTGATGACATTGACAACCACGCATACGCATTTTTAGCCATTAAATAAATCATATTTAATATTTAATCATTATCTCCTATAGAAGTGCATTGTTGTTGTTTTTAATGTCGGTATAACGGTATTGAAACTGATACCGTTGCTATTTTTAGATCCCGCGGTATACCATATTACCGTATTACCGCCCAAGCCTAGTGGATAGTTAAAAAAAATTGCAATTACAAAAAGTAATTCTTGAAAAAACATCTCTGGACTAATTATCTTATCACCTGACAGCCGTGATTCCATGTACTCATTCAGACAGAACTCTTTTTTAAAACAGAGGAGTGTGAGTGTGTTTTCTATACATGTGCTTTAAGGTCATGTGCTGTGTTTGCAAAGATCACTTTTGACACATTTGTCTTTAAATTCATTATTTACTGGCATAGTTCAAATTTATTTTAAAACAAAATTCACATTGTTTTCTACAAGTGTCTGTTTATAAGTGTCTTTTTTTCACAGAAAGTTTTTGTTTGAACGTGAATATTTGTATAATTCAGGGTCTGAGTTTTTACGTTCTCCTCGTAGGTGATTTATTCAATCTCCACCAAACTCGGTCAACGTGAAACGGAAGCTTAACGCATTAAAAATATTTAACGCAAAAAACGCAGCGTCCGTTTTTATATCTATTTTTGCTTAGCGTTACATGATCACGCTCCTATTCATGTAAATGCTTCCAAGCGCGACAAGACACAAGAGAGCGCGCTGTATGCCAGTGTCCTGTCTGTGTGTGTGTGTGTGTGTGTGTGTGTGTGTGTCAGTGTCCTGTCTGTGTGTGTGTGTGTGTGTCCTGTCTGTGTGTGTGTGTGTGTGTGTGTATGTGTGTGTGTCAGTGTCCTGTCTGTGTGGATGCGTCTCATGTCAGCTAATCAAGGGACACACACACACACACACACACACACACACACACACACACACACACACACACACACACACACACACTCGATGCATAGATAGACTCGCGTCAGTTTCCTGCTCACATCGAGTTCTCTTTTGCTCTTGAACAAACAATAACACAGAGGATTTTGAGTATTCTCATATTAGAGTCTTAAATTAGTTAAATAACGTCTTAAATGAACTTTAAAGAGTTGTGAGGAAATGAGATGCGCGGGACCGCGCGTGAGATCCGCGGTTGTTCTTAAAGTGACAGTAGCACTGATGATGCCTGTCATTAATGTTCATCAAAGAACAACGGGAACAGAGAAAATTGTAGCTTTAATGATGATTCATCTATATTTCATTTATTATTTATGCAGTTAAGGAAGGTTTGATAACTATTACATTTCTGTATAACAAGGAAGGCCATGGGTAAATATAACATTTATTATTTTGGGCTTATGTAAAGATTTTTTTAAGTTTACTTAAATTAAAAGTTGTTTTTTAAAGCCTAATAAATGTTGAAATTGGGAGCTTTCAGTTATACTGTAATGTAACGTCATTAATGTTTCATAGAGTAAATACTAACGTTAATAAAGAGTAAATTTCAAAGAGTAAAAATAAATACTATCGAGCAAAGATACTAATAAAATAAACTATGCTTTTCAGGTTTTTCAGGTACGTCTAACATTAGTTTTCAGGTACAGAAATTGATCAAATGTAAAATAACATTGCATATATGACTGTATAAATTAAAGATTAATCCTATTAAACTTACAAAAGTTATTCAATCAAGAGCAGTGATGCCCTTGTCTTTTGTTTGACATTAAACAGACAGCAGTAAAGGCTACTGCCCCTTTAAGACCTCGGATATGCGTCGTCTTTTCTGGACTGTATAAAGCTTACTTAAGTCAAGTCAAGTCAAGTCAACTTTATTTATATAGCGCTTTTAACAATGTAGATTGTTTCAAAGCAGCTTTACAGTGTTAAACAGGAAAATAATGCAGCATAATTTTATTCAGCTGTATAGCCATTCTGGAAAAATTTCAAGTATCATACAGTGACAGTGAGGGCTTTAGATCAATAATTTGATCAGTAATTTAGTTTAAATGGTTAATTTAGTTTATTATTTAGATGTATTTCGATGTTTAGTTGAAAAAGTTTGTGTCCCCAACTGAGCACGCCAAGCCAGAGGCAACAGTGGCAAGGAAACCAAAACCCCATTAGGTGACCTAATGGAGAAAAATAAACCTTGGGAGAAACCAGGCTCAGTCGGGGTGCCAGTTCTCCTCTGGCCAATTAACAAACAGCGTATTATTATTATTATTCTGGCAGTTTTACAGCTCGGAGGTCATAATAGATCAGAATATTCGAGGGACCGGGGGCAACATGCTGGAGACGGGTTTATTGAGGATGATGTTGATTAAATAATTATTAAAGTGCAATATTCGAATGATCGGAGGCAACACGCTGGAGACGGGTTTATTGAGATGCCGTGTCGATGAGGCAGTTTCAGGGGGAGTCTAATCACGGTCTCCCAGACACTTCGGGGTCCTGTGTTGGTCTTCTCTGGGCGCAGGTCCACCATCTGATCTGGATACGGCCCGGATCCAGCTGACTGCAGTAAACCTCGGGATAAAACAGAGAGACTAACATTAGCGTAGATGCCATTCTTCTGATGATGTAACGAGTACATCAGGTGTTATGGGAAGTGTTCCCGGTTCCGGCTGACCTAGTTAATGCAGCCTAACAATCATTTCATTGAAAAAGTGTTTTATGTGTATGCCACAGTAAAGAGATGTGTTTTTAGTCTAGATTTAAACTGACAGAGTGTGTCTGCTTCCCGAACAATGTTAGGAAGACTGTTCCAGAGTTTAGGTGCTAAATAGGAAAACGATCGACCGCCTGCAGTTGATTTGGATATTCTCGGTATGATCAACTGGCCAGAATTTTGAGACCGCAGTAGACGTGATGGAGTATAATATGTTAAGAGCTCGCTCAAGTATTGGGGAGCTAAACCATTTAGTGCTTTGTAAGTAATAAGTAAGATTTTAAAATGTATGCGATGTTTAATAGGCAGCCAGTGCAGTGTTGACAGAACTGGGCTAATATGGTCATACTTCCTGGTTCTAGTAAGAACTCGAGCTGCTGCGTTTTGGACCAGCTGGAGTATACAAGCTTACTTAAGCCATATACAGACTATGTCTGCTAGAATACTCATCAATATGTTGACATACTTTTTGCGTGAGTTTGTCCGTTCAAGAGCAAGACTTGAAAGAGAACTCAATATTTGCGCGCTGAGACACGTGTGCGTGCTCTCGGATGAGTGCACGGAAAATTTTCTCACAGTGCGCGCGACTTCTCATTCGCGTCTTCTGGCACTAAACCAGATAGTTGCGTGTTCTGAGTTAACACAATCAGAACGTAAAAATACGGGATATTTTACGGGAAAATACTAAAACGGGAAGACAGCGGGAAAAGAGCTAAAATACGTGAGAAACCCGGAAAAAACGGGAGGGTTGACAGCTATGGTGTGTGTGTGTGTGCGATATGTAGGCTTAGGGGTAGTGTAGGGGGATAGAATGTACAGTTTGTACAGTATACAAACCATTAAGTCTATGGAATGCCATCTGCCTGTCTTTCCCCTTCCCCCTCTCTATCTGTGTGTGTGTGTGTGTGTGTGTGTGTGGGGGGGGGGTCTCTCTCTCACCCTGTGAGTTTGTGTGTGTGCCTTTCTCTCAGTCCTTCCCCTCCCCCTCACTCTCACTCTATCATTGTGTGTGTGTGTGTGTGTGTGTGTGTGTGTGTGTGTGACTTTCTCTCTTGATCATAATTTAACCCTTTCATATAGGCTATCACAAATAACTATCACTTGAAATAAAAACGTCATGTGATGTGTTTGCCAAGATCACGTATGATGCACATGTCTTTAAATTAATTATTTACTGATATAATATAAATGTATTAAAACATAAATTTCACATGATTTTATAAAAGTGGCTATTTATAATAAACTTCCATAAAATGTAGACACGCATCTTACTCTTACCTGACACTGATATTAGAATCATCTTTGCAGTTTCTGTGATTTGGCTCCATTTATACATTTTTTATTAAAAAAAAATTTATTGGACCACCCATATTGAAATGAAAGCATGTTTTATGGTGCATAAGATTGGTGCACAAACGGTAGCTAAGGTAGCTCAAAAACACATGAAGAGAAGTGTTAGAATAAAACAACATCAGCATTCGAATGGTATTCTGAACTCATTCCAATTTGACCTTTGACATAATCTGACATGAAATTCTTATAAATTTAATTGATCTCATAGATGTGGCTGTTGTGGTTTGTGGTCATAGCAGCACCAACTGCTGCAGTTAATGTGGTGAATTCAGATGACTTTGACATAGTCCTTTTATGTTTTCCCATTTTAAATGCCTATTGCCTGCCGTGCACAGTTAAACTGATGCTACCGGGGTGGCGGTGCCACCGGCTTGGGCCCGTCATCGCTGCTCGCAGCTTTAATTTAAAATTTGTTATTGACTGCCACCCATATTGAAATGAGGGCACGCTTTTTGGAGCATATGATTGCTGAACAAACAGTAGCTAAGGTAGGTCAAAAACACATGAAGAGAAATGTTAGGATAATACAACATCAGCATTAGTACGATATTCTGAACACATTTGTAATTAGGGCCCAAGCCCAAAGGGCGCAGAGCCCTATTGTTCTTCCTCAGATTATTCTTTGTTTTTAGGGCCCAAGCCCTGAAAGGGCGCAGAGCCCTATTGTTCTTCCTCAGATTATTTAGGGCCCAAGCCCTGAAAGGGCGCAGAGCCCTATTGTTCTTCCTCAGATTATTCTTTGTTTTTAGGGCCCAAGCCCTGAAAGGGCGCAGAGCCCTATTGTTCTTCCTCTGTTTCTGTTCTTCCTCTGTTTCTTATTATTATTATTATTATTATTATTATTATTTTATCGACTTCTCGGGCACTTTTGGGGCCCTTACCATGCTCAAAAACTCTTGAAACTTTGCACACACATCGGAATGCGCGGCCATCAGAGCCGGGCTGAAGCTGGTACCCGGGCGTGGCAGGGGGGCTTGACAGCGCCCCCTAAAGTGGGGTCTGAAAACTTGGTCTATATATCAAACACACTTGCACGTACATGTATGAAACTCGGTACACATATAGACCTCATCGGGCCAAACAACTTTCGTGCTCTAAGTTACGTGTCAGCCCAACAGGAAGTGAGCTAATATGGGTTGTTCTGAAAACACATGCTCTGGAATTTAATATACTCCTCCGAGGCCATTGTTTCAATCAGTGCCAAACTCGGTCAGCATGAAGTCAAGACACAGAGGATGCTAAATTGCGAACGGATTTTTGATATCTTAAACGGTTTGGCCGTGGCGAAGCAACGAATTTATGGCGAGAAAAGGTAAACAGGAAGTGTGTAATAACTTGTGCAAACATTGACTGATTTGGATGAAACTTCAGCTGTGTGTTCGTTGTAAGAGGCCGATCACATGGATATGACTTTTGTGAGTCAAAGTTATAGCGCCACCAACTGGCAGCAGGAAGTGTGTCACTTTCAAAAATGCTTTGAATCACCATCTTATTTTCACACGATTGACTTCAAACTTCATCAGTATAATGTGAAAACATGACAGATAGAGACATATGAATGAATTCCTGATATTTCAAATAATGCTGCCATGGCAACATGTCAAAGTTTAATAATGTTTTTGACTGTTTGTGTGCCCTCCCCTCTATCACCAAAAGGGGGCAGTGTTGTATTATTTTTGAAACTCCCTTTCTCTCTCTCTCTCTCTCTGTGCTTGCTTATGTGATTTATGAGGACACAAATGTGTATGATGACATGGCTATTGGTATTACAACGTAGTGGTTAATGTGGACATGAACTATGACACTATATCACTACAGAACTCATTTTCTAAATCACATTTGAGTTACAATTCTTATCATCTGACAGCCGTGATTTCATGTACTCATTCAGACAGAACTCTTTTTTTAAAACAGAGGAGTGTGAGTGTGTTTTCTATACATGTGCTTTACAGAAGGTCATGTGCTGTGTTTGCAAAGATCACTTTTGACACATTTGTCTTTAAATTCATTATTTACTGACATAGTTCAAATTTATTTTTAAAAAAAATTCACATTATTTTCTACAAGTGTCTGTTTATAAGTGTCTTTTTTTCACAGAAAGTTTTTGTTTGAACGTGAATATTTGTATAATTCAGGGTCTGAGTTTTTACGTTCTCCTCGTAGGTGATTTATTCAATCTCCACCAAACTCGGTCAACGTGAAACGGAAGCTTAACGCATTAAAAATATTTAACGCAAATAACACAGCATCCGTTTTTATATCCATTTTTGCTTAGCGTTACATGATCACGCTCCTATTCATGTAAATGCTTCCAAGCGCGACAAGACACAAGAGAGCGCGCTGTATGCCAGTGTCCTGTCTGTGTGTGTGTTAGTGTCCTGTCTGTGTGTGTGTGTGTGTGTGTGTGTGTCCTGTCTGTGTGTGTGTGTATGTGTATGTGTGTGTGTCAGTGTCCTGTCTGTGTGGATGCGTCTCATGTCAGCTATTCAAGGGACACTGACACACACACACACACACACACACACACACACACACACACACACACACACACACACACTCGATGCATAGATAGACTCGCGTCAGTTTCCTGCTCACATCGAGTTCTCTTTTGCCTAGGGTTGCCAACTCTCACGCATTTGGCGTGACACTCACGCTTTCAGGCTCTGTCTCACGCTCTCACGCTGCCCAACTTAATCTCACGCCAAATTGCCAAACCTGCTTTTGATATTAAACAATGTCTAAGCTTTTACATTTTTTAAAGTTTTAATGCGAAATTCAAACAATAAATAGCGTTTTGGCGCTAATATGGCATAACAGTTAAAGCCAGAGTGTTGAAAAACCATACGGAGTTGCGACATGCTCTATCATCTCCCGGCGGCGCGCGCAGTCGTGCTTCACAGAAATCTCAATACTTCTAGCGCTGTGTCAATACATTTGAATGGCTTGATACACAACAGCTCCACTTTACAGGGGTTTGCAGCAAGTTTTGGTAAACAGTACAGCATAGTGTGCATTGATTATTACATCAACCATACAGGATCGTTTTATAATGGAGAGTAATGCAACAATGTTAACATTAATGTTAATGTTTTTTATTGTACTTAGCCTTCAGGTATTCCATACTAATTGGTCATACTCATACTAATTGATGGTCAAATGTGACCATACACCTTAACTATTTTTCAATTAAATAAATGTTCTATATTTTAGTTCAATAATATTTATTGAATATTTTGAGGAGATCTTTTGGTACTAAATACTAGTTGTGCAATATTTATTGTCAATAATGACCACTTAAAATATTTTTCTTCTAATATTTGTATTATTTATATTACAATTAGTATAGTAATAAGGTTAAATTAGAGAATTATTTTTCAAAGAGGCAAATTAGAGTCATTTTGTGGAGTCAGCCTGTCATTAATGTTCATCAAAGAACAACGGGAACAGAGAAAATTGTAGCTTTAATGATGATTCATCTATATTTCATTTATTATTTATACAGTTAAGGAAGGTTTGATAACTATTACATTTCTGTATAACAGGGAAGGCCATGGGTAAATATAACATTTATTATTTTCATTTATTATTTATTTATTCCATTTATTATCATTTATTATTACTATACTCTATATAGTATAGAGTTAAATCATATAGTTATATAGTATATAACATATATGTTATATAGTATATAACATTTATTATTTTGGGATATAATCATGGTATATATAACATAATATATATATAACATATATAGGTGGAGGGGTGTTTATTACAACATAATCATGGTTTATGAAGACATTTCATGTGTCCCCGTAAATCAAAATAGCTTTAACAGCATATTAAACAATTTTTTAATAAAAATGTAAAAATGCAGAATGTTTTCTGTGATGGTAGGTTTAGGGGTAGTGTGTGTGTGTGTGTGTGTGTGTGTGTGTGTGTGTGTGTGTGTGTGTGTGTGTATGTGTGTGTGTGTGTGCGATATGTAGGCTTAGGGGTAGTGTAGGGGGATAGAATGTACAGTTTGTACAGTATACAAACCATTAAGTCTATGGAATGCCATCTGCCTGTCTTTCCCCTTCCCCCTCTCTATCTGTGTGTGTGTGTGTGTGTGTGGGGGGGGGGGGGTCTCTCTCTCACCCTGTGAGTTTGTGTGTGCCTTTCTCTCAGTCCTTACCCTCCCCCTCACTCTCACTCTATCATTGTGTTTGTGTGTGTGTGTGTGTGTGTGTGTGTGTGTGTGTGTGTGTGTGTGTGTGTGTGTGTGTGTGTGTGTGTGTGTGTGTGTGTGTGTGTGTGTGTGTGTGTGTGTGACTTTCTCTCTTGATCATAATTTAACCCTTTCATATAGGCTATCACAAATAACTATCACTTGAAATAAAAACGTCATGTGATGTGTTTGCCAAGATCACGTATGATGCACATGTCTTTAAATTAATTATTTACTGATATAATATAAATGTATTAAAACATAAATTTCACATGATTTTATAAAAGTGGCTATTTATAATAAACTTCCATAAAATGTAGACACGCATCTTACTCTTACCTGACACTGATATTAAAATCATCTTTGCAGTTTCTGTGATTTGGCTCCATTTATACATTTTTTATTAAAAGAAATTTATTGGACCACCCATATTGAAATGAAAGCATGTTTTATGGTGCATAAAATTGGTGCACAAACGGTAGCTAAGGTAGCTCAAAAACACATGAAGAGAAGTGTTAGAATAAAACAACATCAGCATTCGAATGGTATTCTGAACTCATTCCAATTTGACCTTTGACATAATCTGACATGAAATTCATATAAATTTAATTGATCTCATAGATGTGGCTGTTGTGGTTTGTGGTCATAGCAGCACCAACTGCTGCAGTTAATGTGGTGAATTCAGATGACTTTGACATAGTCCTTTTATGTTTTCCCATTTTAAATGCCTATTGCCTGCCGTGCACAGTTAAACTGATGCCACCGGGGTGGCGGTGCCACCGGCTTGGGCCCGTCATCGCTGCTCGCAGCTTTAATTTTTTTTTGTTTTTTTTCGACTTCTCGGGTACTTTTGGGGCACTTAACATGCTCGAAAACTCTTGAAACTTCGCACGGGCGTCGGAATGCGCGGCCATCAGAGCCGGGCTGAAGCTGGTACCCGGGCGTGGCAGGGGGGCTCGACAGCGCCCCCTAAAGTGGGGTCTGAAAACTTGGTCCATATATCAAACACACTTGCACGTACATGTATGAAACTCGGTACACATATAGATCTCATCAGGCAGAACAACTTTCGTGCTCTAAGTTATGCGTCAGCCCTACAGGAAGTGAGCTATTATGGGTTGTTCGGAAAACGCATGCTCTGGAATTTAATATACTCCTCCGAGGCCATTGTTTCGATCATTGCCAAACTCGGTCAGCATGAAGAGAACATATCCAGGATGCTAAATTGCGAGCGGATTTTTGATATCTCAAATGGTTTGGCCGTGGCGAAGCAACAAATTTATGGCGAGAAAAGGGAAACAGGAAGTGTGTTATAACTTGTGCAAACATTGACTGGTTTGGATGAAACTTCAGCTGTGTGTTTGTTGTAAGAAGCCGATCACATGGATATGACTTTTGTGAGTCAAAGTTATAGCGCCACCAACTGGCAGCAGGAAGTGTGTCACTTTCAAAAATGCTTTGAATCACCATCTTATTTTGACCCGATTTATTTCAAACTTCATCAGTATAATGTGAAAATGGGGGGTGGGGGACTGGTAATCCCTGATGTTGGGTGCTGCCCCTTTAAGGACGTTGTTCCGGTGAGCGCAAGTGATGTGATCGTGTAGGAAGAGGTGCAGGGAAAAACAAACTGAACTTAGAGAACTGAGTGAGAAAGCCATGTTGATCTCAAATGAAGATTTGAACATTTAATAATTCCAGCTAAAACTATTATCTTACATTATATTCCCAGCGTGGTGAGTACTGTTATGTTGTTTAAGTGTTGTGATGGTTTGTGTATCACTATGAAGATCGCTATTTGCGATTAGCGCCTAAACGCCTATATGTTATATTTGTTTTGTTTTAGACATTTACAGTTTGTATTGCCTGTAAAATATGTTGCATTTAGTTAAACAAAGTTTAATGCTTAGTACACAAAGCTGATGTTACAATGTTTTAGAAACGTATTTGGTGATGTGAACATTACTAGATAATAATTGTGAATTGTTTTGTGTTTGCAGTTTGACCACACACGCACACACATAAATGTGCACAAATACTCAACTAAAGTACCACCAAACTCGGTCAACATGAAACGGAATAACTATATTATACTTTTTTAAGACCTTCTCAAAATATTTAAAGACCTCATCGGCGATGAGAACTACTGTTGAGCAATAAAATAAAAATATATAATCATAAGCTATAACAAAAATATATATTAAATTAGGTGAGTGGATAGTTAAAAAAATTTGCAATTACAAAAAGTAATTCTTGAAAAAACATCTCTGGACTAATTTTATAAAATCTAAAAATGTTAATGAAAAGGTACAAATTACTTTGTGTTCTTATTAAATACATTTATAAAAAAAACAATTTATATTTAATTTATATATGAATGTAAATAATTATATGGGCCTACACAAATAATATAACATTTCAAGATTTATAGTTTATTGTAAACGTAATGTGCAGCTCTGTAAAGGGGCAACAAATATATGATAGATACGTGAGAACAAGATTTTTTTTAATCATCTTTAAGTGCACAAAACTATGAAAATATATGAAAGCGTGGCACAATGCGCTTATGCGCATCCCGGGTGCAGAATGATGCGCTTAAAGCAACATGGAGTCAGAGGGCGCAGTGCAGCGCGAGTGCACATTAAAAAGTTCACGGCATAAAGAGACGATGAGCGTTGAGCGCACAAATCCTAGTCTACTATGTATATCGGTCGGTTTCTTCACAGTTTTAAATTCCGGTTATTGTGCGTGTGATGCCTTGTGTTGTCACCCGGGTAGGGAGCACAACATCGTTCAGAAACCGCTAGATAAACTCCAGGAAGATAAATTATTTTATCTGCATATCAAGTATTATAACGGGAATATATCATCTTGGAGTGAGCTTTACCGAGCAGCTGACTGACTGTAACCAAACACGACGCGCAGTTTGAATGCTGAACGGAGAATGATGGACAGCTACAGCGGAGGAAAGACATTCAGCTATGGAATGGCTTTAGATGACTTTGTACTAGCAAATCATAAAATACTAATAATGATTGCTGAAAGATCATGTGACAATAAATATTTCTGATGATTATTTAATTACCACGACATGCCTAATCTGAGCAAGTGACTGCCTGTCTTGAGTTTTGTCGACAGACGGAGGTGGCACGAAATGTGACGGAGGCGGCCGCTATGCAGGAAAAACCATAGAAAAACCCTGCGGTCATTGTTTAAACTCATCCTACTCCAACCAGGAGTCCGCAAATTTACATTTCCCCATTTCGGAGTCTGTTTCGCAACGTGTGGAGGGCGACACATCACCTAACTGCGCATTTCGCAAAATACGTGACATCACCCATAGACGGTGTGCGCGCCCGAGCTGATCTCACTGACATATCACTATTCAGACAGGACTAGTTTTTGTAAATTATATTTGAGTTACAATTCTCATCACCCAACATCTGTGATTTCAAATATATTCAAAATAATGTTTTCAGAGATTGAAGTAAAAAAAAACTTTCTCCCACCATTTAGATTTTATTTCTTTTTGTTGTTAAAATCTTGTGAATCTTGTTCAATGTGCAGATTGCCTCTCTCTCAGTCCTTCCCCTCCCCCCTCACTCTCAGGCTCACCCTGGGTGTGTGTGTGTGTGGGGTCTCTCTCTCACCCTGTGAGTTTGTGTGTGTGCCTTTCTCTCTTGATGATGATAATTTACCCCTTTCATATCATAGACTATCACAAATAACTATCACTTGTGAATAAGTAAAAAAAGAACTATACAAATACCTTGAATTAAATACTGGCCTTCTGGACTTATAACGTTTTGAGCAGGAAAAGATAACTTTTCACATATTTGAAAGAGATCTATTTCATCCCATGACATTAAAAATCATCTACATTTAAATTACATCATGGGTGTGGCTTGTGGTGATAGTGGCACCAGCTGCTGCGGTAAATGTGACATATTCGAGCGATTTAAAAAAATTATCCTGTTTAAATGCATATTGCCTGCCGTGCACAGTTATGCTGATGCCACCGGCGTGGCGGTGCCACCGGCTTGGGCCCGTCATCGCTGCTCGCAGCTTTAATTAGGGCCCAAGCCCAAAGGGCGCAGAGCCCTATTGTTCCCCTAAGGATTATTCTTTGTTTTTTTTTTTTTGTTTTTTTCGACTTCTCGGGTACTTTTGGGGCACTTAACATGCTCGAAAACTCTTGAAACTTTGCACACACGTCGGAATCCGCGGCCATCAGAGCCGGGCTGAAGCTGGTACCCGGGCGTGGCAGGGGGGCTCTGAAAACTTGGTCTATATATCAAACACACTTGCACGTACATGTATGAAACTCGGTACACATATAGACCTCATCGGGCCGAACAACTTTCGTGCTCATAGTCATGCGTCAGCCCAACAGGAAGTGAGCTATTATGGGTTGTTCGGAAAACGCATGCTCTGGAATTTAATATACTCCTCCGAGGCCATTGTTTCAATCATTGCCAAACTCGGTCAGCATGAAGAGAACATATCCAGGATGCTAAATTGCGAACGGATTTTTGATATCTCAAATGGTTTGGCCGTGGCGAAGCAACGAATTTATGGCGAGAAAAGGGAAACAGGAAGTGTGTAATAACTTGTGCAAACATTGACTGATTTGGATGAAACTTCAGCTGTGTGTTCGTTGTAAGAAGCCGATCGCATGGATATGACTTTTGTGAGTCAAAGTTATAGCGCCACCAACTGGCAGCAGGAAGTGTGTCACTTTCAAAAATGCTTTGAATAACCATCTTATTTTCACCAGATTGACTTCAAACTTCATCAGTATAATGTGAAAACATGACAGATAGAGACATATGAATGAATTCCTGATATTTCAAATAATGTTGCCATGGCCACATGTCAAAGTTTTATAATGTTTTTGGCTGTGTGTGTGCCCTCCCCTCTATCACCAAAAGGGGGCAGTGTTGTATTATTTTTGAAACTCCCTTTCTCTGTATGTGTGCTTGTTAATGTGATTCATGAGGACACAAATGTGTATGATGACATGGGTATTACACTGGTATTACAACGTAGTGGTTAATGTGGACATGAACTATGACACTATATCACTACTCATACAGGACTAATTTTCTAAATGACATTTGAGTTACAATTCTTTTCACCTGACAGCCGTGATTTCATGTACACATTCAGACAGAACTCTTTTTTTAAAACAGAGGAGAGAGAGTGTGTTTTCTATACATGTGCTTTACAGAAGGTCATGTGCTGTGTTTGCAAAGATCACTTTTGACACATTTGTCTTTAAATTCATTATTTACTGACATAGTTCAAATTTATATAAAAAAAAAAATTCACATTATTTTCTACATGTGTCTGTTTATAAGTGTCTTTTTTCACAGAAAGTTTGTTTGAACGTGAATATTTGTATAATTCAGGGTCTGAGTTTTTACGTTCTCCTCGTAGGCGATTTATTCAATCTCCACCAAACTCGGTCAACGTGAAACGGAAGCTTAACGCATTAAAAATATTTAACGCAAATAACGCAGCGTCCGTTTTTATATCCATTTTTGCTTAGCGTTACATGATCACGCTCCTATTCATTTAAATGCTTCCAAGCGCGACAAGACACAAGAGAACACGCTGTATGCCAATGTCCTGTGTGTGTGTGTGTGTGTGTGTGTCAGTGTCCTGTGTGTGTGTGTGTGTGTGTGTGTGTGTGTGTGTGTGTGTGTGTGTGTGTGTGTGTGTGTGTGTGTGTGTGTGTGTGTGTGTGTGTGTGTGTGTGTGTGTGTGTGCGGGCCCGTCGCGACAAGGCAGGCAAACCAAGCAATTGCTTGGGGCCTCGAGCTGGCCTGGGGCCCCAAGACAGCGACAGGTTAAGAGTAAAATGAAACGACAAACTGTGTGAGCGCCCCATTGATAGTCAATGCAGTAAAGTGCAATGACACTGTTATCGGGATCCCCCTTAAGGGGCCCCTCTCAGAAGTCGCTGACAGCAGCCAGCCAACCACGCGATCTCTGCTGTCGGCAAAATACAAAATCTTCGGATTTGAAGCGGAATTTTATGCTTCAGGAAGCCAGAAAAGAAAAAAGAGAAAGGAAGAGGAGGATAACTTCTGTCAGCGACTTCTGAGAGGGGCCCCTTAAGGGGGATCCCGATAACAGTGTCATTGCACTTTACAAAATGCATAAATGTAGATAAGAAAAAACAAGATAGTGGTATGTGATAAATTACACTGGATAAAATAGCTCTACTTGTCTTGTACGAAAAAAGTGTAAGTTTGCAGCAGGTAGGCTAGCAAAAATATGTTTATGTTAGCTATCGTTACCTGCCTGACGGCAAATGCTGCTTGTAACGAACAGTTAGTGCAACTTTTTTTCCGAACAGACGGAATGACATGAGATTGCTATAGCTTTGTAATAGGTTTTGATGAAAGTGGCATAGCATGCTATACTAACTATTATTTATGCTATGCATAAATAACCTGGAATAGTTAATATAGCATGCTATATTAACAATTATTATAAACATTATTTAACCAGAAAGAGGCAGAGGAACATGATTTTTTTCATAGCTTATCTTAATGTGCTAGTGTCGGGATATATACGGTAGTGACAGTTTATGCAAATATGACATTATTTTTATGAGTTACCAATAGATCTTGAACAATTACTTTATTCTGTGGCAATTTTTACACTATTACATTTTGAAGTACAGTATCAGGACAACCCACATGTTTGACTGGTACTGTTTACATGTTTTACTGGTACTGCCCACGTTTGACTGGTACTCTTTATTAAACTATTTAACAAGGTATTATAGTCATCGGTTGCAACTTTACAATAACCATCCAGATAATGTTTATAGACAGTTTACAAAACAACTAGTAACCCTTAAGTATTCCCAAAGTGTTAGGAATATCTGGTCCGTCTATCTATGTAAATGTAATGTTTATAGATGTTTAAAAAATGGTTACTTAAAGGTTTAAAAAAAAAATTATGATACAGTGGTGTTTTTTGCAAATGTTTTCAAATTGTATGCACAGTATATGCAACAACAGTATTTGCACTGTAAACCTTTTTATTAATATAAAGTGTGGGTGAACTTAAACTGTATGGCTATGCTGCGGTATGCTGTGTGTGTGTGTGTGTGTGTGTGTGTGTGTGTGTGTGTGTGTGTCTGTCTGTCAGTGTCCTATCTGTGTGGATGCGTCTCATGTCAGCTAATCAAGGGACACTGACACACACACACACACACACACACACACACACACACACACACACACACACACACACACACACACACACACACTCGACGCATAGATAGATTCGCGTCAGTTTCCTGCTCACATCGAGTTCTCTTTTGCTCTTGAACAAACAATAACACAGAGGATTTTGAGTATTCTCATATTAGAGTCTTAAATTAGTTAAATAACGTCTTAAATGAAATTTAAAGAGTTGTGAGGAAATGAGATGCGCGGGACCGCGCGTGAGATCCGCGGTTGTTCTTAAAGTGACAGGAGCACTGATGATGCCTGTCATTAATGTTCATCAAAGAACAACGGGAACAGAGAAAATTGTAGCTTTAATGATGATTCATCTATATTTCATTTATTATTTATGCAGTTAAGGAAGGTTTGATAACTATTACATTTCTGTATAACAGGGAAGGCCATGGGTAAATATAACATTTATTATTTTGGGTTTATGTAAAGATTTTTTTAAAGCTACACTGTGTAACTTTTTTAGTCTATTCTTAGCTAAAAACACTTAGTTCTTTCAAAAATATATGTGCTCATTAATGTATATTTACTTCTTTCAAGTAATAAAGTATTCTCGTAAGTTTATAATATGCCATTGAAAATACATAAGGTAATGGGATCTAACAATGGTCGCCATGTTGCCCCTCCATCTCGAAAGTACATTAGCCAAAGAGGGACATACCCGTAAATTCAAGCTTCGCCTTTCGCGTTTTAACCGGTTTTAACACTGTGCGCGTCAACCTGTTCAGACTTGTCTGGTGCATGCGCAGAGAGTTTTCATCTCAGCAGCTCCAGTAACAGAGTTATACAGAGTTTTCCTGGCTTGTTTATTCCTCAAAAGTCTGTTTTTCCTTGTGTGGTATTTCTGTGCGTTAATAACTCCGTAAGTAATAATAGTTATTGTCATTGTGGATGTGTTTCAGAGTGTGTCATCGTGTAATTCAGTTGATGTCACCTCAGAAGTATTTTTGTGTCAACATACAATAGCGTAATGCTCACCTATTTGAATAATCATTCAGTTATTAACAATGTTTATTCGTTTATAGAAAATATTTGCTTGTAATGTATGTTGATGGAAAAATGTATCATGTCTGATCGGCATATTAACACTTGTTATACAGAGCTAAACCTGGGCACACACTTTTGTAACCGGACACCGCTTGTTAGCAGCGGCAGCTCCGCTCCTTTTAATGCAGCTGCATTTAGCGCCTATATATGGTACAATAAGCTCTGGTTTACGGTTACATTATACAAATGTAACTTATAAGTATAGTTATACAGTTCTTAACTGTGTATATTCCGTCATGTCATTATCATGTATATTTAGTGTAGTGTAGGGGGATAGCATGTACAGTTTGTACAGTATAAAAACCATTAAGTCTATGCAATGTCCTCTGCCCCCCCCCCCCTCACTCTCACTTTCTCACTGTGTGTGTGTGTGTGTGTGTGTGTGTGTGTGTGTGTGTGTGTGTGTGTGTGTGTGTGTGTGTGTGTGTGTGTGTGTGTGTGTGTGTGGCCACCAACTGGCAGCAGGAAGTGTGTAACTTTCAAAAATGTTAAATCACTGTCTTGTTTTCCCCCGATTTACTTCAAACTTCATCAGTATAATGACAAAACATGGCAGATATAGACATACGAATGGATTCCTGATATTTTAAATACTTTCTACTTTACAGTCATTAGCTCTGACCAACAGGAAGTCAGATATTTTGGTTTGAACGTGAATATTTGTATAATTCCTCTTAGCATGCTTGAAATTGCTTGAAACTCAACACACACATCAGAGATGTCCGTCAGTGGAAATGGGCAAAGCCTCAGAAATGGGTGTGTTGGAGGGGTGTTTATTACAACATAATCATGGTTTATGAAGACATTTCATGTGTCCCCGTAAATCAAAATAGCTTTAACAGCATACTAAACAATTTTTTAATAAAAATGTAAAAATGCAGAATGTTTTCTGTGATGGTAGGTTTAGGGGTAGTGTGTGTGTGTGTGCGATATGTAGGCTTAGGGGTAGTTGCCTATTGCCTGCCGTGCACAGTTAAACTGATGCCACCGGCGTGGCGGTGCCACCGGCTTGGGCCCGTCATCGCTGCTCGCAGCTTTAATCTTTGTTTTTTTTATTTTTTTTTTCGACTTCTCGGGTACTTTTGGGGCACTTAACATGCTCGAAAACTCTTGAAACTTCGCACGGGCGTCGGAATGCGCGGCCATCAGAGCCGGGCTGAAGCTGGTACCCGGGCGTGGCAGGGGGGCTCAACAGCGCCCCCTAAAGTGGGGTCTGAAAACTTGGTCCATATATCAAACACACTTGCAAGTACATGTATGAAACTCGGTACACATGTAGATCTCATCAGGCCGAACAACTTTCGTGCTCTAAGTTATGCATCAGCCCTACAGGAAGTGAGCTATTATGGGTTGTTCGGAAAACGCATGCTCTGGAATTTAATATACTCCTCCGAGGCCATTGTTTCGATCATTGCCAAACTCGGTCAGCATGAAGAGAACATATCCAGGATGCTAAATTGCGAGCGGATTTTTGATATCTCAAATGGTTTGGCCGTGGCGAAGCAACGCATTTATGGCGAGAAAAGGGAAACAGGAAGTGTGTTTTAACTTGTGCAAACATTGACTGGTTTGGATGAAACTTCAGCTGTGTGTTCGTTGTAAGAGGCCGATCACATGGATATGACTTTTGTGAGTCAAAGTTATAGCGCCACCAACTGGCAGCAGGAAGTGTGTCACTTTCAAAAATGCTTTGAATCACCATCTTATTTTCACCAGATTTATTTCAAACTTCATCAGTATAATGTGAAAACATGACAGATAGAGACGTATGAAATGGATTCCTGAAATTTCAAATACTGTTGCCATGGCAACGTGTCAAAGTTTAATAATCTTTTGGCTGTTTTGAGGCTCTTAGCATGCTTGAAATTGCTTGAAACTGCTTGAAACTCAACACACACATCAGAGATGTCAGTCAGTACACATTGGCAAAGCCTCAGAAATGGGCGGGGATGAGGGGCTCTCTAGCGCCACCTTTTGACAAAAGTGGGGGGGTTAGTTTTATCTTCAGTCACCAAACTCGGTACATATATTGTTCTCTTCGAGCCGGACAACTTTCGAATTTACAGTCATTAGCTCCGACCAACAGGTAGTCAGATATTTTGGTTTGAAGATGAATATTTGTGTAATTCAGGGTCTGAGTTTTTACGTTCTCCTCGTAGGCGATTTATTCAATCTCCACCAAACTCGGTCAACATGAAACAAAGATACTGAAGATGCTAAAATGCGAACGGATTTTGGATATCTCAAACGGTGTTGCCATGCCGAGGGATTAAATAAGGACAAAAAAGGGGAACAGAAATTCTCTCATATCTTGTAAAATCATATTTTGATTTCAATTAAATTAAGATTGTATGTTTGGCAATTGAACTTATATTAATTTTAAAAGACTATACTATTTTTCAGATGAATATATATATATTTTATAAATATTTATTTGTATAATGTATTGTGCCTGTGTGTGCCCTCCCCTCAATGAACACAAGATGGCAGCATTGTGTTAGTTTTGAAACAGGATTAAAAAAAAAACATTCCATCTCTTCAGGGATTTGTCGTGTGTGTGTGTGTGTGTGTGTGTGTGTGTGTGTGTGTGTGTGTGTGTGTGTGTGTGTGTGTGTGTGTGTGTGTGTGTGTGTGTGTGTGTGTGGGTGTGGGTGTGGGTGTGGGTGTGGGTGTGGGGGTGTGGGGGTGGGGGTGTGGGGACTGGTAATCCCTGATGTTGGGTGCTGCCCCTTTAAGGACGTTGTTCCGGTGAGCGCAAGTGATGTGATCGTGCAGGAAGAAGTGCAGGGAAAAACAAACTGAACTTAGAGAACTGAGTGAGAAAGCCATGTTGATCTCAAATGAAGATTTGAACATTTAACAATTCCAGCTAAAACTATTATCTTACATTATATTCCCAGCGTGGTGAGAAGTGTTATGTTGTTTAAGTGTTGTGATGGTTTGTGTATCACTATGAAGATCGCTATTTGCGATTAGCGCCTAAACGCCTAATGTTATATATTTGTTTTGTTTTAGACATTTACAGTTTGTATTGCCTGTAAAATATGTTGCATTTAGTTAAACAAAGTTTAATGCTTAGTACACAAAGCTGATGTTACAATGTTTTAGAAACGTATTTGGTGATGTGAACATTACTAGATAATAATTGTGAATTGTTTTGTGTTTGCAGTTTGACCACACACGCACACACATAAATGTGCACAAATACTCAACTAAAGTAAACTACAATAACAACGACCAAATGTGTACTGTGTGGGTTCTGCACAAGAGGAATAAAAGTAAAAAAAAAAAAACAATTTCCAAATTAATGTTATCATTTCATGGGTAACACCTACGTTATGGGGACAAAATGTCCCCACAAAGATGGCAATATCCGAAATCCTCATCCTTGTGGGGACATTTTTAGGTCCCCATGAGGAAAACATCTTATAAATCAGACTAAGTGATGTTTTTTGAAAATGTAAAAATGCAGAATGTCTCCCTTGATGGGTAGGTTTAGGGGCAGGGGCAGTGTGTGTGTGTGTGTGTGTGTGTGTGTGTGGTGTGTGTGTGTGTGTGTGATGGGTAGGTTTAGGGGCAGGGGCAGTGAAGGGGGATAGAATATACGGTATGTACGGTATTAAAACCATTACGCCTATGGAAGGTCCCCATAAAACATGAAAACCCAACGTGTGTGTGTGTGTGTGTGTGTGTGTGTGTGTGGACACCAACTGGCAGCAGGAAGTGTGTCACTTTCAAAAATGCTTTAATTCACTGTCTAGCTTTAAAAACATGCTATATTAACAATTATTATAAACATTATTTAACCAGAAAGTGGCAGAGGAACATTATTTTTTTCATAGCTTATCTTAGTGTGCTAGTGTCAGGATATATACGGTAGTGACAGTTTGCAAATATGACATTATTTTTATAAGTTACCAATGGATCTTGAACAATTACTTTATTCTGTGGCAATTTTTACACTGTTACATTTTGAAGTACAGTATCAGGACAACCCACATGTTTTACTGGTACTGTTTATTAACTATTTATCAAGGTATTATAGTCATCTGTTGCAACTTTATAATAACCATCTAGATAATGTTTATAGACAGTTTACAAACCAACTAGTAACCCTTAAGTATTCCCAAAGTGTTAGGAATATCTGGTCCGTCTATCTATGTAATGTTTATAGATGTTTTAAAAATGGTTAAAGGTTTACAAATTTTTTTTTAATGATACAGTGGTGTTTTTTGCAAATGTTTTCAAATTATATGGACAGTATATGCAACAACAGTATTTGCACTGTCTCTATGTCCATTTTGCTTGGGGCCCCCAAATTTCTTCAAACGGCCCTGTGTGTGTGTGTGTGTGTGTGTGTGTGTGTGTGTGTGTGTGTGTGTGTGTGTGTGTGTGTGTGTGATATGTAGGTTTAGGGGTAGTGTAGGGGGATAGAATGTACAGTTTGTACAGTATAAAAACGGGGTGTAACGATTCATCTACTACATCGATGTATCGATTTATTTTCCTATGATCTAACTACATCGATCTGTGCTCGGCAAGTTGGCCTTCCGGACGACATATATCGATCTAACATCGTTTTAAAAGGTAATCAATCGATTGTATCGATCATAGGAAATAACGCATTGGATTTAAGCACGTCAGACTTTATATGGATGTTTTTTCTTAGCACTTTTAATGATAAAGGCGTTAAACGTTACTCGATTCAGTCTGCCTATCTGTGACATCATCGCAACGCACCAGCAGCAGCGCTCATTGAAATGAATGGGATCGTGTCGCTTTGTCGCTGCGTGTTGCTGGCGGTGTGAACGGGGCTTGAGAAAACAAAACATAGCATGGCAGAGGAGAAGCCAACGAGCGAGAAATTATCAAGCCACCAGGAGAAAGCGCTACCTGTACTTTCAACCCTTGCTTGTTACCTGTGCATTCCTGGCACCAGTGTGCCAGCAGAGCGAGTTTTTAGTACTGCTGGCGACATAGTGAACGCACAGAGAAGTGTTCTGAGGTCAGATCATGGTGATATTTTTGAAAAAGAAATCTGTAGAGTCATTGAAGAGTAGTTGGTTACATTTTATCTTTTGTTAAATATTGTTTGTTTATTAAACTGAGAGTAGTAGCAGGCCAGTTTATTCAATCTGAAGAAATGTTGGTTGCACTTTATTTTTGATATTAATATTGTATTTGTATTATTTTAATGTTGAAAAACAACAGCAAAAGTAGCAGGTAAACTTACTATTAATTAAACCTGAAGAGAAGTTAGTTGCACTTTATTTTTGATATTAATATTGTAATATTTTTATGTTGGAAAACAAAAGCAGAAGTAGCAGGTTAACCTACTGTTGAAATGTTGGTTGCACTTACTGTGCTTTTATTGAATATGTATTGAATATTGAAAATGAGAGCAGAAAAGGTTATCTTCCTGTTAATTCAACCTAAACTGTTGGTTGCACTTTATTCAAATAAAATTTTAATGCATTTGCCATTAATTGTTGTTTACTTGTTTGTTTATATCCATAATTAATTGATATACCGGATTCCCTTACAAGAAACAACAGGAATCTTGGAAACTTCACCTGCACTGACCAGTATCCAGATATTTATTTCAGTCACACAATTTTTGGCTAAAAAGTTACTGAATCGATTTCAAGTCACTGAATCGTTTCGGATCGTATCGTTCTAAATTAACCAATATCGTCCTTGAATCGTATCGACAACCTCAAATCGTGATACGAATCGTATCGTTGTTAAAACGAATCGTTACCCCCCTAATAAAAACCATTAAGTCTATGGAATGCCCTCTGCCTGTCTTTCCCCTTCCCCCTCACTCTCACCCTGTGAGTTTGTGTGTGTGCCTTTCTCTCAGTCCTTCCCCTCCCCCTCTCCCTCACTCTCACTCTATCACTGTGTGTGTGTGTGTGTGTGTGTGTGTGTGTGTGTGTGTGTGTGTGTGTGTGTGTGTGTGTGTGTGTGTGTGTGTGTGTGTGTGTGTGTGTGTGTGTGTGTGTGTGTGTGTGTGTGTGTGTGTGTGTGTGTGTGTGTGTGTGTGTGTGTGTGTGTGTGTGTGACTTTCTCTCTTGATGATGATAATTTAACCCTTTTTATATAGGCTATCACAAATAACTTTCACTTGAAATAAAAACGTCATGTGATGTGTTTGCCAAGATCACGGATGATGCATATGTCTTTAAATTAATTATTTACTGATATAATATAAATGTATTAAAACATAAATTTCACATGATTTTATAAAAGTGGCTATTTATAATAAACTTCCATAAAATGTAGACACGCATCTTACTCTTATCTAACACTGATATTAAAATCATCTTTGCTGTTTCTGTGATTTGGTTCCATTTATTAATTTTGTCATTTATTTTTTATATTGGACCACACATATTGATTTCAAATATATTCAAAATAATTTTTTCAGAGAGTGAAATAAAAAAAACTTTCTCCCACCATTTAGATTTTATTTCTTTTTGTTGTTAAAATCTTGTGAATCTTGTTCAATGTGCAGATTGCCTCTCTCTCAGTCCTTCCCCTCCCCCCTCACTCTCAGGCTCACCCTGTGTGTGTGTTTGAGTGTGTGTGCGCGCACGTGTGTGTGGGTGGGAGGGGGGGGGGGGTGTCTCTCTCACCCTGTGAGTTTGTGTGTGTGCCTTTCTCTCTGGGAAAGATAATTTAACCCTTTCGTATCATAGACTATCACAAAAAACTATCACTTTAGTGTGAATTAGTAAAAAAGAACTACAAACACCTTGAATTAAATACTGGCCTTCTGGACTTACAAAATTTTGAGCAGGAAAAGATAACTTTTATCTATTTTATCCTATGACATTAAAATTAATCTAGATTTAAATTACATCATGGGTGTGGCTTGTGGTGATAGTGGCACCAGTTGCTGCGGTAAATGTGGCATATTCGAGCGATTCTAAAATATTCTCCTGTTTAAATGCATATTGCCTGCCGTGCACAGTTAAGCTGATGCCACCGGCGTGGCGGTGCCACCGGCTTGGGCCCGTCATCGCTGCTCGCAGCTTTAATTAGGGCCCAAGCCCTGAAAGGGCGCAGAGCCCTATTGTTCTTCCTCTGTTTCTTATTATTAGGGCCCAAGCCCTGAAAGGGCGCAGAGCCCTATTGTTCTTCCTCTGTTTCTTATTATTAGGGCTCAAGCCTGAAAGGGCGCAGAGCCCTATTGTTTTCCTTAGGATTATTATTAGGGCTCAAGCCTGAAAGGGCGCACTTTCGACTTCTCGGGTACTTTTGGGGCACTTAACATGCTCGAAAACTCTTGAAACTTCGCACAGGCGTCGGAATGCGCGGCCATCAGAGCCGGGCTGAAGCTGGTACCCGGGCGTGGCAGGGGGGCTCGACAGCGCCCCCTAAAGTGGGGTCTGAAAACTTGGTCCATATATCAAACACACTTGCACGTACATGTATGAAACTTGGTACACATTTAGATCTCATCGGGCCGAACAACTTTCGTGCTCATAGTTATGTGTCAGCCCAACAGGAAGTGAGCTATTATGGGTTGTTCGGAAAACGCATGCTCTGGAATTTAATATACTCCTCCGAGGCCATTGTTTCGATCATTGCCAAACTCGGTCAGCATTACGTGAACATATTCAGGATGCTAAATTGCGAGCGGATTTTTGATATCTCGAAAAGTCTGGCCGTGGCGATGCAACGAATTTATGGCGAGAAAAGGGAAACAGGAAGTGTGTTATAACTTGTGCAAACATTGACTGGTTTGGATGAAACTTCAGCTGTGTGTTTGTTATAAGAAGCCGATCACATGGATATGACTTTTGTGAGTCAAAGTTATAGCGCCACCAACTGGCAGCAGGAAGTGTGTCACTTTCAAAAATGCTTTGAATCACCATCTTATTTTCACCAGATTTATTTCAAACTTCATCAGTATAATGTGAAAACATGACAGATAGAGACGTATGAAATGGATTCCTGAAATTTCAAATACTGTTGCCATGGCAACGTGTCAAAGTTTAATAATCTTTTGGCTGTTCTGAGGCTCTTAGCATGCTTGAAATTGCTTGAAACTGCTTGAAACTCAACACACACATCAGAGATGTCAGTCAGTACACATGGGCAAAGCCTCAGAAACGGGCGGGGATGAGGGGCTCTCTAGCGCCACCTTTTGACAAAAGTGAAGGGCTTCGTTTCATCTACAATCACCAAACTCAGTATATATATTGACCTCATCGAGCCGGACAACTTTCTAATTTACAGTCATTAGCTCCGACCAACAGGAAGTCAGATATTTTGGTTTGAAGGTAAATTTTTGGTTAAATCGGGGTCTGAGTTTTTACGTTCTCCTCGTAGGCGTTTTATTCAATCTCCACCAAACTCGGTCAACATGAAACAAAGATACTGAAGATGCTAAAATGTGAATGGATATTGGATATCTCAAACGGTGTTTCCATGGCAAGGGATTAAATAAGGACAAAAAAGGGGAACAGAAATTCTCTGTGTCTGCTGCTCTCCCCTCAATGAACACAAGATGGCAGCATTGTATTAGTTTTGAAGCAGGATAAAAAAAAAACTTGTTTCTCTCTCTCTCTCTCTCTCTCTCTCTCTCTTGTTTGTGATTTATGAGGACACAAATTTGTATAATGACATGGGTATTACACTGGTATTACAACGTGTATGTGTGTGTGTTTAAAAACATACTAAAACAATGTTTTATTAAAATGTAACCAAATAGCTTTAAAATAATCATACTATTTTTCAGATCAATATATTTATTTTATTTAATATATTTCTTCTGAATATTTATTCTCTGTCTGCCCTCCCCTCACTAAAAGGTAGCAGTGTTGTTCTGAGGCTCTTAGCATGCTTGAAATTGCTTGAAACTGCTTGAAACTCAACACACACATCAGAGATGTCAGTCAGTACACATGGACAAAGCCTCAGAAACGGGCGGGGATGAGGGGCTCTCTAGCGCCACCTTTTGACAAAAGTGGGGGGGTTAGTTGTTTTATCTTGAGTCACCAAACTCGGTACATATATTGTTCTCTTCGAGCCGGACAACTTTCTAATTTACAGTCATTAGCTCCGACCAACAGGAAGTCAGATATTTTGGTTTGAAGGTGAATATTTATGTAATTCAGGGTCTGAGTTTTTACGTTCTCCTCGTAGGCGATTTATTCAATCTCCACCAAACTCGGTCAACATGAAACAAAGATATGGAAGATGCTTAAATGCGAACGAATATTGGATATCTCAAACGGTGTTGCCATGGCGAGGGATTAAATAAGGACAAAAAAAGGGGAACAGTAATTGTCTCATATCTTGTAAAATAATATTTTGATTTAAATTCAATTAAGATTGTATGTTTGGTAATTGAACTTAGATTAATTTAAAATGACTGTACTATTTTTCAGATGAATATATATATATTTTATAAATATTTCTTTGTATAATGTATTGTGCCCGTGTGTGCTGCCCTTCCCTCAATGAACACAAGATGGCAGCATTGTGTTAGTTTTGAAGCAGGATAAAAAAAAAACTTGTTTCTCTCTCTCTCTCTCTCTCTCTCTCTCTCTCTCTCTCTCTCTCTCTCTCTCTCTCTCTCTCTCTCTCTCTCTCTCTCTCTCTCTCTCTCTGTGTGTGTGTGTGTGTGTGTGTGTGTGTGTGTGTGTGTGTGTGTGTGTGTGTGTGTGTGTGTGTGTGTGTGTGTGTGTGTGTGTGTGTGTGTGTGTGTGTGTGTGTGTGTGTGTGTTTTTGTGAAATATCAGGACACAAATGGACACCCAACACCCAACACCCAACCTTTTTTCAGTCATTTTATCATACGTTACGCTAGGGGTGTAACGGTACAGATTGCTCACGGTTCGGTTTGTATCACGGTTTAAGGTTCACCGTTTCGGTACGGTTCAGTATTTGTTATGTTCAGGGAAAAAAGGACTACTGTCAAATAAAAAAAAAGAAAATAATAAGAACAAATCATTTAAATACAAGCAGCAGCACAAATAAATACTATTGAGCAAAGATAATAATAAAATAAACTATGCTTTTCAGGTTTTTCAGGTACGTCTAACATTAGTTTTCAGGTACAGAAATTGATCAAATGTAAAATAACATTGCATATATGACTGTATAAATTAAAGATTAATCCTATTAAACTTACAAAAGTTATTCAATCAAGAGCAGTGAGTGATGCCCTTGTCTTTTGTTTGACATTAAACAGACAGCAGTAAAGGCTACTGCCCCTTTAAGACCTCGGATATGCGTTGTCTTTTCTGGACTGTATAAAGCTTACTTAAGCCATATACAGACTATGTCTGCTAGAATACTCATCAATATGTTGACATACTTTTTGCGTGAGTTTGTCCGTTCAAGAGCAAGACTTGAAAGAGAACTCAATATTTGCGCGCTGAGAGACGTGTGCGCGCTCTTGGATGAGTGCACGGAAAATTTTCTCACAGTGCGCGCGACTTCTCATTCGCGTCTTCTGGCACTAAACCAGATAGTTGCGTGTTCTGAGTTAACACAATCAGAACTTAAAAATACGGGATATTTTACGGGAAAATACTAAAACGGGAAGACAGCGGGAAAAGAGCTAAAATACGTGAGAAACCCGGAAAAAACGGGAGGGTTGACAGCTATGGTGTGTGTGTGTGTGTGTGTGTGTGTGTGTGTGTGTGTGTGTGTGTGTGTGCGATATGTAGGCTTAGGGGTAGTGTAGGGGGATAGAATGTACAGTTTGTACAGTATACAAACCATTAAGTCTATGGAATGCCATCTGCCTGTCTTTCCCCTTCCCCCTGTCTATCTGTGTGTGTGTGTGTGTGGGGGGGGGGGGGGGTCTCTCTCACCCTGTGAGTTTGTGTGTGTGCCTTTCTCTCAGTCCTTCCCCTCCCCCTCACTCTCACTCTATCATTGTGTGTGTCTTTGTGTGTGTGTGTGTGTGTGACTTTCTCTCTTGATCATAATTTAACCCTTTCATATAGGCTATCACAAATAACTATCACTTGAAATAAAAACGTCATGTGATGTGTTTGCCAAGATCACGTATGATGCACATGTCTTTAAATTAATTATTTACTGATATAATATAAATGTATTCAAACATAAATTTCACATGATTTTATAAAAGTGGCTATTTATAATAAACTTCCATATAATGTAGACACGCATCTTACTCTTACCTGACACTGATATTAAAATCATCTTTGCAGTTTCTGTGATTTGGCTCCATTTATACATTTTTTATTAAAAAAATTTTATTGGACCACCCATATTGAAATGAAAGCATGTTTTATGGTGCATAAGATTGGTGCACAAACGGTAGCTAAGGTAGCTCAAAAACACATGAAGAGAAGTGTTAGAATAAAACAACATCAGCATTCGAATGGTATTCTGAACTCATTCCAATTTGACCTTTGACATAATCTGACATGAAATTCATATAAATTTAATTGATCTCATAGATGTGGCTGTTGTGGTTTGTGGTCATAGCAGCACCAACTGCTGCAGTTAATGTGGTGAATTCAGATGACTTTGACATAGTCCTTTTATGTTTTCCCATTTTAAATGCCTATTGCCTGCCGTGCACAGTTAAACTGATGCCACCGGGGTGGCGGTGCCACCGGCTTGGGCCCGTCATCGCTGCTCGCAGCTTTAATTATTATTATTATTATTAGGGCCCAAGCCCTGAAAGGGCGCAGAGCCCTATTGTTCTTCCTCAGATTATTCTTTGTTTTTTTTTTTTTTTTTTTTTTTTTTTTTTTGACTTCTCGGGTACTTTTGGGGCACTTAACATGCTCGAAAACTCTTGAAACTTCGCACAGGCGTCGGAATGCGCGGCCATCAGAGCCGGGCTGAAGCTGGTACCCGGGCGTGGCAGGGGGGCTCGACAGCGCCCCCTAAAGTGGGGTCTGAAAACTTGGTCCATATATCAAACACACTTGCACGTACATGTATGAAACTTGGTACACATTTAGATCTCATCGGGCCGAACAACTTTCGTGCTCATAGTTATGTGTCAGCCCAACAGGAAGTGAGCTATTATGGGTTGTTCGGAAAACGCATGCTCTGGAATTTAATATACTCCTCCGAGGCCATTGTTTCGATCATTGCCAAACTCGGTCAGCATTAAGTGAACATATTCAGGATGCTAAATTGCGAGCGGATTTTTGATATCTCGAAAAGTCTGGCCGTGGCGATGCAACGAATTTATGGCGAGAAAAGGGAAACAGGAAGTGTGTTATAACTTGTGCAAACATTGACTGGTTTGGATGAAACTTCAGCTGTGTGTTTGTTATAAGAAGCCGATCACATGGATATGACTTTTGTGAGTCAAAGTTATAGCGCCACCAACTGTCAGCAGGAAGTGTGTCACTTTCAAAAATGCTTTGAATCACCATCTTATTTTCACCAGATTTATTTCAAACTTCATCAGTGTAATGTGAAAACATGACAGATAGAGACGTATGAAATGGATTCCTGAAATTTCAAATACTGTTGCCATGGCAACGTGTCAAAGTTTAATAATCTTTTGGCTGTTCTGAGGCTCTTAGCATGCTTGAAATTGCTTGAAACTGCTTGAAACTCAACACACACATCAGAGATGTCAGTCAGTACACATGGGCAAAGCCTCAGAAACGGGCGGGGATGAGGGGCTCTCTAGCGCCACCTTTTGACAAAAGTGAAGGGCTTCGTTTCATCTACAATCACCAAACTCAGTATATATATTGACCTCATCGAGCCGGACAACTTTCTAATTTACAGTCATTAGCTCCGACCAACAGGAAGTCAGATATTTTGGTTTGAAGGTAAATTTTTGGTTAAATCGGGGTCTGAGTTTTTACGTTCTCCTCGTAGGCGTTTTATTCAATCTCCACCAAACTCGGTCAACATGAAACAAAGATACTGAAGATGCTAAAATGTGAACGGATATTGGATATCTCAAACGGTGTTTCCATGGCAAGGGATTAAATAAGGACAAAAAAGGGGAACAGAAATTCTCTGTGTCTGCTGCTCTCCCCTCAATGAACACAAGATGGCAGCATTGTATTAGTTTTGAAGCAGGATAAAAAAAAACTTGTTTCTCTCTTTCTCTCTCTCTCTCTCTCTCTTGTTTGTGATTTATGAGGACACAAATTTGTATAATGACATGGGTATTACACTGGTATTACAACGTGTATGTGTGTGTGTTTAAAAACATACTAAAACAATGTTTTATTAAAATGTAACCAAATAGCTTTAAAATAATCATACTATTTTTCAGATCAATATATTTATTTTATTTAATATATTTCTTCTGAATATTTATTCTCTGTCTGCCCTCCCCTCACTAAAAGGTAGCAGTGTTGTTCTGAGGCTCTTAGCATGCTTGAAATTGCTTGAAACTGCTTGAAACTCAACACACACATCAGAGATGTCAGTCAGTACACATGGACAAAGCCTCAGAAACGGGCGGGGATGAGGGGCTCTCTAGCGCCACCTTTTGACAAAAGTGGGGGGGTTAGTTTTATCTTGAGTCACCAAACTCGGTACATATATTGTTCTCTTCGAGCCGGACAACTTTCTAATTTACAGTCATTAGCTCCGACCAACAGGAAGTCAGATATTTTGGTTTGAAGGTGAATATTTATGTAATTCAGGGTCTGAGTTTTTACGTTCTCCTCGTAGGCGATTTATTCAATCTCCACCAAACTCGGTCAACATGAAACAAAGATACGGAAGATGCTTAAATGCGAACGAATATTGGATATCTCAAACGGTGTTGCCATGGCGAGGGATTAAATAAGGACAAAAAAAGGGAACAGAAATTGTCTCATATCTTGTAAAATTATTTTTTTTTAATTATTCCCTTAAGTATTCCCAAAGTGTTAGGAATATCTGGTCCGTCTATCTATGTAAATGTAATGTTTATAGATGTTTAAAAAATGGTTACTTAAAGGTTTAAAAAAAAAATAATGATACAGTGGTGTTTTTTGCAAATGTTTTCAAATTTTATGCACAGTATATGCAACAACAGTATTTGCACTGTAAACCTTTTTATTAATATAAAGTGTGGGTGAACCTAAACTGTGTGGCTATGCTGCGGTATGCTGTGTGTGTGTGTGTGTGTGTGTGTGTGTGTGTGTGTGTGTGTGTGTGTGTGTGTGTGTGTGTGTGTGTGTGTCTGTCAGTCAGTGTTCTATCTGTGTGGATGCGTCTCATGTCAGCTAATCAAGGGACACTGACACACACACACACACACACACACACACACACACACACACACACTCGACGCATAGATAGACTCACGTCAGTTTCCTGCTCAGGAAGTAGCTCAAGTAGCTTTAAAAATATACTACAAATTACAATGTAAACATGGTTTATGAGAATATTTCCTGTGTCCCATAAATGAAATAGCTTTAAGGGGTTTGTGTGTCTGTGTGGGCATGTTTTTGTGAAATATCAGGACATAAATGTGTATAATGACATGGGTATGACACAGGTATTACAAAAAGAGGGTGAAATATGAGGACGTTCCCCATGTCCTCACTTTTCAAAATGCTTATAAATCATACAGAACAAGTTTTTTTTCACAGAAAGTGAACTGCACAGTCTCCTGTGAGGGTTAGGTTTAGGGGCAGGGGCAGTGTAAGGGGATAGAAAATACGGTTTGTACGGTATAAAAACCATTACGCCTATGGAATGTCCTCACATTTCACAAAAACGAACGTGTGTGTGTGTGTGTGTGTGTGTGTGTGTGTGTGTGTGTGTGTGTGTGTGTGTGAGTGTGTGTGTGATGGGTAGGTTTAGGGGCAGGGGCAGTGTAAGGGGATAGAAAATACGGTTTGTACGGTATAAAAACCATTACGCCTATGGAATGTCCTCACATTTCACAAAAACAAACGTGTGTGTGTGTGTGTGTGTGTGTGTGTGTGTGTGTGTGTGTGTGTGTGTGTGTGTGTGTGTGTGTGTGTGTGTGTGTGTGTGTGTGTGTGTTTGTGTTTGTGTGTCCACCAACTGGCAGCAGGAAGTGTGTCACTTTCAAAAATGCTAAATCTCTGTCTTGTCTTCACCCGATTTACTTCAAACTTCATCAGTATAATGACAAAACATGGCATATGTAGACATACGAATGGATTCCTGATATTTTACATACTGTTGCCATGGCAGTGTGTCAAAGTTTAATCATCTTTTGGCTGTTTTTGAGGCTCTTAGCATGCTTGAAATTGCTTGAAACTCAACACACACATCAGAGGTGTCAGTCAGTGGAAATGGGCAAAGCCTCAGAAATGGGTGTGTTGGAGGGGTGTTTATTACAACATAATCATGGTTTATGAAGACATTTCATGTGTCCCCGTAAATCAAAATAGCTTTAACAGCATACTAAACAATTTTTTAATTAAAATGTAAAAATGCAGAATGTTTTCTGTGATGGTAGGTTTAGGGGTAGTGTGTGTGTGTGTGTGTGTGTGTGTGTGTGTGTGCGATATGTAGGCTTAGGGGTAGTGTAGGGGGATAGAATGTACAGTTTGTACAGTATACAAACCATTAAGTCTATGGAATGCCATCTGCCTGTCTTTCCCCTTCCCCCTCTCTATCTGTGTGTGTGTGTGTGTGGGGGGGGGGGGGGGTCTCTCTCTCACCCTGTGAGTTTGTGTGCGTGCCTTTCTCTCAGTCCTTCCCCTCCCCCTCACTCTCACTCTATCATTGTGTGTGTGTGTGTGTGTGTGTGTGTGTGTGTGTGTGTGTGTGTGTGTGTGTGTGTGTGTGTGTGTGACTTTCTCTCTTGATCATAATTTAACCCTTTCATATAGGCTATCACAAATAACTATCACTTGAAATAAAAACGTCATGTGATGTGTTTGCCAAGATCACGTATGATGCACATGTCTTTAAATTAATTATTTACTGATATAATATAAATGTATTAAAACATAAATTTCACATGATTTTATAAAAGTGGCTATTTATACTAAACTTCCATAAAATGTAGACACGCATCTTACTCTTACCTGACACTGATATTAAAATCATCTTTGCAGTTTCTGTGATTTGGCTCCATTTATACATTTTTTATTAAAAAAAATGTATTGGACCACCCATATTGAAATTAAAGCATGTTTTATGGTGCATAAGATTGGTGCACAAACGGTAGCTAAGGTAGCTCAAAAACACATGAAGAGAAGTGTTAGAATAAAACAACATCAGCATTCGAATGGTATTCTGAACTCATTCCAATTTGACCTTTGACATAATCTGACATGAAATTCATATAAATTTAATTGATCTCATAGATGTGGCTGTTGTGGTTTGTGGTCATAGCAGCACCAACTGCTGCAGTTAATGTGGTGAATTCAGATGACTTTGACATAGTCCTTTTATGTTTTCCCATTTTAAATGCCTATTGCCTGCCGTGCACAGTTAAACTGATGCCACCGGGGTGGCGGTGCCACCGGCTTGGGCCCGTCATCGCTGCTCGCAGCTTTAATTATTATTAGGGCCCAAGCCCTGAAAGGGCGCAGAGCCCTATTGTTCTTCCTCTGTTTCTTATTAGGGCCCAAGCCCAAAGGGCGCAGAGCCCTATTGTTCTTCCTCAGATTATTAGGGCCCAAGCCCAAAGGGCGCAGAGCCCTATTGTTCTTCCTCTGTTTCTTATTATTAGGGCCCAAGCCCTGAAAGGGCGCAGAGCCCTATTGTTCTTCCTCAGATTATTAGGGCCCAAGCCCTGAAAGGGCGCAGAGCCCTATTGTTCTTCCTCTGTTTCTTATTAGGGCCCAAGCCCAAAGGGCGCAGAGCCCTATTGTTCCCCTAAGGATTATTCTTTGTTTTTTTTTTTATTTTTTTTTTCGACTTCTCGGGTACTTTTGGGGAACTTAACATGCTCGAAAACTCTTGAAACTTCGCACAGGCGTCGGAATGCGCGGCCATCAGAGCCGGACTGAAGCTGGTACCCGGGCGTGGCAGGGGGGCTCGACAGCGCCCCCTAAAGTGGGGTCTGAAAACTTGGTCCATATATCAAACACACTTGCACGTACATGTATGAAACTCGGTACACATATAGACCTCATCGGGCCAAACAACTTTCGTGCTCATAGTTATGCGTCAGCCCAACAGGAAGTGAGCTATAATCGGTTGTTCGGAAAACCCATGCTCTGGAATTTAATATACTCCTCCGAGGCCATTGTTTCGATCATTGCCAAACTCGGTCAGCATCAAGTGAACATATCCAGGATGCTAAATTGCGAGCGGATTTTTGATATCTCAAATGGTTTGGCCGTGGCGAAGCAACGAATTTATGGCGAGAAAAGGGAAACAGGAAGTGTGTTATAACGTCAGCAAACATTGACTGATTTGGATGAAACTTCAGCTGTGTGTTTGTTGTAAGAAGCCGATCACATGGATATGACTTTTGTGAGTCAAAGTTATAGCGCCACCAACTGGCAGCAGGAAGTGTGTCACTTTCAAAAATGCTTTGAATCACCATCTTATTTTCACCCCATTTACTTCAAACTTCATCAGTATAATGTGAAAACATGACAGATAGAGACGTATGAAATGGATTCCTGAAATTTCAAATACTGTTGCCATGGCAACGTGTCAAAGTTTAATAATCTTTTGGCTGTTTTGAGGCTCTTAGCATGCTTGAAATTGCTTGAAACTGCTTGAAACTCAACACACACATCAGAGATGTCAGTCAGTACACATTGGCAAAGCATCAGAAATGGGCGGGGATGAGGGCCTCTCTAGCGCCACCTTTTGACAAAAGTGGGGGGGTTAGTTTTATCTTCAGTTACCAAACTCGGTACATATATTGTTCTCTTCGAGCCGGACAACTTTCTAATTTACAGTCATTAGCTCCGACCAACAGGAAGTCAGATATTTTGGTTTTAAGGTGAATATTTATGTAATTCAGGGTCTGAGTTTTTACGTTCTCCTCGTAGGCGATTTATTCAATCTCCACCAAACTCGGTCAACATGAAACAAAGATACTGAAGATGCTAAAATGTGAACGGATATTGGATATCTCAAACGGTGTTTCCATGGCAAGGGATTAAATAAGGACAAAAAAGGGGAACAGAAATTCTCTGTGTCTGCTGCTCTCCCCTCAATGAACACAAGATGGCAGCATTGTATTAGTTTTGAAGCAGGATAAAAAAAAAACTTGTTTCTCTCTCTCTCTCTCTCTCTCTCTCTTGTTTGTGATTTTTGAGGACACAAATTTGTATAATGACATGGGTATTACACTGGTATTACAACGTGTATGTGTGTGTGTTTAAAAACATACTAAAACAATGTTTTATTCAAATGTAACCAAATAGCTTTAAAATAATCATACTATTTTTCAGATCAATATATTTATTTTATTTAATATATTTCTTCTGAATATTTATTCTCTGTCTGCCCTCCCCTCACTAAAAGGTAGCAGTGTTGTTATTTTTGAAACTCTCTCTCTCCGTGTGTGTGTGTGTGTGTGTGTGTGTGTGTGTGTGTGTGTGTGTGGGCATGTTTTTGTTAAATATCAGGACACAAATGTGTATAATGACATGGGTATGACATAGGTATTACAAAAAGAGGGTGAAATATGAGGACGTTCCCCATGTCCTCACTTTTCAAAATGCTTATAAATCACAGAACAAGGTTTTTTTTCACTGAAAGTGAACTGCACAGTCTCCTGTGAGGGCTAGGTTTAGGGGCAGGGGCAGTGTGTGTGTGTGTGTGTGTGTGTGTGTGTGTGTGTGTGTGTGTGTGTGTGTGTGTGTGTGTGTGTGTGTGTGTGTGTGTGTGTGTGTGTGTGTGTGTGTGTGTGTGTGTGTGTGTGTGTGTGTGTGTGTGTGTGTGTGTGTGTGTGTGTGTGTGTGATGGGTAGGTTTAGGGGCAGGGGCAGTGTAAGGGGATAGAAAATACGGTTTGTACGGTATAAAAACCATTACGCCTATGGAATGTCCTCACATTTCACAAAAACAAACGTGTGTGTGTGTGTGTGTGTGTGTGTGTGTGTGTGTGTGTGTGTGTGTGTTTGTGTGTCCACCAACTGGCAGCAGGAAGTGTGTCACTTTCAAAAATGCTAAATCACTGTCTTGTTTTCACCCGATTTACTTCAAACTTCATCAGTATAATGACAAAACATGGCAGATGTAGACATACGAAAGGGTTCCTGATATTTTACATACTGTTGCCATGGCAGTGTGTCAAAGTTTAATCATCTTTTGGCTGTTTTTGAGGCTCTTAGCATGCTTGAAATTGCTTGAAACTCAACACACACATCAGAGATGTCAGTCAGTGGAAATGGGCAAAGCCTCAGAAATGGGTGTGTTGGAGGGGTGTTTATTACAACATAATCATGGTTTATGAAGACATTTCATGTGTCCCCGTAAATCAAAATAGCTTTAAAAGCATACTAAACAATGTTTTAATAAAAATGTAAAAATGCAGAATATTTTCTGTGATGGTAGGTTTAGGGGTTGTGTGTGTGTGTGTGTGTGTGTGTGTGTGTGTGTGTGTGTGTGTGTGTGTGTGTGTGTGTGTGTGTGTGTGTGTGTGCGATATGTAGGCTTAGGGGTAGTGTAGGGGGATAGAATTTACAGTTTGTACAGTATAAAAACCATTAAGTCTATGGAATGCCCTCTGCCTGTCTTTCCCCTTCCCCCTCTCTATCACTCTCTCTGTGTGTGTGTGTGTGTGTGTGTGTGTGTGTGTGTGTGTGTGTGTGTGTGTGTGTGTGTGTGTGTGTGGAGGGGGGGGTCTCTCTCTCACCCTGTGAGTATGTGTGTGTGCCTTTCTCTCAGTCCTTCCCCTCCCCCCTCACTCTCCCTCTATCATTGTGTGTGTGTGTGTGTGTGTGTGTGTGTGTGTGTGTGTGTGTGTGTGTGTGTGTGTGTGTGTGTGTGTGTGTGTGTGTGTGTGTGTGTGTGTGTGTGTGTGTGTGTGTGTGTGTGTGTGTGTGTGTGTGTGTGTGTGTGTGTGTGTGTGTGTGTGTGTGTGTGTGTGTGTGTGTGACTTTCTATTTATTTTTTATATTGGACCACACATATTGATTTCAAATATATTCAACATATTTTTTTCAGAGAGTGAAATAAAAAAAACTTTCTCCCACCATTTAGATTTTATTTCTTTTTGTTGTTAAAATCTTGTGAACCTTGTTCAATGTGCAGAGTGCATCTCTCTCAGTCCTTCCCCTCCCCCCTCACTCTCAGGCTCACCCTGGGTGTGTGTGTGTGTGTGTGTTTGAGTGTGTGCGCGCACGTGTGGTGTGTGTGTGTGTGTGTGTGTGGGGGGGGGGGGGGGGGGGGGTGTCTCTCTCACCCTGTGAGTTTGTGTGTGTGCCTTTCTCTCTCGGAATGATAATTTACCCCTTTCGTATCATAGACTATTACAAAAAACTATCACTTTAGTGTGAATAAGTAAAAAAGAACTACAAACACCTTGAATTAAATACTGGCCTTCTGGACTTACAAAATTTTGAGCAGGAAAATATAACTTTTATTTATTTTATCCTATGACATTAAAATGAATCTAGATTTAAATTACATCATGGGTGTGGCTTGTGGTGATAGTGGCACCAGTTGCTGCGGTAAATGTGGCATATTCGAGCGATTCTAAAATATTCTCCTGTTTAAAAGCATATTGCCTGCCGTGCACAGTTAAGCTGATGCCACCGGCGTGGCGGTGCCACCGGCTTGGGCCCGTCATCGCTGCTCGCAGCTTTAATTATTATTATTATTTTATCGACTTCTCGGGCACTTTTGGGGCCCTTACCATGCTCAAAAACTCTTGAAACTTTGCACACACATCGGAATGCGCGGCCATCAGAGCCGGGCTGAAGCTGGTACCCGGGCGTGGCAGGGGGGCTCGACAGCGCCCCCTAAAGTGGTGTCTGAAAACTTGGTCTATATATCAAACACACTTGCACGTACATGTATGAAACTCGGTACACATATAGACCTCATTGGGCCAAACAACTTTCGTGCTCTAAGTTACGTGTCAGCCCAACAGGAAGTGAGCTAATATGGGTTGTTCTGAAAACACATGCTCTGGAATTTAATATACTCCTCCGAGGCCATTGTTTCAATCAGTGCCAAACTCGGTCAGCATGAAGTCAAGACACAGAGGATGCTAAATTGCGAACGGATTTTTGATATCTTAAACGGTTTGGCCGTGGCGAAGCAACGAATTTATGGCGAGAAAAGGTAAACAGGAAGTGTGTAATAACTTGTGAAAACATTGACTGATTTGGATGAAACTTCAGCTGTGTGTTCGTTGTAAGAGGCCGATCACATGGATATGACTTTTGTGAGTCAAAGTTATAGCGCCACCAACTGGCAGCAGGAAGTGTGTCACTTTCAAAAATGCTTTGAATCACCATCTTATTTTCACACGATTGACTTCAAACTTCATCAGTATAATGTGAAAACATGACAGATAGAGACATATGAATGAATTCCTGATATTTCAAATAATGCTGCCATGGCAACATGTCAAAGTTTAATAATGTTTTTGACTGTTTGTGTGCCCTCCCCTCTATCACCAAAAGGGGGCAGTGTTGTATTATTTTTGAAACTCCCTTTCTCTCTCTCTCTCTCTCTGTGCTTGCTTATGTGATTTATGAGGACACAAATGTGTATGATGACATGGCTATTGGTATTACAACGTAGTGGTTAATGTGGACATGAACTATGACACTATATCACTACAGAACTCATTTTCTAAATGACATTTGAGTTACAATTCTTTTCACCTGACAGCCGTGATTTCATGTACTCATTCAGACAGAACTCTTTTTTAAAACAGAGGAGTGTGAGTGTGTTTTCTATACATGTGCTTTACAGAAGGTCATGTGCTGTGTTTGCAAAGATCACTTTTGACACATTTGTCTTTAAATTCATTATTTACTGACATAGTTCAAATTTATAAAAAAAAAAAAAAAATTCACATTATTTTCTACAAGTGTCTGTTTATAAGTGTCTTTTTTCACAGAAAGTTTGTTTGAACGTGAATATTTGTATAATTCAGTTTCTGAGTTTTTACGTTCTCCTCGTAGGCGATTTATTCAATCTCCACCAAACTCGGTCAACGTGAAACGGAAGCTTAACGCATTAAAAATATTTAACGCAAATAACTCAGCGTCCGTTTTTATATCCATTTTTGCTTAGCGTTACATGATCACGCTCCTATTCATGTAAATGCTTCCAAGCGCGACAAGACACAAGAGAACACGCTGTATGCCAATGTCCTGTGTGTGTGTGTGTGTGTGTGTGTGTCAGTGTCCTGTCTGTGTGTGTGTGTGTGTGTGTGTGTGTGTGTGTGTGTGTGTGTGTGTGTGTGTGTGTGTGTGTGTGTGTGTGTGTGTGTGTGTGTGTCAGTGTCCTGTCTGTGTGGATGCGTCTCATGTCAGCTATTCAAGGGACACTGACACACACACACACACACACACACACACACACACTCGATGCATAGATAGACTCGCGTCAGTTTCCTGCTCACATCGAGTTCTCTTTTGCCTAGGGTTGCCAACTCTCACGCATTTGGCGTGACACTCACGCTTTCAGGCTCTGTCTCACGCTCTCACGCTGCCCAACTTAATCTCACGCCAAATTGCCAAACCTGCTTTTGATATTAAACAATGTCTAAGCTTTTACATTTTTTAAAGTTTTAATGCGAAATTCAAACAATAAATAGCGTTTTGGCGCTAATATGGCATAACAGTTAAAGCCAGAGTGTTGAAAAACCATACGGAGTTGCGACATGCTCTATCATCTCCCGGCGGCGCGCGCAGTCGTGCTTCACAGAAATCTCAATACTTCTAGCGCTGTGTCAATACATTTGAATGGCTTGATACACAACAGCTCCACTTTACAGGGGTTTGCAGCAAGTTTTGGTAAACAGTACAGCATAGTGTGCATTGATTATTACATCAACCATACAGGATCGTTTTATAATGGAGAGTAATGCAACAATGTTAACATTAATGTTAATGTTTTTTATTGTACTTAGCCTTCAGGTATTCCATACTAATTGGTCATACTCATACTAATTGATGGTCAAATGTGACCATACACCTTAACTATTTTTCAATTAAATAAATGTTCTATATTTTAGTTCAATAATATTTATTGAATATTTTGAGGAGATCTTTTGGTACTAAATACTAGTTGTGCAATATTTATTGTCAATAATGACCACTTAAAATATTTTTCTTCTAATATTTGTATTATTTATATTACAATTAGTATAGTAATAAGGTTAAATTAGAGAATTATTTTTCAAAGAGGCAAATTAGAGTCATTTTGTGGAGTCAGCCTGTCATTAATGTTCATCAAAGAACAACGGGAACAGAGAAAATTGTAGCTTTAATGATGATTCATCTATATTTCATTTATTATTTATACAGTTAAGGAAGGTTTGATAACTATTACATTTCTGTATAACAGGGAAGGCCATGGGTAAATATAACATTTATTATTTTCATTTATTATTTATTTATTCCATTTATTATCATTTATTATTACTATACTCTCCTTGAAGTTTACTTCCCGCTACTTTTTCCCTCTTCCTCCCAACCGCGCGGCTGCAACTGTCTTCTTCTTCTTCGATAGTAGCCTAAGCCAGTGTTTCCCAACCTTTTTTCAGTCATTTTATCATACGTTACGCTAGGGGTGTAACGGTACAGATTGCTCACGGTTCGGTTTGTATCACGGTTTAAGGTTCACCGTTTCGGTACGGTTCAGTATTTGCTATGTTCAGGGAAAAAAGGACTACTGTCAAATAAAACAAAAGAAAATAATAAGAACAAATCATTTAAATACAAGCAGCAGCACAAATAAATACTATTGAGCAAAGATACTAATAAAATAAACTATGCTTTTCAGGTTTTTCAGGTACGTCTAACATTAGTTTTCAGGTACAGAAATTGATCAAATGTAAAATAACATTGCATATATGACTGTATAAATTAAAGATTAATCCTATTAAACTTACAAAAGTTATTCAATCAAGAGCAGTGAGTGATGCCCTTGTCTTTTGTTTGACATTAAACAGACAGCAGTAAAGGCTACTGCCCCTTTAAGACCTCGGATATGCGTCGTCTTTTCTGGACTGTATAAAGCTTACTTAAGCCATATACAGACTATGTCTGCTAGAATACTCATCAATATGTTGACATACTTTTTGCGTGAGTTTGTCCATTCAAGAGCAAGACTTGAAAGAGAACTCAATATTTGCGCGCTGAGAGACGTGTGCGCGCTCTCGGATGAGTGCACGGAAAATTTTCTCACAGTGCGCGCGACTTCTCATTCGCGTCTTCTGGCACTAAACCAGATAGTTGCGTGTTCTGAGTTAACACAATCAGAACGTAAAAATACGGGATATTTTACGGGAAAATACTAAAACGGGAAGACAGCGGGAAAAGAGCTAAAATACGTGAGAAACCCGGAAAAAACGGGAGGGTTGACAGCTATGGTGTGTGTGTGTGTGTGTGTGCGATATGTAGGCTTAGGGGTAGTGTAGGGGGATAGAATGTACAGTTTGTACAGTATACAAACCATTAAGTCTATGGAATGCCATCTGCCTGTCTTTCCCCTTCCCCCTCTCTATCTGTGTGTGTGTGTGTGTGGGGGGAGGGGGGGGGGGTATCTCTCTCACCCTGTGAGTTTGTGTGTGTGCCTTTCTCTCAGTCCTTCCCCTCCCCCTCACTCTCACTCTATCATTGTGTGTGTGTGTGTGTGTGTGTGTGACTTTCTCTCTTGATCATAATTTAACCCTTTCATATAGGCTATCACAAATAACTATCACTTGAAATAAAAACGTCATGTGATGTGTTTGCCAAGATCACGTATGATGCACATGTCTTTAAATTAATTATTTACTGATATAATATAAATGTATTAAAACATAAATTTCACATGATTTTATAAAAGTGGCTATTTATAATAAACTTCCATAAAATGTAGACACGCATCTTACTCTTACCTGACACTGATATTAAAATCATCTTTGCAGTTTCTGTGATTTGGCTCCATTTATACATTTTTTATTAAAAAAAATTTATTGGACCACCCATATTGAAATTAAAGCATGTTTTATGGTGCATAAGATTGGTGCACAAATGGTAGCTAAGGTAGCTCAAAAACACATGAAGAGAAGTGTTAGAATAAAACAACATCAGCATTCGAATGGTATTCTGAACTCATTCCAATTTGACCTTTGACATAATCTGACATGAAATTCATATAAATTTAATTGATCTCATAGATGTGGCTGTTGTGGTTTGTGGTCATAGCAGCACCAACTGCTGCAGTTAATGTGGTGAATTCAGATGACTTTGACATAGTCCTTTTATGTTTTCCCATTTTAAATGCCTATTGCCTGCCGTGCACAGTTAAACTGATGCCACCGGGGTGGCGGTGCCACCGGCTTGGGCCCGTCATCGCTGCTCGCAGCTTTAATTCTTTGTTTTTTTTTTTTTTTTTTTTTTTTTTTTTTTCGACTTCTCGGGTACTTTTGGGGCACTTAACATGCTCGAAAACTCTTGAAACTTCGCACAGGCGTCGGAATGCGCGGCCATCAGAGCCGGGCTGAAGCTGGTACCCGGGCGTGGCAGGGGGGCTCGACAGCGCCCCCTAAAGTGGGGTCTGAAAACTTGGTCCATATATCAAACACACTTGCACGTACATGTATGAAACTCGGTACACATATAGATCTCATCGGGCCGAACAACTTTCGTGCTCTAAGTTATGCGTCAGCCCTACAGGAAGTGAGCTATTATGGGTTGTTCGGAAAACGCATGCTCTGGAATTTAATATACTCCTCCGAGGCCATTGTTTCGATCATTGCCAAACTCGGTCAGCATGAAGAGAACATATCCAGGATGCTAAATTGCGAGCAGATTTTTGATATCTCAAATGGTTTGGCCGTGGCGAAGCAACGAATTTATGGCGAGAAAAGGGAAACAGGAAGTGTGTTATAACTTGTGCAAACATTGACTGGTTTGGATGAAACTTCAGCTGTGTGTTTGTTGTAAGAAGCCGATCACATGGATTTGACTTTTGTGAGTCAAAGTTATAGCGCCACCAACTGGCAGCAGGAAGTGTGTCACTTTCAAAAATGCTTTGAATTACCATCTTATTTTGACCCGATTTATTTCAAACTTCATCAGTATAATGTGAAAACATGACAGATAGAGACGTATGAAATGGATTCCTGAAATTTCAAATACTGTTGCCATGGCAACGTGTCAAAGTTTAATAATCTTTTGGCTGTTCTGAGGCTCTTAGCATGCTTGAAATTGCTTGAAACTGCTTGAAACTCAACACACACATCAGAGATGTCAGTCAGTACACATGGACAAAGCCTCAGAAACGGGCGGGGATGAGGGGCTCTCTAGCGCCACCTTTTGACAAAAGTGGGGGGGTTAGTTTTATCTTCAGTCACCAAACTCGGTACATATATTGTTCTCTTCGAGCCGGACAACTTTCTAATTTACAGTCATTAGCTCCGACCAACAGGAAGTCAGATATTTTGGTTTGAAGGTGAATATTTATGTAATTCAGGGTCTGAGTTTTTACGTTCTCCTCGTAGGCGATTTATTCAATCTCCACCAAACTCGGTCAACATGAAACAAAGATACGGAAGATGCTAAAATGCGAACGAATATTGGATATCTCAAACGGTGTTGCCATGGCGAGGGATTAAATAAGGACAAAAAAAGGGGAACAGAAATTGTCTCATATCTTGTAAAATAATATTTTGATTTAAATTAAATTAAGATTGTATGTTTGGTAATTGAACTTAGGTTAATTTAAAATGACTGTACTATTTTTCAGATGAATATATATATATTTTATAAATATTTATTTGTATAATGTATTGTGCCCGTGTGTGCTGCCCTTCCCTCAATGAACACAAGATGGCAGCATTGTGTTAGTTTTGAAGCAGGATAAAAAAAAAACTTGTTTCTCTCTCTCTCTCTCTCTCTCTCTCTCTCTCTCTGTGTGTGTGTGTGTGTGTGTGTGTGTGTGTGTGTGTGTGTGTGTGTGTGTGTGTGTGTGTGTGTGTGTGTGTGTGTGTGTGTGTGTGTGTGTGTGTGTGTGTGTGTGTGTGTGTGTGTGTGTGTGTGTGTGTGTGTGTGTGTGTGCTTCTGTGATTTCTGAGGACATACATTTGTAGACATTTCATGTGTCCCCGTACATATATTGTTCTCTTCGAGCCGGACAACTTTCTAATTTAACTAATCTAATTTAACTAATTTAAAACTTTCTAATTTTAAATAAAAACGTCATGTGCTGTGTTTGCCAAGATCACGTATGATGCATATGCAGGGTATATGCAGGAATCCTGAAGTAAATTTTAATACCTTTTTAAGACTTTTTTAAGACCTTCTCAAAATATTTAAAGACCTCATCGGCGATGAGAACTACTGTTGAGCAATAAAATAAAAATATATAATCATAAGCTATGACAAAAATATATATTAAATTAGGTGAGTGGATAGTTAAAAAAAATTGCAATTACAAAAAGTCATTCTTGAAAAAACATCTCTGGACTAATTATCTTATCACCTGACAGCCGTGATTCCATGTACTCATTCAGACAGAACTCTTTTTTAAAACAGAGGAGTGTGAGTGTGTTTTCTATACATGTGCTTTAAGGTCATGTGCTGTGTTTGCAAAGATCACTTTTGACACATTTGTCTTTAAATTCATTATTTACTGGCATAGTTCAAATTTATTTTAAAACAAAATTCACATTGTTTTCTACAAGTGTCTGTTTATAAGTTTTTACGTTCTCCTCGTAGGCGATTTATTCAATCTCCACCAAACTCGGTCAACGTGAAACGGAAGCTTAACGCATTAAAAATATTTAACGCAAATAACACAGCGTCCGTTTTTATATCCATTTTTGCTTAGCGTTACATGATCACGCTCCTATTCATGTAAATGCTTCCAAGCGCGACAAGACACAAGAGAGCGCGCTGTATGCCAGTGTCCTCTGTGTGTGTGTGTGTGTGTGTGTGTGTGTGTGTGTGTGTGTGTGTGTGTGTGTGTGTGTGTGTGTGTGTATGTGTGTGTGTCAATGTCCTGTCTGTGTGGATGCGTCTCATGTCAGCTAATCAAGGGACACTGACACACACACACACACACACACACACACACACACTCGATGCATAGATAGACTCGCGTCAGTTTCCTGCTCACATCGAGTTCTCTTTTGCTGTTGAACAAACAATAACACAGAGGATTTTGAGTATTCTCATATTAGAGTCTTAAATTAGTTAAATAACGTCTTAAATGAACTTTAAAGAGTTGTGAGGAAATGAGATGCGCGGGACCGCGCCTGAGATCCGCGGTTGTTCTTAAAGTGACAGTAGCACTGATGATGCCTGTCATTAATGTTCATCAAAGAACAACGGGAACAGAGAAAATTGTAGCTTTAATGATGATTCATCTATATTTCATTAATTATTTATGCAGTTAAGGAAGGTTTGATAACTATTACATTTCTGTATGACAGGGAAGGCCATGGGTAAATATAACATTTATTATTTTGGGTTTATGTAAAGATTTTTTTAAAGCTACACTGTGTAACTTTTTTAGTCTATTCTTAGCTAAAAACACTTAGTTCTTTCAAAAATATATGTGCTCATTAATGTATATTTACTTCTTTCAAGTAATAAAGTATTCTCGTAAGTTTATAATATGCCATTGAAAATACATAAGGTAATGGGATCTAACAATGGTCGCCATGTTGCCCCTCCATCTCGAAAGTACATTAGCCAAAGAGGGACATACCCGTAAATTCAAGCTTCGCCTTTCGCGTTTTAACCGGTTTTAACACTGTTCGCGTCAACTTGTTCAGACTTGTCTGGTGCATGCGCAGAGAGTTTTCATCTCAGCAGCTCCAGTAACAGAGTTATACGGAGTTTTCCTGGCTTGTTTATTCCTCAAAAGTCTGTTTTTCCTTGTGTGGTATTTCTGTGCGTTAATAACTCCGTAAGTAATAATAGTTATTGTCATTGTGGATGTGTTTCAGAGTGTGTCATCGCGTAATTCAGTTGATGTCACCGCAGAAGTATTTTTGTGTCAACATACAATAGCGTAATGCTCACCTATTTGAATAATCATTCAGTTATTAACAATGTTTATTCGTTTATAGAAAATATTTGCTTGTAATGTATGTTGATGGAAAAATGTATCATGTCTGATCGGCATATTAACACTTGTTATACAGAGCTAAACCTGCGCACCCACTTTTGTAACCGGACACCGCTTGTTAGCAGCGGCAGCTCCGCTCCTTTTAATGCAGCTGCATTTAGCGCCTATATATGGTACAATAAGCTCTGGTTTACGGTTACATTATACAAATGTAACTTATAAGTATAGTTATACAGTTCTTAACTGTGTATATTCTGTCATGTCATTATCATGTATATTTAGTGTAGTGTAGGGGGATAGCATGTACAGTTTGTACAGTATAAAAACCATTAAGTCTATGCAATGTCCTCTGCCTTTCCTTCCCCTCCCCCCCTCACTCTCACTTTCTCACTGTGTGTGTGTGTGTGTGTGTGTGTGTGTGTGTGTGTGTGTGTGTGTGTGTGTGTGTGGCCACCAACTGGCAGCAGGAAGTGTGTAACTTTCAAAAATGTTAAATCACTGTCTTGTTTTCCCACGATTTACTTCAAACTTCATCAGTATAATGACAAAACATGGCAGATATAGACATATGAATGGATTCCTGATATTTTAAATACTTTCTACTTTACAGTCATTAGCTCTGACCAACAGGAAGTCAGATATTTTGTTTGAACGTGAATATTTGTATAATTCCTCTTAGCATGCTTGAAATTGCTTGAAACTCAACAAACACATCAGAGATGTCCGTCAGTGGAAATGGGCAAAGCCTCAGAAATGGGTGTGTTGGAGGGGTGTTTATTACAACATAATCATGGTTTATGAAGACATTTCATGTGTCCCCGTAAATCAAAATAGCTTTAACAGCATACTAAACAATTTTTTAATAAAAATGTAAAAATGCAGAATGTTTTCTGTGATGGTAGGTTTAGGGGTAGTGTGTGTGTGTGTGTGTGTGTGTGTGTGTGTGTGTGTGTGTGTGTGTGTGTGCGATATGTAGGCTTAGGGGTAGTGTAGGGGGATAGAATGTACAGTTTGTACAGTATACAAACCATTAAGTCTATGGAATGCCATCTGCCTGTCTTTCCCCTTCCCCCTCTCTATCTGTGTGTGTGTGTGTGGGGGGGGTCTCTCTCTCACCCTGTGAGTTTGTGTGTGTGTGTGTGTGTGTGTGTGTGTGTGACTTTCTCTCTTGATGATCATAATTTAACCCTTTCATATAGGCTATCACAAATAACTATCACTTGAAATTAAAACGTCATGTGATGTGTTTGCCAAGATCACGGATGATGCATATGTCTTTAAATTAATTATTTACTGATATAATATAAATGTATTAAAACATAAATTTCACATGATTTTATAAAAGTGGCTATTTATAATAAACGTCCATAAAATGTAGACACGCATCTTACTCTTACCTGACACTGATATTAAAATCATCTTTGCAGTTTCTGTGATTTGGCTCCATTTATACATTTTTTATTAAAAAAAATTTATTGGACCACCCATATTGAAATGAAAGCATGTTTTATGGTGCATAAGATTGGTGCACAAACGGTAGCTAAGGTAGCTCAAAAACACATGAAGAGAAATGTTAGAATAAAACAACATCAGCATTCGAATGGTATTCTGAACTCATTCCAATTTGACCTTTGACATAATCTGACAAGAAATTCATATAAATTTAATTGATCTCATAGATGTGGCTGTTGTGGTTTGTGGTCATAGCAGCACCAACAGCTGCAGTTAATGTGGTGAATTCAGATGACTTTGACATAGTCCTTTTATGTTTTCCCATTTTAAATGCCTATTGCCTGCCGTGCACAGTTAAGCTGATGCCACCGGCGTGGCGGTGCCACCGGCTTGGGCCCGTCATCGCTGCTCGCAGCTTTAATTAGGGCCCAAGCCCTGAAAGGGCGCAGAGCCCTATTGTTCTTCCTCTGTTTCTTATTATTATTAGGGCCCAAGCCCTGAAAGGGCGCAGAGCCCTATTGTTCTTCCTCAGATTATTCTTTGTTTTTTTTTTTTTTGTTTTTTTTTTTTTTTCGACTTCTCGGGTACTTTTGGGGCACTTAACATGCTCGAAAACTCTTGAAACTTCGCACAGGCATCGGAATGCGCGGCCATCAGAGCCGGGCTGAAGCTGGTACCCGGGCGTGGCAGGGGGGCTCGACAGCGCCCCCTTAAGTGGGGTCTGAAAACTTGGTCCATATATCAAACACACTTGCACGTACATGTATGAAACTCGGTACACATATAGACCTCATCGGGCCAAACAACTTTCGTGCTCATAGTTATGCGTCAGCCCAACAGGAAGTGAGCTATAATCGGTTGTTCGGAAAACCCATGCTCTGGAATTTAATATACTCCTCCGAGGCCATTGTTTCGATCATCGCCAAACTCGGTCAGCATGAGGAGAACATATCCAGGATGCTAAATTGCGAGCGGATTTTTGATATCTCAAACGGTTTGGCCGTGGCGAAGCAACGAATTTATGGCGAGAAAAGGGAAACAGGAAGTGTGTAATAACTTGTGCAAACATTGACTGATTTGGATGAAACTTCAGCTGTGTGTTCGTTGTAAGAGGCCGATCACATGGATATGACTTTTGTGAGTCAAAGTTATAGCGCCACCAACTGGCAGCAGGAAGTGTGTCACTTTCAAAAATGCTTTGAATCACCATCTTATTTTCACACGATTGACTTCAAACTTCATCAGTATAATGTGAAAACATGACAGATAGAGACATATGAATGAATTCCTGATATTTCAAATAATGCTGCCATGGCAACATGTCAAAGTTTAATAATGTTTTTGACTGTTTGTGTGCCCTCCCCTCTATCACCAAAAGGGGGCAGTGTTGTATTATTTTTGAAACTCCCTTTCTCTCTCTCTCTCTCTCTCTCTGTGCTTGCTTATGTGATTTATGAGGACACAAATGTGTATGATGACATGGCTATTGGTATTACAACGTAGTGGTTAATGTGGACATGAACTATGACACTATATCACTACAGAACTCATTTTCTAAATCACATTTGAGTTACAATTCTTATCATCTGACAGCCGTGATTTCATGTACTCATTCAGACAGAACTCTTTTTTTAAAACAGAGGAGTGTGAGTGTGTTTTCTATACATGTGCTTTACAGAAGGTCATGTGCTGTGTTTGCAAAGATCACTTTTGACACATTTGTCTTTAAATTCATTATTTACTGACATAGTTCAAATTTATTTTTTAAAAAAATTCACATTATTTTCTACAAGTGTCTGTTTATAAGTGTCTTTTTTTCACAGAAAGTTTTTGTTTGAACGTGAATATTTGTATAATTCAGGGTCTGAGTTTTTACGTTCTCCTCGTAGGTGATTTATTCAATCTCCACCAAACTCGGTCAACGTGAAACGGAAGCTTAACGCATTAAAAATATTTAACGCAAATAACACAGCGTCCGTTTTTATATCCATTTTTGCTTAGCGTTACATGATCACGCTCCTATTCATGTACATGCTTCCAAGCGCGACAAGACACAAGAGAGCGCGCTGTATGCCAGTGTCCTGTCTGTGTGTGTGTTAGTGTCCTGTCTGTGTGTGTGTGTGTGTGTGTGTGTGTCCTGTCTGTGTGTGTGTGTATGTGTATGTGTGTGTGTCAGTGTCCTATCTGTGTGGATGCGTCTCATGTCAGCTATTCAAGGGACACTGACACACACACACACACACACACACACACACACACACACTCGATGCATAGATAGACTCGCGTCAGTTTCCTGCTCACATCGAGTTCTCTTTTGCCTAGGGTTGCCAACTCTCACGCATTTGGCGTGACACTCACGCTTTCAGGCTCTGTCTCACGCTCTCACGCTGCCCAACTTAATCTCACGCCAAATTGCCAAACCTGCTTTTGATATTAAACAATGTCTAAGCTTTTACATTTTTTAAAGTTTTAATGCGAAATTCAAACAATAAATAGCGTTTTGGCGCTAATATGGCATAACAGTTAAAGCCAGAGTGTTGAAAAACCATACGGAGTTGCGACATGCTCTATCATCTCCCGGCGGCGCGCGCAGTCGTGCTTCACAGAAATCTCAATACTTCTAGCGCTGTGTCAATACATTTGAATGGCTTGATACACAACAGCTCCACTTTACAGGGGTTTGCAGCAAGTTTTGGTAAACAGTACAGCATAGTGTGCATTGATTATTACATCAACCATACAGGATCGTTTTATAATGGAGAGTAATGCAACAATGTTAACATTAATGTTAATGTTTTTTATTGTACTTAGCCTTCAGGTATTCCATACTAATTGGTCATACTCATACTAATTGATGGTCAAATGTGACCATACACCTTAACTATTTTTCAATTAAATAAATGTTCTATATTTTAGTTCAATAATATTTATTGAATATTTTGAGGAGATCTTTTGGTACTAAATACTAGTTGTGCAATATTTATTGTCAATAATGACCACTTAAAATATTTTTCTTCTAATATTTGTATTATTTATATTACAATTAGTATAGTAATAAGGTTAAATTAGAGAATTATTTTTCAAAGAGGCAAATTAGAGTCATTTTGTGGAGTCAGCCTGTCATTAATGTTCATCAAAGAACAACGGGAACAGAGAAAATTGTAGCTTTAATGATGATTCATCTATATTTCATTTATTATTTATACAGTTAAGGAAGGTTTGATAACTATTACATTTCTGTATAACAGGGAAGGCCATGGGTAAATATAACATTTATTATTTTCATTTATTATTTATTTATTCCATTTATTATCATTTATTATTACTATACTCTCCTTGAAGTTTACTTCCCGCTACTTTTTCCCTCTTCCTCCCAACCGCGGCTGCAACTGTCTTCTTCTTCTTCGATAGTAGCCTAAGCCAGTGTTTCCCAACCTTTTATCAGTCATTTTATCATACGTTACGCTAGGGGTGTAACGGTACAGATTGCTCACGGTTCGGTTTGTATCACGGTTTAAGGTTCACCGTTTCGGTACGGTTCAGTATTTGCTATGTTCAGGGAAAAAAGGACTACTGTCAAATAAAACAAAAGAAAATAATAAGAACAAATCATTTAAATACAAGCAGCAGCACAAATAAATACTATTGAGCAAAGATACTAATAAAATAAACTATGCTTTTCAGGTTTTTCAGGTATGTCTAACATTAGTTTTCAGGTAGGCCTACAGAAATTGATCAAATGTAAAATAACATTGCATATATGACTGTATAAATTAAAGATTAATCCTATTAAACTTACAAAAGTTATTCAATCAAGAGCAGTGAGTGATGCCCTTGTCTTTTGTTTGACATTAAACAGACAGCAGTAAAGGCTACTGCCCCTTTAAGACCTCGGATATGCGTCGTCTTTATCGACTGTATAAAGCTTACTTAAGCCATATACAGACTATGTCTGCTAGAATACTCATCAATATGTTGACATACTTTTTGCGTGAGTTTGTCCATTCAAGAGCAAGACTTGAAAGAGAACTCAATATTTGCACGCTGAGAGACGTGTGCGCGCTCTCGGATGAGTGCACGGAAAATTTTCTCACAGTGCGCGCGACTTCTCATTCGCGTCTTCTGGCACTAAACCAGATAGTTGCGTGTTCTGAGTTAACACAATCAGAACGTAAAAATACGGGATATTTTACGGGAAAATACTAAAACGGGAAGACAGCGGGAAAAGAGCTAAAATACGTGAGAAACCCGGAAAAAACGGGAGGGTTGACAGCTATGGTGTGTGTGTGTGTGTGTGTGCGATATGTAGGCTTAAGGGTAGTGTAGGGGGATAGAATGTACAGTTTGTACAGTATACAAACCATTAAGTCTATGGAATGCCATCTGCCTGTCTTTCCCCTTCCCCCTCTCTATCTGTGTGTGTGTGTGTGTGTGGGGGGGGGGGGTCTCTCTCTCACCCTGTGAGTTTGTGTGTGTGCCTTTCTCTCAGTCCTTCCCCTCCCCCTCACTCTCACTCTATCATTGTGTGTGTGTGTGTGTGTGTGTGTGTGTGTGTGTGTGTGTGTGTGTGTGTGTGTGTGACTTTCTCTCTTGATCATAATTTAACCCTTTCATATAGGCTATCACAAATAACTATCACTTGAAATAAAAACGTCATGTGATGTGTTTGCCAAGATCACGTATGATGCACATGTCTTTAAATTAATTATTTACTGATATAATATAAATGTATTAAAACATAAATTTCACATGATTTTATAAAAGTGGCTATTTATAATAAACTTCCATAAAATGTAGACACGCATCTTACTCTTACCTGACACTGATATTAAAATCATCTTTGCATTTTACTGTGATTTGGCTCAATTTATTAAATTTTTTATAAAAAAAATTTTATTGGACCACCCATATTGAAATGAAAGCACGCTTTATGGTGCATAAGATTGGTGCACAAACGGTAGCTAAGGTAGGTCAAAAACACATGAAGAGAAATGTTAGGATAATACAACATCAGCATTTGAATGGTATTGTGAACTCATTCTAATTTGACCTTTGACATCATCTGACATGAAATTAATTTAAATTTAATTGATCTCATAGATGTGGCTGTTGTGGTTCGTTGTCATAGCAGCACCAACTGCTGCAGTTAATGTGGTGAATTCAGATGACTTTGACATAGTCCTTTTAGTTTTTCCAATTTTAAATGCCTATTGCCTGCTGTGCACAGTTAAGCTGATGCCACCGGCGTGGCGGTGCCACCGGCTTGGGCCCGTCATCGCTGCTCGCAGCTTTAATTAGGGCCCAAGCCCAAAGGGCGCAGAGCCCTATTGTTCTTCCTCTGTTTCTTATTATTAGGGCCCAAGCCCTGAAAGGGCGCAGAGCCCTATTGTTCTTCCTCAGATTATTCTTTGTTTTTTTGTTTTGTTTTTTTTTTATTTTTTTTTTCGACTTCTCGGGTACTTTTAGGGCACTTAACATGCTCGAAAACTCTTGAAACTTTGCACAGGCGTCGGAATGCGCGGCCATCAGAGCCGGGCTGAAGCTGGTACCCGGGCGTGGCAGGGGGGCTCGACAGCGCCCCCTAAAGTGGGGTCTGAAAACTTGGTCCATATATCAAACACACTTGCACGTACATGTATGAAACTCGGTACACATATAGACCTCATCGGGCCAAACAACTTTCGTGCTCATAGTTATGCGTCAGCCCAACAGGAAGTGAGCTATAATCGGTTGTTCGGAAAACCCATGCTCTGGAATTTAATATACTCCTCCGAGGCCATTGTTTCGATCATCGCCAAACTCGGTCAGCATGAAGAGAACATATCCAGGATGCTAAATTGCGAGCGGATTTTTGATATCTCAAATGGTGTGGCCGTGGTGAAGCAACGAATTTATGGCGAGAAAAGGGAAACAGGAAGTGTGTTATAACTTGTGCAAACATTGACTGATTTGGATGAAACTTCAGCTGTGTGTTTGTTGTAAGAGGCCGATCACATGGATATGACTTTTGTGAGTCAAAGTTATAGCGCCACCAACTGGCAGCAGGAAGTGTGTCACTTTCAAAAATGCTTTGAATCACCATCTTATTTTCACCCCATTTACTTCAAACTTCATCAGTATAATGTGAAAACATGAGAGATAGAGACGTATGAAATGGATTCCTGAAATTTCAAATACTGTTGCCATGGCAACGTGTCAAAGTTTAATAATCTTTTGGCTGTTCTGAGGCTCTTAGCATGCTTGAAATTGCTTGAAACTGCTTGAAACTCAACACACACATCAGAGATGTCAGTCAGTACACATGGACAAAGCCTCAGAAACGGGCGGGGATGAGGGGCTCTCTAGCGCCACCTTTTGACAAAAGTGAAGGGCTTCGTTTCATCTACAATCACCAAACTCAGTATATATATTGACCTCATCGAGCCGGACAACTTTCTAATTTACAGTCATTAGCTCCGACCAACAGGAAGTCAGATATTTTGGTTTGAAGGTAAATTTTTGGTTAAATCGGGGTCTGAGTTTTTACGTTCTCCTCGTAGGCGTTTTATTCAATCTCCACCAAACTCGGTCAACATGAAACAAAGATACTGAAGATGCTAAAATGTGAACGGATATTGGATATCTCAAACGGTGTTTCCATGGCGAGGGATTAAATAAGGACAAAAAAGGGGAACAGAAATTCTCTGTCTGCTGCTCTCCCCTCAATGAACACAAGATGGCAGCATTGTATTAGTTTTGAAGCAGGATAAAAAAAAAACTTGTTTCTCTCTCTCTCTCTCTCTTGTTTGTGATTTATGAGGACACAAATTTGTATAATGACATGGGTATTACACTGGTATTACAACGTGTATGTGTGTGTGTTTAAAAACATACTAAAACAATGTTTTATTAAAATGTAACCAAATAGCTTTAAAATAATCATACTATTTTTCAGATCAATATATTTATTTTATTTAATATATTTCTTCTGAATATTTATTCTCTGTCTGCCCTCCCCTCACTAAAGGGTGGCAGTGTTGTGTTATTTTTTAAACTCTCTTTCTGTGTGTGTGTGTGTGTGTGTGTGTGTGTGTGTGTGTGTGTGTGTGTGTGTGTGTGTGTGTGTGTGTGTGTGTGTGTGTGTGTGTGTGTGTGTGTGTGTGTGTGTGTGTGTGTGTGTGTGTGTGTGTGTGTGTGTGTGCAGGCCCGTCGCGACAAGGCAGGCAAACCAAGCAATTGCTTGGGGCCTCGAGCTGGCCTGGGGCCCCAAGACAGCGACAGGTTAAGAATAAAATGAAACGACAAACTGTGTGAGCGCCCCATTGATAGTCAATGCAGTAAAGTGCAATGACACTGTTATCGGGATCCCCCTTAAGGGGCCCCTCTCAGAAGTCGCTGACAGCAGCCAGCCAACCACGCGATCTCTGCTGCGGCAAAATACAAAATCTTCGGATTTTAAGCGGAATTTTATGCTTCAGGAAGCCAGAAAAGAAAATAGAGAAAGGAAGAGGAGGATAAGAAAAAACAAGATAGTGGTATGTGATAAATTACACTGGATAAAATAGCTCTACTTGTCTTGTACAAAAAAAGTGTAAGTTTGCAGCAGGTAGGCTAGCAAAAATATGTTTATGTTAGCTATCGTTACCTGCCTGACGGCAAATGCTGCTTGTAACGAACAGTTAGTGCAACTTTTTTTTCGAAAAGACGGAATGACATGAGATTGCTATAGCTTTGTAATAGGTTTTGATGAAAGTGGCATAGCATGCTCTACTAACTATTATTTATGCTATGCATAAATAACCTGGAATAGTTAATATAGCATGCTATATTAACAATTATTATAAACATTATTTAACCAGAAAGAGGCAGAGGAACATGATTTTTTTCATAGCTTATCTTAATGTGCTAGTGTCGGGATATATACGGTAGTGACAGTTTATGCAAATATGACATTATTTTTATGAGTTACCAATAGATCTTGAACAATTACTTTATTCTGTGGCAATTTTTACACTGTTACATTTTGAAGTACAGTATCAGGACAACCCACATGTTTGACTGGTACTGTTTACATGTTTTACTGGTACTGCCCACGTTTTACTGGTACTGTTTATTAACTATTTAACAAGGTATTATAGTCATCGGTTGCAACTTTATAATAACCATCCAGATAATGTTTATAGACAGTTTACAAAACAACTAGTAACCCTTAAGTATTCCCAAAGTGTTAGGAATATCTGGTCCGTCTATCTATGTAAAAGTAATGTTTATAGATGTTTAAAAAATGGTTACTTAAAGGTTTAAAAAAATTTTAATGATACAGTGGTGTTTTTTGCAAATGTTTTCAAATTTTATGCACAGTATATGCAACAACAGTATTTGCACTGTAAACCTTTTTATTAATATAAAGTGTAGGTGAACTTAAACTGTATGGCTATGCTGGTATGCTGTGTGTGTGTGTGTGTGTGTGTGTGTGTGTGTGTGTGTGTGTGTGTGTGTGTGTGTGTGTGTGTGTGTGTGTGTGTGTGTGTGTGTGTGTCAGTGTCCTATCTGTGTGGATGCGTCTCATGTCAGCTAATCAAGGGACACTGACACACACACACACACACACACACACACACACACTCGACGCATAGATAGACTCGCGTCAGTTTCCTGCTCACATCGAGTTCTCTTTTGCTCTTGAACAAACAATAACACAGAGGATTGTGAGTATTCTCATATTCGAGTCTTAAATTAGTTAAATAACGTCTTAAATGAACTTTAAAGAGTTGTGAGGAAATGAGATGCGCGGGACCGCGCGTGAGATCCACGGCTGATCTTAAAGTGACAGTAGCACTGATGATGCCTGTCATTAATGTTCATCAAAGAACAACGGGAACAGAGAAAATTGTAGCTTTAATGATGATTCATCTATATTTCATTTATTATTTATGCAGTTAAGGAAGGTTTGATAACTATTACATTTCTGTATAACAGGGAAGGCCATGGGTAAATATAACATTTATTATTTTGGTGATTTAGGTAAAATGGTTTAAAAAAAACACAGCAGAACCACAGCGCATCTGATATGACTGGCATAACGCTGGCGAAGTTAGGGACCGTCTGCAAAGTTACATACAACATTGAAACGTGTATAACGTTACCAAACTTCACTAGCATTTAAAGAGAATGACAGTCATAAAACTGACTGTAAAGTGTTCATCTAGGTGTCAGGTATGATGCACACATTTTGATATTTAATAAAATAAACTGTCAAATCATATGGAAATATGGATATGCATTATTTCACTTGGATACTGTTTGGGCTCTAACACAAAATATGCTTGATTTAAATGCATCGTAGCTGAACACTGATGAGAATATTTATTGAGAATATATTTACAGAGATAATATTAGAGATTATATTTACGACAAATTATTATTATTTATGCGTTATGCGTTGCTATTGACGACGGCCATTAAGTAAAGAAATCCCACAGAATCTAGCTTAAAAAAGTGCTTAGAGCTGCTTTAGTTATTTGTTGTTTGTTTAATTTCAAATATAAAACTTGTTGAAATGTTTTAAGTGTGTGCATCTGTTCTTTTTGAACACTTTCATCTTGTTTGAACAAAACCGTGATAATATTGATAACCGTGATAATTTGGGTCACTATAATCGTGATGTTAAATTTCCATACCGTTTCATCCCTACTTTAGTGTGAATAAGTAAAAAAGAACTACAAACACCTTGAATTAAATACTGGCCTTCTGGACTTACAAAATTTTGAGCAGGAAAATATAACTTTTATTTATTTTATCCTATGATATTAAAATTAATCTAGATTTAAATTACATCATGGGTGTGGCTTGTGGTGATAGTGGCACCAGTTGCTGCGGTAAATGTGGCATATTCGAGCGATTCTAAAATATTCTCCTGTTTAAATGCATATTGCCTGCCGTGCACAGTTAAGCTGATGCCACCGGCGTGGCGGTGCCACCGGCTTGGGCCCGTCATCGCTGCTCGCAGCTTTAATTAGGGCCCAAGCCCTGAAAGGGCGCAGAGCCCTATTGTTCTTCCTCTGTTTCTTATTAGGGCTCAAGCCTGAAAGGGCGCAGAGCCCTATTGTTCCCCTAAGGATTATTAGGGCCCAAGCCCTGAAAGGGCGCAGAGCCCTATTGTTCTTCCTCAGATTATTCTTTGTTTTTTTTATTTATTTTTTTTTTATTTTTTTTTTCGACTTCTCGGGTACTTTTGGGGCACTTAACATGCTCGAAAACTCTTGAAACTTCGCACAGGCGTCGGAATGCGCGGCCATCAGAGCCGGGCTGAAGCTGGTACCCGGGCGTGGCAGGGGGGCTCGACAGCGCCCCCTTAAGTGGGGTCTGAAAACTTGGTCCATATATCAAACACACTTGCACGTACATGTATGAAACTCGGTACACATATAGACCTCATCGGGCCAAACAACTTTCGTGCTCATAGTTATGCGTCAGCCCAACAGGAAGTGAGCTATAATCGGTTGTTCGGAAAACCCATGCTCTGGAATTTAATATACTCCTCCGAGGCCATTGTTTCGATCATCGCCAAACTCGGTCAGCATGAAGAGAACATATCCAGGATGCTAAATTGCGAGCGGATTTTTGATATCTCAAATGGTGTGGCCGTGGCGAAGCAACGAATTTATGGCGAGAAAAGGGAAACAGGAAGTGTGTTATAACTTGTGCAAACATTGACTGATTTGGATGAAACTTCAGCTGTGTGTTTGTTGTAAGAGGCCGATCACATGGATATGACTTTTGTGAGTCAAAGTTATAGCGCCACCAACTGGCAGCAGGAAGTGTGTCACTTTCAAAAATGCTTTGAATCACCATCTTATTTTCACCCCATTTACTTCAAACTTCATCAGTATAATGTGAAAACATGAGAGATAGAGACGTATGAAATGGATTCCTGAAATTTCAAATACTGTTGCCATGGCAACGTGTCAAAGTTTAATAATCTTTTGGCTGTTCTGAGGCTCTTAGCATGCTTGAAATTGCTTGAAACTGCTTGAAACTCAACACACACATCAGAGATGTCAGTCAGTACACATGGACAAATCCTCAGAAACGGGCGGGGATGAGGGGCTCTCTAGCGCCACCTTTTGACAAAAGTGAAGGGCTTCGTTTCATCTACAATCACCAAACTCAGTATATATATTGACCTCATCGAGCCGGACAACTTTCTAATTTACAGTCATTAGCTCCGACCAACAGGAAGTCAGATATTTTGGTTTGAAGGTAAATTTTTGGTTAAATCGGGGTCTGAGTTTTTACGTTCTCCTCGTAGGCGTTTTATTCAATCTCCACCAAACTCGGTCAAAATGAAACAAAGATACTGAAGATGCTAAAATGTGAACGGATATTGGATATCTCAAACTGTGTTTCCATGGCGAGGGATTAAATAAGGACAAAAAAGGGGAACAGAAATTCTCTGTCTGCTGCTCTCCCCTCAATGAACACAAGATGGCAGCATTGTATTAGTTTTGAAGCAGGATAAAAAAAAAACTTGTTTCTCTCTCTCTCTCTCTCTCTTGTTTGTGATTTATGAGGACACAAATTTGTATAAAAAAGATTTTTTGTTCCCCTTGACAAAAAAGGGGAACAGAAATTGTCTCATATCTTGTAAAATCATATTTTGATTTCAATTAAATTAAGATTGTATGTTTGGCAATTGAACTTAGATTAATTTTAAATGACTATACTATTTTTCAGATGAATATATATATATATTTTATAAATATTTATTTGTATAATGTATTGCGCCTGTGTGTGCCCTCCCCTCAATGAACACAAGATGGCAGCATTGTGTTAGTTTTGAAACAGGATAAAAAAAAAAACATTCCATCTCTTCAGGGATTTGTCTGTGTGTGTGTGTGTGTGTGTGTGTGTGTGTGTGTGTGTGTGTGTGTGTGTGTGTGTGTGTGTGTGTGTGTGTGTGTGTGTGTGTGTGTGTGTGTGTGTGTGTGTGTGTGTGTGTGTGTGTGTGTGTGTGTGTGTGTGTGTGGACTGGTAATCCCTGATGTTGGGTGCTGCCCCTTTAAGGACGTTGTTCCGGTGAGCCCAAGTGATGTGATCGTGCAGGAAGAAGTGCAGGGAAAAACAAACTGAACTTAGAGAACTGAGTGAGAAAGCCATGTTGATCTCAAATGAAGATTTGAACATTTAATAATTCAAGCTAAAACTATTATCTTACATTATATTCCCAGCGTGGTGAGTAGTGTTATGTTGTTTAAGTGTTGTGATGGTTTGTGTATCACTATGAAGATCGCTATTTGCGATTAGCGCCTAAACGCCTATATGTTATATATTTGTTTTGTTTTAGACATTTACAGTTTGTATTGCCTGTAAAATATGTTGCATTTAGTTAAACAAAGTTTAATGCTTAGTACACAAAGCTGATGTTACAATGTTTTAGAAACGTATTTGGTGATGTGAACATTACTAGATAATAATTGTGAATTGTTTTGTGTTTGCAGTTTGACCACACACGCACACACATAAATGTGCACAAATACTCAACTAAAGTACCACCAAACTCGGTCAACATGAAACGGAATGACTATACTATACTTTTTTAAGACCTTCTCAAAATATTTAAAGACCTCATCGGCGATGAGAACTACTGTTGAGCAATAAAATAAAAATATATAATCATAAGCTATAACAAAAATATATATTAAATTAGGTGAGTGGATAGTTAAAAAAATTTGCAATTACAAAAAGTAATTCTTGAAAAAACATCTCTGGACTAATTTTATAAAATCTAAAAATGTTAATGAAAAGGTACAAATTACTTTGTGTTCTTATTAAATACATTTATAAAAAAAACTATTTATATTTAATTTATATATGAATGTAAATAATTATATGGGCCTACACAAATAATATAACATTTCAAGATTTATAGTTTATTGTAAACGTAATGTGCAGCTCTGTAAAGGGGCAACAAATATATGATAGATACGTGAGAACAAGATTTTTTTTAATCATCTTTAAGTGCACAAAACTATGAAAATATATGAAGGCGTGGCACAATGCGCTTATGCGCATCCCGGGTGCAGAATGATGCGCTTAAAGCAACATGGAGTCAGAGGGCGCAGTGCACCGCGAGTGCACATTAAAAAGTTCACGGCATAAAGAGACGATGAGCGTTGAGCGCACAAATCCTAGTCTACTATGTATATCGGTCGGTTTCTTCACAGTTTTAAATTCCGGTTATTGTGCGTGTGATGCCTTGTGTTGTCACCCGGGTAGGGAGCACAACATCGTTCAGAAACCGCTAGATAAACTCCAGGAAGATAAATTATTTTATCTGCATATCAAGTATTACAACGGGAATATATCATCTTGGAGTGAGCTTTACCGAGCAGCTGACTGACTGTAACCAAACACGACGCGCAGTTTGAATGCTGAACGGAGAATGATGGACAGCTACAGCGGAGGAAAGACATTCAGCTATGGAATGGCTTTAGATGACTTTGTACTAGCAAATCATAAAATACTAATAATGATTGCTGAAAGATCATGTGACAATATATATTTCTGATGATTATTTAATTACCACGACATGCCTAATCTGAGCAAGTGACTGCCTGTCTTGAGTTTTGTCGACAGACGGAGGTGGCACGAAATGTGACGGAGGCGGCCGCTATGCAGGAAAAACCATAGAAAAACCCTGCGGCCATTGTTTAAACTCATCCTACTCCAACCCGGAGTCCACAAATTTACATTTCCCCATTTCGGAGTCTGTTTCGCAACGTGTGGAGGGCGACACATCACCTAACTGCGCATTTCGCAAAATATGTGACATCACCCATAGACGGTATGCGCGCCCGAGCTGATCTCACTGACATATCACTATTCAGACAGGACTAGTTTTTGTAAATTATATTTGAGTTACAATTCTCATCACCCAACATCTGTGATTTCAAATATATTCAAAATAATGTTTTCAGAGATTGAAGTAAAAAAAAACTTTCTCCCACCATTTAGATTTTATTTCTTTTTGTTGTTAAAATCTTGTGAATCTTGTTCAATGTGCAGATTGCCTCTCTCTCAGTCCTTCCCCTCCCCCCTCACTCTCAGGCTCACCCTGGGTGTGTGTGTGTGTGGGGTCTCTCTCTCACCCTGTGAGTTTGTGTGTGTGCCTTTCTCTCTTGATGATGATAATTTACCCCTTTCATATCATAGACTATCACAAATAACTATCACTTGTGAATAAGTAAAAAAAGAACTATACAAATACCTTGAATTAAATACTGGCCTTCTGGACTTATAACATTTTGAGCAGGAAAAGATAACTTTTCACATATTTGAAAGAGATCTATTTCATCCCATGACATTAAAAATCATCTACATTTAAATTACATCATGGGTGTGGCTTGTGGTGATAGTGGCACCAGCTGCTGCAGTAAATGTGACATATTCGAGCGATTTAAAAAAATTATCCTGTTTAAATGCATATTGCCTGCAGTGCACAGTTAAGCTGATGCCACCGGCGTGGCGGTGCCACCGGCTTGGGCCCGTCATCGCTGCTCGCAGCTTTAATTATTTTTCTTTTTATTTTTTTTTTCGACTTCTCGGGTACTTTTGGGGCACTTAACATGCTCGAAAACTCTTGAAACTTTGCACACACGTCGGAATGCGCGGCCATCAGAACCGGGCTGAAGCTGGTACCCGGGCGTGGCAGGGGGACTCGACAGCACCCCCTAAAGTGGGGTCTGAAAACTTGGTCTATATATCAAACACACTTGCACGTACATGTATGAAACTCGGTACACATATAGATCTCATTAGGCCGAACAACTTTCGTGCTCTAAGTTACGTGTCAGCCCAACAGGAAGTGAGCTAATATGGGTTGTTCTGAAAACACATGCTCTGGAATTTAATATACTCCTCCGAGGCCATTGTTTCAATCAGTGCCAAACTCGGTCAGCATAAAGTCAAGACACAGAGGATGCTAAATTGCGAGCGGATTTTTGATAACTCAAACGGTTTGGCCGTGGCGAAGCAACGAATTTATGGCGAGAAAAGGGAAACAGGAAGTGTGTAATAACTTGTGCAAACATTGAATGATTTGGATGAAACTTCAGCTGTGTGTTCGTTGTAAGAGGCCGATCACATGGATATGACTTTTGTGAGTCAAAGTTATAGCGCCACCAACTGGCAGCAGGAAGTGTGTCACTTTCAAAAATGCTTTGAATCCCCATCTTATTTGCACCCGATTGACTTCAAACTTCATCAGTATAATGTGAAAACATGACAGATAGAGACATATGAATGAATTCCTAATATTTCAAAAAATGTTGCCATGGCAACATGTCAAAGTTTAATAATGTTTTTGGCTGTTTGTGTGCCCTCCCCTCTATCACCAAAAGGGGGCAGTGTTGTATTATTTTTGAAACTCCCTTTCTCTGTATGTGTGCTTGTTAATGTGATTCATGAGGACACAAATGTGTATGATGACATGGGTATTACACTGGTATTACAACGTAGTGGTTAATGTGGACATGAACTATGACACTATATCACTACTCATACAGGACTAATTTTCTAAATGACATTTGAGTTACAATTCTTTTCACCTGACAGCCGTGATTTCATGTACTCATTCAGACAGAACTCTTTTTTTAAAACAGAGTGTGAGTGTGTTTTCTATAGATGTGCTTTACAGAAGGTCATGTGCTGTGTTTGCAAAGATCACTTTTGACACATTTGTCTTTAAATTCATTATTTACTGACATAGTTCAAATTTATAAAAAAAAAAAATTCACATTATTTTCTACAAGTGTCTGTTTATAAGTGTCTTTTTTCACAGAAAGTTAGTTTGTTTGAACGTGAATATTTGTATAATTCAGGGTCTGAGTTTTTACGTTCTCCTCGTAGGCGATTTATTCAATCTCCACCAAACTCGGTCAACGTGAAACGGAAGCTTAACGCATTAAAAATATTTAACGCAATAACGCAGCGTCCGTTTTTATATCCATTTTTGCTTAGCGTTACATGATCACCATCGCTCCTATTCATGTAAATGCTTCCAAGCGCGACAAGACATAAGAGAGCGCGCTGTATGCCAGTGTCCTGTGTGTGTGTGTGTGTGTGTGTGTGTGTGTGTGTGTGTGTGTGTCAGTGTCCTGTCTGTGTGTGTGTGTGTGTGTGTGTGTCAGTGTCCTGTCTGTGTGGATGCGTCTCATGTCAGCTAAGCCAAGGGACACTGACACACACACACACACACACACACACACACACACACACACACACACACACACACACACACACACACCAGGCCCGTCGCGACAAGGCAGGCAAACCAAGCAATTGCTTGGGGCCCCGAGCTGGCCTGGGGCCCCAAGACAGCGACAGGTTAAGAATAAAATGAAACGACAAACTGTGTGAGCGCCCCATTGATAGTCAATGCAGTAAAGTGCAATGACACTGTTATCGGGATCCCCCTTAAAAGGCCCCTCTCAGTAGTCGCTGACAGCAGCCAGCCAACCACACGATCTCTGCTGCGGCAAAATACAAAACATCCTCGGATTTGAAGCGGAATTTTATGCTTCAGGAAGCCAGAAAAGAAAATAGAGAAAGGAAGAGGAGGATAAGAAAAAAAACAAGATAGTGGTATGTGATAAATTACACTGGATAAAATAGCTCTACTTGTCTTGTACAAAAATGGTGTAAGTTTGCAGCAGGTAGGCTAGCAAAAATATGTTTATGTTAGCTATCGTTACCTGCCTGACGGCAAATGCTGCTTGTAATGAACAGTTAGAGCAACTTTTTTTTTTCGAACAGACGAAATTACATGAGATTGCTATAGCTTTGTAATATGTTTTGATGAAAGTGGCATAGCATGCTATACTAACTATTATTTATGCTATGCATAAATAACCTGGAATAGTTAAAATAGCATGCTATATTAACAATTATTATAAACATTATTTAACCAGAAAGAGGCAGAGGAACATTATTTTTTTCATAGCTTATCTTAGTGTGCTAGTGTCGGGATATATACGGTAGTGACAGTTTGCAAATATGACATTATTTTTATAAGTTACCAATGGATCTTGAACAATTACTTTATTCTGTGGCAATTTTTACACTGTTACATTTTGAAGTACAGTATCAGGACAACCCACATGTTTTACTGGTACTGTTTATTAACTATTTATCAAGGTATTATAGTCATCTGTTGCAACTTTATAATAACCATCTAGATAATGTTTATAGACAGTTTACAAACCAACTAGTAACCCTTAAGTATTCCCAAAGTGTTAGGAATATCTGGTCCGTCTATCTATGTAATGTTTATATATGTTTTAAAAACGGTTAAAGGTTTACAAATTTTTTTTAATGATACAGTGGTGTTTTTTGCAAATGTTTTCAAATTTTATGGACAGTATATGCAACAGTATTTGCACTGTCTCTATGTCCATTTTGCTTGGGGCCCCCAAATTTCTTCAAACGGCCCTGTGTGTGTGTGTGTGTGTGTGTGTGTGTGTGTGTATGTGTGTGTGTGTGTGTGTGTGTGTGTGTGTGTGTGTGATATGTAGGTTTAGGGGTAGTGTAGGGGGATAGAATGTACAGTTTGTACAGTATAAAAACTAGGGGTGTAACGATTCATCTACTACATCGATGTATCGATTTATTTTCCTATGATCTAACTACATCAATCTGTGCTCGGCAAGTTGGCCTTCCGGACGACATATATCGATCTAACATCGTTTTAAAAGGTAATCAATCGATTGTATCGATCATAGGAAATAACGCATTGGATTTAAGCACGTCAGACTTCATATGGATGTTTTTTCTTAGCACTTTTAATGATAAAGGCGTTAAACGTTACTCGATTCAGTCTGCCTATCTGTGACATCATCGCAACGCACCAGCAGCAGCGCTCATTGAAATGAATGGGATCAAAAGCAACAAAAGCAGAAGTAGCAGGTTAACCTACTGTTGAAATGTTGGTTGCACTTACTGTGCTTTTATTGAATATGTATTGAATATTGAAAATGAGAGCAGAAAAGGTTATCTTCCTGTTAATTCAACCTAAACTGTTGGTTGCACTTTATTCAAATAAAATTTTAATGCATTTGCCATTAATTGTTGTTTACTTGTTTGTTTATATCCATAATTAATTGATATACCGGATTCCCTTACAAGAAACAACAGGAATCTTGGAAATTTCACCTGCACTGACCAGTATCCAGATATTTATTTCAGTCACACAATTTTTGGATAAAAAGTTACTGAATCGATTTCAAGTCACTGAATCGTTTCGGATCGTATCGTTCTAAATTAACCAATATCGTCCTTGAATCGTATCGACAACCTCAAATCGTGATACGAATCGTATCGTTGTTAAAACGAATCGTTACACCCCTAATAAAAACCATTAAGTCTATGGAATGCCCTCTGCCTGTCTTTCCCCTTCCCCCTCACTCTCACCCTGTGAGTTTGTGTGTGTGCCTTTCTCTCAGTCCTTCCCCTCCCCCTCTCCCTCACTCTCACTCTATCACTGTGTGTGTGTGTGTGTGTGTGTGTGTGTGTGTGTGTGTGTGTGTGTGTGTGTGTGTGTGTGTGTGTGTGTGTGTGTGTGTGTGTGTGTGTGTGTGTGTGTGTGTGTGTGTGTGTGTGTGTGTGTGTGACTTTCTCTCTTGATGATGATAATTTAACCCTTTTTATATAGGCTATCACAAATAACTTTCACTTGAAATAAAAACGTCATGTGATGTGTTTGCCAAGATCACGGATGATGCTATGTCTTTAAATTAATTATTTACTGATATAATATAAATGTATTAAGACATAAATTTCACATGATTTTATAAAAGTGGCTATTTATAATAAACTTCCATAAAATGTAGACACGCATCTTACTCTTACCTAACACTGATATTAAAATCATCTTTGCTGTTTCTGTGATTTGGTTCCATTTATTAATTTTGTCATTTATTTTTTATATTGGACCACACATATTGATTTCAAATATATTCAAAATAATTTTTTCAGAGAGTGAAATAAAAAAAACTTTCTCCCACCATTTAGATTTTATTTCTTTTTGTTGTTAAAATCTTGTGAATCTTGTTCAATGTGCAGATTGACTCTCTCTCAGTCCTTCCCCTCCCCCCTCACTCTCAGGCTCACCCTGTGTGTGTGTTTGAGTGTGTGTGTGTGCGCGCACGTGTGTGTGTGTATTGTCTCTCTCACCCTGTGAGTTTGTGTGTGTGCCTTTCTCTCTGGGAATGATAATTTAACCCTTTCGTATCATAGACTATCACAAAAAACTATCACTTTAGTGTGAATTAGTAAAAAAGAACTACAAACACCTTTAATTAAATACTGGCCTTCTGGACTTACAAAATTTTGAGCAGGAAAAGATAACTTTTATCTATTTTATCCTATGACATTAAAATTAATCTAGATTTAAATTACATCATGGGTGTGGCTTATGGTCAAAATGGCACCAGCTGCTGCAGTAAATGTGGGATATTCGAGTGATTTTTAAAATGCTCTCCTGTTTAAATGCATATTGCCTGCCATGCACAGTTAAGCTGATGCCACCGGCGTGGCGGTGCCACCGGCTTGAGCCCGTCATCGCTGCTCGCAGCTTTAATTATTATTATTAGGGCCCAAGCCCTGAAAGGGCGCAGAGCCCTATTGTTCTTCCTCAGATTATTCTTTGTTTTTTTTTTTTTTTTTTTTTTTTTTTTTTTTTTCGACTTCTCGGGTACTTTTGGGGAACTTAACATGCTCGAAAACTCTTGAAACTTCGCACAGGCGTCGGAATGCGCGGCCATCAGAGCCGGGCTGAAGCTGGTACCCGGGCGTGGCAGGGGGGCTCGACAGCGCCCCCTTAAGTGGGGTCTGAAAACTTGGTCCATATATCAAACACACTTGCACGTACATGTATGAAACTCGGTACACATATAGACCTCATCGGGCCAAACAACTTTCGTGCTCATAGTTATGCGTCAGCCCAACAGGAAGTGAGCTATAATCGGTTGTTCGGAAAACCCATGCTCTGGAATTTAATATACTCCTCCGAGGCCATTGTTTCGATCATCGCCAAACTCGGTCAGCATGAAGAGAACATATCCAGGATGCTAAATTGCGAGCGGATTTTTGATATCTCAAACGGTTTGGCCGTGGCGAAGCAACGAATTTATGGCGAGAAAAGGGAAACAGGAAGTGTGTTATAACGTCAGCAAACATTGACTGATTTGGATGAAACTTCAGCTGTGTGTTCGTTGTAAGAGGCCGATCACATGGATATGACTTTTGTGAGTCAAAGTTATAGCGCCACCAACTGGCAGCAGGAAGTGTGTCACTTTCAAAAATGCTTTGAATCACCATCTTATTTTCACCAGATTTATTTCAAACTTCATCAGTATAATGTGAAAACATGACAGATAGAGACGTATGAAATGGATTCCTGAAATTTCAAATACTGTTGCCATGGCAACGTGTCAAAGTTTAATAATCTTTTGGCTGTTTTGAGGCTCTTAGCATGCTTGAAATTGCTTGAAACTGCTTGAAACTCAACACACACATCAGAGATGTCAGTCAGTACACATTGGCAAAGCATCAGAAATGGGCGGGGATGAGGGCCTCTCTAGCGCCACCTTTTGACAAAAGTGGGGGGGTTAGTTTTATCTTCAGTCACCAAACTCAGTACATATATTGTTCTCTTCGAGCCGGACAACTTTCTAATTTACAGTCATTAGCTCCGACCAACAGGAAGTCAGATATTTTGGTTTTAAGGTGAATTTTTGGTTAAATCGGGGTCTGAGTTTTTACGTTCTCCTCGTAGGCGATTTATTCAATCTCCACCAAACTCGGTCAACATGAAACAAAGATACGGAAGATGCTAAAATGTGAACGGATTTTGGATATCTCAAACGGTGTTGCCATGGCGAGGGATTAAATAAGGACAAAAAAGGGGAACAGAAATTGTCTCATATCTTGTAAAATCATATTTTGATTTCAATTAAATTAAGATTGTATGTTTGGCAATTGAACTTAGATTAATTTTAAATGACTATACTATTTTTCAGATGAATACATATATATATATTTTATAAATATTTATTTGTATAATGTATTGCGCCTGTGTGTGCCCTCCCCTCAATGAACACAAGATGGCAGCATTGTGTTAGTTTTGAAACAGGATAAAAAAAAAACCATTCCATCTCTTCGGGGATTTGTGTGTGTGTGTGTGTGTGTGTGTGTGTGTGTGTGTGTGTGTGTGTGTGTGTGTGTGTGTGTGTGTGTGTGTGTGTGTGTGTGTGTGTGTGTGTGTGTGTGTGTGTGTGTGTGTGTGTGTGTGTGGGTGGGTGGGTGGACTGGTAATCCCTGATGTTGGGTGCTGCCCCTTTAAGGACGTTGTTCCGGTGAGCCCAAGTGATGTGATCGTGCAGGAAGAAGTGCAGGGAAAAACAAACTGAACTTAGAGAACTGAGTGAGAAAGCCATGTTGATCTCAAATGAAGATTTGAACATTTAATAATTCCAGCTAAAACTATTATCTTACATTATATTCCCAGCGTGGTGAGTAGTGTTATGTTGTTTAAGTGTTGTGATGGTTTGTGTATCACTATGAAGATCGCTATTTGCGATTAGCGCCTAAACGCCTATATGTTATATATTTGTTTTGTTTTAGACATTTACAGTTTGTATTGCCTGTAAAATATGTTGCATTTAGTTAAACAAAGTTTAATGCTTAGTACACAAAGCTGATGTTACAATGTTTTAGAAACGTATTTGGTGATGTGAACATTACTAGATAATAATTGTGAATTGTTTTGTGTTTGCAGTTTGACCACACACGCACACACATAAATGTGCACAAATACTCAACTAAAGTACCACCAAACTCGGTCAACATGAAACGGAATGACTATACTATACTTTTTTAAGACCTTCTCAAAATATTTAAAGACCTCATCGGCGATGAGAACTACTGTTGAGCAATAAAATAAAAATATATAATCATAAGCTATAACAAAAATATATATTAAATTAGGTGAGTGGATAGTTAAAAAAATTTGCAATTACAAAAAGTAATTCTTGAAAAAACATCTCTGGACTAATTTTATAAAATCTAAAAATGTTAATGAAAAGGTACAAATTACTTTGTGTTCTTATTAAATACATTTATAAAAAAAACTATTTATATTTAATTTATATATGAATGTAAATAATTATATGGGCCTACACAAATAATATAACATTTCAAGATTTATAGTTTATTGTAAACGTAATGTGCAGCTCTGTAAAGGGGCAACAAATATATGATAGATACGTGAGAACAAGATTTTTTTTAATCATCTTTAAGTGCACAAAACTATGAAAATATATGAAGGCGTGGCACAATGCGCTTATGCGCATCCCGGGTGCAGAATGATGCGCTTAAAGCAACATGGAGTCAGAGGGCGCAGTGCAGCGCGAGTGCACATTAAAAAGTTCACGGCATAAAGAGACGATGAGCGTTGAGCGCACAAATCCTAGTCTACTATGTATATCGGTCGGTTTCTTCACAGTTTTAAATTCCGGTTATTGTGCGTGTGATGCCTTGTGTTGTCACCCGGGTAGGGAGCACAACATCGTTCAGAAACCGCTAGATAAACTCCAGGAAGATAAATTATTTTATTTGCATATCAAGTATTACAACGGGAATATATCATCTTGGAGTGAGCTTTACCGAGCAGCTGACTGACTGTAACCAAACACGACGCGCAGTTTGAATGCTGAACGGAGAATGATGGACAGCTACAGCGGAGGAAAGACATTCAGCTATGGAATGGCTTTAGATGACTTTGTACTAGCAAATCATAAAATACTAATAATGATTGCTGAAAGATCATGTGACAATATATATTTCTGATGATTATTTAATTACCACGACATGCCTAATCTGAGCAAGTGACTGCCTGTCTTGAGTTTTGTCGACAGACGGAGGTGGCACGAAATGTGACGGAGGCGGCCGCTATGCAGGAAAAACCATAGAAAAACCCTGCGGTCATTGTTTAAACTCATCCTACTCCAACCCGGAGTCCACAAATTTACATTTCCCCATTTCGGAGTCTGTTTCGCAACGTGTGGAGGGCGACACATCACCTAACTGCGCATTTCGCAAAATACGTGACATCACCCATAGACGGTGTGCGCGCCCGAGCTGATCTCACTGACATATCACTATTCAGACAGGACTAGTTTTTGTAAATTATATTTGAGTTACAATTCTCATCACCCAACATCTGTGATTTCAAATATATTCAAAATAATGTTTTCAGAGATTGAAGTAAAAAAAAACTTTCTCCCACCATTTAGATTTTATTTCTTTTTGTTGTTAAAATCTTGTGAATCTTGTTCAATGTGCAGATTGCCTCTCTCTCAGTCCTTCCCCTCCCCCCTCACTCTCAGGCTCACCCTGGGTGTGTGTGTGTGTGTGGGGTCTCTCTCTCACCCTGTGAGTTTGTGTGTGTGCCTTTCTCTCTTGATGATGATAATTTACCCCTTTCATATCATAGACTATCACAAATAACTATCACTTGTGAATAAGTAAAAAAAGAACTATACAAATACCTTGAATTAAATACTGGCCTTCTGGACTTATAACATTTTGAGCAGGAAAAGATAACTTTTCACATATTTGAAAGAGATCTATTTCATCCCATGACATTAAAAATCATCTACATTTAAATTACATCATGGGTGTGGCTTGTGGTGATAGTGGCACCAGCTGCTGCAGTAAATGTGACATATTCGAGCGATTTAAAAAAATTATCCTGTTTAAATGCATATTGCCTGCAGTGCACAGTTAAGCTGATGCCACCGGCGTGGCGGTGCCACCGGCTTGGGCCCGTCATCGCTGCTCGCAGCTTTAATTATTATTATTATTATTATTTTATCGACTTCTCAGGCACTTTTGGGGCCCTTACCATGCTCAAAAACTCTTGAAACTTTGCACACACATCGGAATGCGCGGCCATCAGAGCCGGGCTGAAGCTGGTACCCGGGCGTGGCAGGGGGGCTCGACAGCGCCCCCTAAAGTGGGGTCTGAAAACTTGGTCTATATATCAAACACACTTGCACGTACATGTATGAAACTCGGTACACATATAGACCTCATCGGGCCAAACAACTTTCGTGCTCTAAGTTACGTGTCAGCCCAACAGGAAGTGAGCTAATATGGGTTGTTCTGAAAACACATGCTCTGGAATTTAATATACTCCTCCGAGGCCATTGTTTCAATCAGTGCCAAACTCGGTCAGCATGAAGTCAAGACACAGAGGATGCTAAATTGAGAACGGATTTTTGATATCTTAAACGGTTTGGCCGTGGCGAAGCAACGAATTTATGGCGAGAAAAGGTAAACAGGAAGTGTGTAATAACTTGTGCAAACATTGACTGATTTGGATGAAACTTCAGCTGTGTGTTCGTTGTAAGAGGCCGATCACATGGATATGACTTTTGTGAGTCAAAGTTATAGCGCCACCAACTGGCAGCAGGAAGTGTGTCACTTTCAAAAATGCTTTGAATCACCATCTTATTTTCACACGATTGACTTCAAACTTCATCAGTATAATGTGAAAACATGACAGATAGAGACATATGAATGAATTCCTGATATTTCAAATAATGCTGCCATGGCAACATGTCAAAGTTTAATAATGTTTTTGGCTGTTTGTGTGCCCTCCCCTCTATCACCAAAAGGGGGCAGTGTTGTATTATTTTTGAAACTCCCTTTCTCTCTCTCTCTCTCTCTCTCTCTCTCTCTCTGTGCTTGCTTATGTGATTTATGAGGACACAAATGTGTATGATGACATGGGTATTGGTATTACAACGTAGTGGTTAATGTGGACATGAACTATGACACTATATCAGTACAGGACTCATTTTCTAAATCACATTTGAGTTACAATTCTTATCATCTGACAGCCGTGATTTCATGTACTCATTCAGACAGAACTCTTTTTTTAAAACAGAGGAGTGTGAGTGTGTTTTCTATACATGTGCTTTACAGAAGGTCATGTGCTGTGTTTGCAAAGATCACTTTTGACACATTTGTCTTTAAATTCATTATTTACTGACATAGTTCAAATTTATTTTTAAAAAAAATTCACATTATTTTCTACAAGTGTCTGTTTATAAGTGTCTTTTTTTCACAGAAAGTTTTAGTTTGAACGTGAATATTTGTATAATTCAGGGTCTGAGTTTTTACGTTCTCCTCGTAGGTGATTTATTCAATCTCCACCAAACTCGGTCAACGTGAAACGGAAGCTTAACGCATTAAAAATATTTAACGCAAATAACACAGCGTCCGTTTTTATATCCATTTTTGCTTAGCGTTACATGATCACGCTCCTATTCATGTACATGCTTCCAAGCGCGACAAGACACAAGAGAGCGCGCTGTATGCCAGTGTCCTGTCTGTGTGTGTGTTAGTGTCCTGTCTGTGTGTGTGTGTGTGTGTGTGTGTGTGTGTGTGTGTGTGTGTGTGTGTGTGTGTGTGTGTGTGTGTGTCCTGTCTGTGTGTGTGTGTGTGTGTATGTGTGTGTGTCAGTGTCCTGTCTGTGTGGATGCGTCTCATGTCAGCTATTCAAGGGACACTGACACACACACACACACACACACACACACTCGATGCATAGATAGACTCGCGTCAGTTTCCTGCTCACATCGAGTTCTCTTTTGCCTAGGGTTGCCAACTCTCACGCATTTGGCGTGACACTCACGCTTTCAGGCTCTGTCTCACGCTCTCACGCTGCCCAACTTAATCTCACGCCAAATTGCCAAACCTGCTTTTGATATTAAACAATGTCTAAGCTTTTAAATTTTTTAAAGTTTTAATGCGAAATTCAAACAATAAATAGCGTTTTGTCGCTAATATGGCATAACAGTTAAAGCCAGAGTGTTGAAAAACCATACGGAGTTGCGACATGCTCTATCATCTCCCGGCGGCGCGCGCAGTCGTGCTTCACAGAAATCTCAATACTTCTAGCGCTGTGTCAATACATTTGAATGGCTTGATACACAACAACAGCTCCACTTTACAGGGGTTTGCAGCAAGTTTTGGTAAACAGTACAGCATAGTGTGCATTGATTATTACATCAACCATACAGGATCGTTTTATAATGGAGAGTAATGCAACAATGTTAACATTAATGTTAATGTTTTTTATTGTACTTAGCCTTCAGGTATTCCATACTAATTGGTCATACTCATACTAATTGATGGTCAAATGTGACCATACACCTTAACTATTTTTCAATTAAATAAATGTTCTATATTTTAGTTCAATAATATTTATTGAATATTTTGAGGAGATCTTTTGGTACTAAATACTAGTTGTGCAATATTTATTGTCAATAATGACCACTTAAAATATTTTTCTTCTAATATTTGTATTATTTATATTACAATTAGTATAGTAATAAGGTTAAATTAGAGAATTATTTTTCAAAGAGGCAAATTAGAGTCATTTTGTGGAGTCAGCCTGTCATTAATGTTCATCAAAGAACAACGGGAACAGAGAAAATTGTAGCTTTAATGATGATTCATCTATATTTCATTTATTATTTATACAGTTAAGGAAGGTTTGATAACTATTACATTTCTGTATAACAGGGAAGGCCATGGGTAAATATAACATTTATTATTTTCATTTATTATTTATTTATTCCATTTATTATCATTTATTATTACTATACTCTCCTTGAAGTTTACTTCCCGCTACTTTTTCCCTCTTCCTCCCAACCGCGCGGCTGCAACTGTCTTCTTCTTCTTCGATAGTAGCCTAAGCCAGTGTTTCCCAACCTTTTTTCAGTCATTTTATCATACGTTACGCTAGGGGTGTAACGGTACAGATTGCTCACGGTTCGGTTTGTATCACGGTTTAAGGTTCCCCGTTTCGGTACGGTTCAGTATTTGCTATGTTCAGGGAAAAAAGGACTACTGTCAAATAAAACAAAAGAAAATAATAAGAACAAATCATTTAAATACAAGCAGCAGCACAAATAAATACTATTGAGCAAAGATACTAATAAAATAAACTATGCTTTTCAGGTTTTTCAGGTACGTCTAACATTAGTTTTCAGGTACAGAAATTGATCAAATGTAAAATAACATTGCATATATGACTGTATAAATTAAAGATTAATCCTATTAAACTTACAAAAGTTATTCAATCAAGAGCAGTGAGTGATGCCCTTGTCTTTTGTTTGACATTAAACAGACAGCAGTAAAGGCTACTGCCCCTTTAAGACCTCGGATATGCGTCGTCTTTTCTGGACTGTATAAAGCTTACTTAAGCCATATACAGACTATGTCTGCTAGAATACTCATCAATATGTTGACATACTTTTTGCGTGAGTTTGTCCATTCAAGAGCAAGACTTGAAAGAGAACTCAATATTTGCGCGCTGAGAGACGTGTGCGCGCTCTCGGATGAGTGCACGGAAAATTTTCTCACAGTGCGCGCGACTTCTCATTCGCGTCTTCTGGCACTAAACCAGATAGTTGCGTGTTCTGAGTTAACACAATCAGAACGTAAAAATACGGGATATTTTACGGGAAAATACTAAAACGGGAAGACAGCGGGAAAAGAGCTAAAATACGTGAGAAACCCGGAAAAAACGGGAGGGTTGACAGCTATGGTGTGTGTGTGTGTGTGTGCGATATGTAGGCTTAGGGGTAGTGTAGGGGGATAGAATGTACAGTTTGTACAGTATACAAACCATTAAGTCTATGGAATGCCATCTGCCTGTCTTTCCCCTTCCCCCTCTCTATCTGTGTGTGTGTGTGTGTGTGTGGGGGGGGGGGGTCTCTCTCACCCTGTGAGTTTGTGTGTGTGCCTTTCTCTCAGTCCTTCCCCTCCCCCTCACTCTCACTCTATCATTGTGTGTGTGTGTGTGTGTGTGTGTGTGACTTTCTCTCTTGATCATAATTTAACCCTTTCATATAGGCTATCACAAATAACTATCACTTGAAATAAAAACGTCATGTGATGTGTTTGCCAAGATCACGTATGATGCACATGTCTTTAAATTAATTATTTACTGATATAATATAAATGTATTAAAACATAAATTTCACATGATTTTATAAAAGTGGCTATTTATAATAAACTTCCATAAAATGTAGACACGCATCTTACTCTTACCTGACACTGATATTAAAATCATCTTTGCAGTTTCTGTGATTTGGCTCCATTTATACATTTTTTATTAAAAAAAATTTATTGGACCACCCATATTGAAATGAAAGCATGTTTTATGGTGCATAAGATTGGTGCACAAACGGTAGCTAAGGTAGGTCAAAAACACATGAAGAGAAGTGTTAGAATAAAACAACATCAGCATTCGAATGGTATTCTGAACTCATTCCAATTTGACCTTTGACATAATCTGACATGAAATTCATATAAATTTAATTGATCTCATAGATGTGGCTGTTGTGGTTTGTGGTCATAGCAGCACCAACTGCTGCAGTTAATGTGGTGAATTCAGATGACTTTGACATAGTCCTTTTATGTTTTCCCATTTTAAATGCCTATTGCCTGCCGTGCACAGTTAAACTGATGCCACCGGGGTGGCGGTGCCACCGGCTTGGGCCCGTCATCGCTGCTCGCAGCTTTAATTATTATTATTATTATTATTTTATCGACTTCTCGGGCACTTTTGGGGCCCTTACCATGCTCAAAAACTCTTGAAACTTTGCACACACATCGGAATGCGCGGCCATCAGAGCCGGGCTGAAGCTGGTACCCGGGCGTGGCAGGGGGGCTCGACAGCGCCCCCTAAAGTGGGGTCTGAAAACTTGGTCTATATATCAAACACACTTGCACGTACATGTATGAAACTCAGTACACATATAGACCTCATCGGGCCAAACAACTTTCGTGCTCTAAGTTACGTGTCAGCCCAACAGGAAGTGAGCTAATATGGGTTGTTCTGAAAACACATGCTCTGGAATTTAATATACTCCTCCGAGGCCATTGTTTCAATCAGTGCCAAACTCGGTCAGCATGAAGTCAAGACACAGAGGATGCTAAATTGCGAACAGATTTTTGATATCTTAAACGGTTTGGCCGTGGCGAAGCAACGAATTTATGGCGAGAAAAGGTAAACAGGAAGTGTGTAATAACTTGTGCAAACATTGACTGATTTGGATGAAACTTCAGCTGTGTGTTCGTTGTAAGAGGCCGATCACATGGATATGACTTTTGTGAGTCAAAGTTATAGCGCCACCAACTGGCAGCAGGAAGTGTGTCACTTTCAAAAATGCTTTGAATCACCATCTTATTTTCACACGATTGACTTCAAACTTCATCAGTATAATGTGAAAACATGACAGATAGAGACATATGAATGAATTCCTGATATTTCAAATAATGCTGCCATGGCAACATGTCAAAGTTTAATAATGTTTTTGACTGTTTGTGTGCCCTCCCCTCTATCACCAAAAGGGGGCAGTGTTGTATTATTTTTGAAACTCCCTTTCTCTCTCTCTCTCTCTCTGTGCTTGCTTATGTGATTTATGAGGACACAAATGTGTATGATGACATGGCTATTGGTATTACAACGTAGTGGTTAATGTGGACATGAACTATGACACTATATCACTACAGAACTCATTTTCTAAATCACATTTGAGTTACAATTCTTATCATCTGACAGCCGTGATTTCATGTACTCATTCAGACAGAACTCTTTTTTTAAAACAGAGGAGTGTGAGTGTGTTTTCTATACATGTGCTTTACAGAAGGTCATGTGCTGTGTTTGCAAAGATCACTTTTGACACATTTGTCTTTAAATTCATTATTTACTGACATAGTTCAAATTTATTTTTAAAAAAAATTCACATTATTTTCTACAAGTGTCTATTTATAAGTGTCTTTTTTTCACAGAAAGTTTTTGTTTGAACGTGAATATTTGTATAATTCAGGGTCTGAGTTTTTACGTTCTCCTCGTAGGTGATTTATTCAATCTCCACCAAACTCGGTCAACGTGAAACGGAAGCTTAACGCATTAAAAATATTTAACGCAAATAACACAGCGTCCGTTTTTATATCCATTTTTGCTTAGCGTTACATGATCACGCTCCTATTCATGTACATGCTTCCAAGCGCGACAAGACACAAGAGAGCGCGCTGTATGCCAGTGTCCTGTCTGTGTGTGTGTTAGTGTCCTGTCTGTGTGTGTGTGTGTGTGTGTGTGTCCTGTCTGTGTGTGTGTGTATGTGTATGTGTGTGTGTCAGTGTCCTGTCTGTGTGGATGCGTCTCATGTCAGCTATTCAAGGGACACTGACACACACACACACACACACACACACACACTCGATGCATAGATAGACTCGCGTCAGTTTCCTGCTCACATCGAGTTCTCTTTTGCCTAGGGTTGCCAACTCTCACGCATTTGGCGTGACACTCACGCTTTCAGGCTCTGTCTCACGCTCTCACGCTGCCCAACTTAATCTCACGCCAAATTGCCAAACCTGCTTTTGATATTAAACAATGTCTAAGCTTTTACATTTTTTAAAGTTTTAATGCGAAATTCAAACAATAAATAGCGTTTTGGCGCTAATATGGCATAACAGTTAAAGCCAGAGTGTTGAAAAACCATTCGGAGTTGCGACATGCTCTATCATCTCCCGGCGGCGCGCGCAGTCGTGCTTCACAGAAATCTCAATACTTCTAGCGCTGTGTCAATACATTTGAATGGCTTGATACACAACAGCTCCACTTTACAGGGGTTTGCAGCAAGTTTTGGTAAACAGTACAGCATAGTGTGCATTGATTATTACATCAACCATACAGGATCGTTTTATAATGGAGAGTAATGCAACAATGTTAACATTAATGTTAATGTTTTTTATTGTACTTAGCCTTCAGGTATTCCATACTAATTGGTCATACTCATACTAATTGATGGTCAAATGTGACCATACACCTTAACTATTTTTCAATTAAATAAATGTTCTATATTTTAGTTCAATAATATTTATTGAATATTTTGAGGAGATCTTTTGGTACTAAATACTAGTTGTGCAATATTTATTGTCAATAATGACCACTTAAAATATTTTTCTTCTAATATTTGTATTATTTATATTACAATTAGTATAGTAATAAGGTTAAATTAGAGAATTATTTTTCAAAGAGGCAAATTAGAGTCATTTTGTGGAGTCAGCCTGTCATTAATGTTCATCAAAGAACAACGGGAACAGAGAAAATTGTAGCTTTAATGATGATTCATCTATATTTCATTTATTATTTATACAGTTAAGGAAGGTTTGATAACTATTACATTTCTGTATAACAGGGAAGGCCATGGGTAAATATAACATTTATTATTTTCATTTATTATTTATTTATTCCATTTATTATCATTTATTATTACTATACTCTCCTTGAAGTTTACTTCCCGCTACTTTTTCCCTCTTCCTCCCAACCGCGCGGCTGCAACTGTCTTCTTCTTCTTCTTCGATAGTAGCCTAAGCCAGTGTTTCCCAACCTTTTTTCAGTCATTTTATCATACGTTACGCTAGGGGTGTAACGGTACAGATTGCTCACGGTTCGGTTTGTATCACGGTTTAAGGTTCACCGTTTCGGTACGGTTCAGTATTTGCTATGTTCAGGGAAAAAAGGACTACTGTCAAATAAAACAAAAGAAAATAATAAGAACAAATCATTTAAATACAAGCAGCAGCACAAATAAATACTATTGAGCAAAGATACTAATAAAATAAACTATGCTTTTCAGGTTTTTCAGGTACGTCTAACATTAGTTTTCAGGTAGGCCTACAGAAATTGATCAAATGTAAAATAACATTGCATATATGACTGTATAAATTAAAGATTAATCCTATTAAACTTACAAAAGTTATTCAATCAAGAGCAGTGAGTGATGCCCTTGTCTTTTGTTTGACATTAAACAGACAGCAGTAAAGGCTACTGCCCCTTTAAGACCTCGGATATGCGTTGTCTTTTCTGGACTGTATAAAGCTTACTTAAGCCATTTACAGACTATGTCTGCTAGAATACTCATCAATATGTTGACATACTTTTTGCGTGAGTTTGTCCATTCAAGAGCAAGACTTGAAAGAGAACTCAATATTTGCGCGCTGAGAGACGTGTGCGCGCTCTCGGATGAGTGCACGGAAAATTTTCTCACAGTGCGCGCGACTTCTCATTCGCGTCTTCTGGCACTAAACCAGATAGTTGCGTGTTCTGAGTTAACACAATCAGAACGTAAAAATACGGGATATTTTACGGGAAAATACTAAAACGGGAAGACAGCGGGAAAAGAGCTAAAATACGTGAGAAACCCGGAAAAAACGGGAGGGTTGACAGCTATGGTGTGTGTGTGTGTGTGTGTGTGTGTGCGATATGTAGGCTTAGGGGTAGTGTAGGGGGATAGAATGTACAGTTTGTACAGTATACAAACCATTAAGTCTATGGAATGCCATCTGCCTGTCTTTCCCCTTCCCCCTCTCTATCTGTGTGTGTGTGTGGGGAGGGGGGGGGGTCTCTCTCTCACCCTGTGAGTTTGTGTGTGTGCCTTTCTCTCAGTCCTTCCCCTCCCCCTCACTCTCACTCTATCATTGTGTGTGTGTGTGTGTGTGTGTGTGTGTGTGTGTGTGTGTGTGTGTGTGTGTGTGTGTGTGTGTGTGTGTGTGTGTGTGTGTGTGTGTGACTTTCTCTCTTGATCATAATTTAACCCTTTCATATAGGCTATCACAAATAACTATCACTTGAAATAAAAACGTCATGTGATGTGTTTGCCAAGATCACGTATGATGCACATGTCTTTAAATTAATTATTTACTGATATAATATAAATGTATTAAAACATAAATTTCACATGATTTTATAAAAGTGGCTATTTATAATAAACTTCCATAAAATGTAGACACGCATCTTACTCTTACCTGACACTGATATTAAAATCATCTTTGCAGTTTCTGTGATTTGGCTCCATTTATAAATTTTTTATTAAAAAATTTTTATTGGACCACCCATATTGAAATTAAAGCATGTTTTATGGTGCATAAGATTGGTGCACAAATGGTAGCTAAGGTAGCTCAAAAACACATGAAGAGAAGTGTTAGAATAAAACAACATCAGCATTCGAATGGTATTCTGAACTCATTCCAATTTGACCTTTGACATAATCTGACATGAAATTCATATAAATTTAATTGATCTCATAGATGTGGCTGTTGTGGTTTGTGGTCATAGCAGCACCAACTGCTGCAGTTAATGTGGTGAATTCAGATGACTTTGACATAGTCCTTTTATGTTTTCCCATTTTAAATGCCTATTGCCTGCCGTGCACAGTTAAACTGATGCCACCGGGGTGGCGGTGCCACCGGCTTGGGCCCGTCATCGCTGCTCGCAGCTTTAATTATTATTATTATTTTATCGACTTCTCGGGCACTTTTGGGGCTCTTACCATGCTCAAAAACTCTTGAAACTTAGCACACACATCGGAATGCGCGGCCATCAGAGCCGGGCTGAAGCTGGTACCCGGGCGTGGCAGGGGGACTCGACAGCGCCCCCTAAAGTGGGGTCTGAAAACTTGGTCTATATATCAAACACACTTGCACGTACATGTATGAAACTCGGTACACATATAGACCTCATTGGGCCAAACAACTTTCGTGCTCTAAGTTACGTGTCAGCCCAACAGGAAGTGAGCTAATATGGGTTGTTCTGAAAACACATGCTCTGGAATTTAATATACTCCTCCGAGGCCATTGTTTCAATCAGTGCCAAGCTCGGTCAGCATGAAGTCAAGACACAGAGGATGCTAAATTGCGAGCGGATTTTTGATAACTCAAACGGTTTGGCCGTGGCGAAGCAACGAATTTATGGCGAGAAAAGGGAAACAGGAAGTGTGTAATAACTTGTGCAAACATTGAATGATTTGGATGAAACTTCAGCTGTGTGTTCGTTGTAAGAGGCCGATCACATGGATATGACTTTTGTGAGTCAAAGTTAAAGCGCCACCAACTGGCAGCAGGAAGTGTGTCACTTTCAAAAATGCTTTGAATCCCCATCTTATTTTCACCTTATTGACTTCAAACTTCATCAGTATAATGTGAAAACATGACAGATAGAGACATATGAATGAATTCCTGATATTTCAAAAAATGTTGCCATGGCAACATGTCAAAGTTTAATAATGTTTTTGGCTGTTTGTGTGCCCTCCCCTCTATCACCACAAGGTGGCAGTGTTGTATTATTTTTGAAACTCCCTTTCTCTGTATGTGTGCTTGTTAATGTGATTCATGAGGACACAAATGTGTATGATGACATGGGTATTACACTGGTATTACAACGTAGTGGTTAATGTGGACATGAACTATGACACTATATCACTACTCATACAGGACTAATTTTCTAAATGACATTTGAGTTACAATTCTTTTCACCTGACAGCCGTGATTTCATGTACTCATTCAGACAGAACTCTTTTTTTAAAACAGAGTGTGAGTGTGTTTTCTATACATGTGCTTTACAGAAGGTCATGTGCTGTGTTTGCAAAGATCACTTTTGACACATTTGTCTTTAAATTCATTATTTACTGACATAGTTCAAATTTATAAAAAAAAAAAAAAAAATTCACATTATTTTCTACAAGTGTCTGTTTATAAGTGTCTTTTTTCACAGAAAGTTTGTTTGAACGTGAATATTTGTATAATTCAGTTTCTGAGTTTTTACGTTCTCCTCGTAGGCGATTTATTCAATCTCCACCAAACTCGGTCAACGTGAAACGGAAGCTTAACGCATTAAAAATATTTAACGCAAATAACTCAGCGTCCGTTTTTATATCCATTTTTGCTTAGCGTTACATGATCACGCTCCTATTCATGTAAATGCTTCCAAGCGCGACAAGACACAAGAGAACACGCTGTATGCCAATGTCCTGTGTGTGTGTGTGTGTGTGTGTGTGTGTGTGTGTGTGTGTGTGTCAGTGTCCTGTCTGTGTGTGTGTGTGTGTGTGTGTGTGTGTGTGTGTGTGTGTGTGTGTGTGTGTGTGTGTGTGTGTGTGTGTGTGTGTGTGTGTGTGTGTGTGTGTGTGCAGGCCCGTCGCGACAAGGCAGGCAAACCAAGCAATTGCTTGGGGCCTCGAGCTGGCCTGGGGCACCAAGACAGCGACAGGTTAAGAATAAAATGAAACGACAAACTGTGTGAGCGCCCCATTGATAGTCAATGCAGTAAAGTGCAATGACACTGTTATCGGGATCCCCCTTAAGGGGCCCCTCTCAGAAGTCGCTGACAGCAGCCAGCCAACAACGCGATCTCTGCTGCGGCAAAATACAAAATCTTCGGATTTGAAGCGGAATTTTATGCTTCAGGAAGCCAGAAAAGAAAAAAGAGAAAGGAAGAGGAGGATAAGAAAAAACAAGATAGTGGTATGTGATAAATTACACTGGATAAAATAGCTACTTGTCTTGTACAAAAAAAGTGTAAGTTTGCAGCAGGTAGGCTAGCAAAAATATGTTTATGTTAGCTATCGTTACCTGCCTGACGGCAAATGCTGCTTGTAACGAACAGTTAGTGCAACTTTTTTTTCGAACAGACGGAATGACATGAGATTGCTATAGCTTTGTAATATGTTTTGATGAAAGTGGCATAGCATGCTATACTAACTATTATTTATGCTATGCATAAATAACCTGGAATAGTTAATATAGCATGCTATATTAACAATTATTATAAACATTATTTAACCAGAAAGAGGCAGAGGAACATGATTTTTTTCATAGCTTATCTTAATGTGCTAGTGTCGGGATATACGGTAGTGACAGTTTATGCAAATATGACATTATTTTTATGAGTTACCAATAGATCTTGAACAATTACTTTATTCTGTGGCAATTTTTACACTATTACATTTTGAAGTACAGTATCAGGACAACCCACATGTTTGACTGGTACTGTTTACATGTTTTACTGGTACTGCCCACGTTTTACTGGTACTGTTTATTAAACTATTTAACAAGGTATTATAGTCATCGGTTGCAACTTTACAATAACCATCCAGATAATGTTTATAGACAGTTTACAAAACAACTAGTAACCCTAAAGTATTCCCAAAGTGTTAGGAATATCTGGTCCGTCTATCTATGTAAATGTAATGTTTATAGATGTTTAAAAAAATGGTTACTTAAAGGTTTAAAAAAAAAATGTAATGATACAGTGGTGTTTTTTGCAAATGTTTTCAAATTGTATGCACAGTATTTGCAACAACAGTATTTGCACTGTAAACCTTTTTATTAATATATAGTGTGGGTGAACTTAAACTGTATGGCTATGCTGCGGTGTGTGTGTGTGTGTGTGTGTGTGTGTGTGTGTGTGTGTGTGTGTGTGTGTGTGTGTGTGTGTGTGTGTCTGTCAGTGTCCTATCTGTGTGGATGCGTCTCATGTCAGCTAATCAAGGGACACTGACACACACACACACACACACACACACTCGACGCATAGATAGACTCGCGTCAGTTTCCTGCTCACATCGAGTTCTCTTTTGCTCTTGAACAAACAATAACACAGAGGATTTTGAGTATTCTCATATTAGAGTCTTAAATTAGTTAAATAACGTCTTAAATGAACTTTAAAGAGTTGTGAGGAAATGAGATGCGCGGGACCGCGCGTGAGATCCGCGGTTGTTCTTAAAGTGACAGGAGCACTGATGATGCCTGTCATTAATGTTCATCAAAGAACAACGGGAATAGAGAAAATTGTAGCTTTAATGATGATTCATCTATATTTCATTTATTATTTATGCAGTTAAGGAAGGTTTGATAACTATTACATTTCTGTATAACAGGGAAGGCCATGGGTAAATATAACATTTATTATTTTGGGATATAATCATGGTATATATAACATAATATATATATAACATATATAGGTGGAGGGGTGTTTATTACAACATAATCATGGTTTATGAAGACATTTCATGTGTCCCCGTAAATCAAAATAGCTTTAACAGCATATTAAACAATTTTTTAATAAAAATGTAAAAATGCAGAATGTTTTCTGTGATGGTAGGTTTAGGGGTAGTGTGTGTGTGTGTGTGTGTGTGTGTGTGTGTGTGTGTATGTGTGTGTGTGTGTGTGTGTGTGCGATATGTAGGCTTAGGGGTAGTGTAGGGGGATAGAATGTACAGTTTGTACAGTATACAAACCATTAAGTCTATGGAATGCCATCTGCCTGTCTTTCCCCTTCCCCCTCTCTATCTGTGTGTGTGTGTGTGTGTGGGGGGGGGTCTCTCTCTCACCCTGTGAGTTTGTGTGTGTGCCTTTCTCTCAGTCCTTACCCTCCCCCTCACTCTCACTCTATCATTGTGTTTGTGTGTGTGTGTGTGTGTGTGTGTGTGTGTGTGTGTGTGTGTGTGTGTGTGTGTGTGTGTGTGTGACTTTCTCTCTTGATCATAATTTAACCCTTTCATATAGGCTATCACAAATAACTATCACTTGAAATAAAAACGTCATGTGATGTGTTTGCCAAGATCACGTATGATGCACATGTCTTTAAATTAATTATTTACTGATATAATATAAATGTATTAAAACATAAATTTCACATGATTTTATAAAAGTGGCTATTTATAATAAACTTCCATAAAATGTAGACACGCATCTTACTCTTACCTGACACTGATATTAAAATCATCTTTGCAGTTTCTGTGATTTGGCTCCATTTATACATTTTTTATTAAAAGAAATTTATTGGACCACCCATATTGAAATGAAAGCATGTTTTATGGTGCATAAGATTGGTGCACAAACGGTAGCTAAGGTAGCTCAAAAACACATGAAGAGAAGTGTTAGAATAAAACAACATCAGCATTCGAATGGTATTCTGAATTCATTCCAATTTGACCTTTGACATAATCTGACATGAAATTCATATAAATTTAATTGATCTCATAGATGTGGCTGTTGTGGTTTGTGGTCATAGCAGCACCAACTGCTGCAGTTAATGTGGTGAATTCAGATGACTTTGACATAGTCCTTTTATGTTTTCCCATTTTAAATGCCTATTGCCTGCCGTGCACAGTTAAGCTGATGCCACCGGGGTGGCGGTGCCACCGGCTTGGGCCCGTCATCGCTGCTCGCAGCTTTAATTAGGGCTCAAGCCTGAAAGGGCGCAGAGCCCTATTGTTTTCCTTAGGATTATTATTAGGGCCCAAGCCCTGAAAGGGCGCAGAGCCCTATTGTTCTTCCTCTGTTTCTTATTATTAGGGCTCAAGCCTGAAAGGGCGCAGAGCCCTATTGTTTTCCTTAGGATTCTTATTAGGGCCCAAGCCCTGAAAGGGCGCAGAGCCCTATTGTTCTTCCTCAGATTATTCTTTGTTTTTTTTTTTTTTGTTTTGTTTTTTTTCGACTTCTCGGGTACTTTTGGGGCACTTAACATGCTCGAAAACTCTTGAAACTTCGCACAGGCATCGGAATGCGCGGCCATCAGAGCCGGGCTGAAGCTGGTACCCGGGCGTGGCAGGGGGGCTCGACAGCGCCCCCTAAAGTGGGGTCTGAAAACTTGGTCCATATATCAAACACACTTGCACGTACATGTATGAAACTTGGTACACATTTCGATCTCATCGGGCCGAACAACTTTCGTGCTCTAAGTTTTGCGTCAGCCCTACAGGAAGTGAGCTATTATGGGTTGTTCGGAAAACGCATGCTCTGGAATTTAATATACTCCTCCGAGGCCATTGTTTCGATCATTGCCAAACTCGGTCAGCATTAAGTGAACATATCCAGGATGCTAAATTGCGAGCGGATTTTTGATATCTCGAAAACTCTGGCCGTGGCGATGCAACGAATTTATGGCGAGAAAAGGGAAACAGGAAGTGTGTTTTAACTTGTGCAAACATTGACTGGTTTGGATGAAACTTCTGCTGTGTGTTCGTTGTAAGAGGCCGATCACATGGATATGACTTTTGTGAGTCAAAGTTATAGCGCCACCAACTGGCAGCAGGAAGTGTGTCACTTTCAAAAATGCTTTGAATCACCATCTTATTTTCACCAGATTTATTTCAAACTTCATCAGTATAATGTGAAAACATGACAGATAGAGACGTATGAAATGGATTCCTGAAATTTCAAATACTGTTGCCATGGCAACGTGTCAAAGTTTAATAATCTTTTGGCTGTTCTGAGGCTCTTAGCATGCTTGAAATTGCTTGAAACTGCTTGAAACTCAACACACACATCAGAGATGTTAGTCAGTACACATGGACAAAGCCTCAGAAACGGGCGGGGATGAGGGGCTCTCTAGCGCCACCTTTTGACAAAAGTGAAGGGCTTCGTTTCATCTACAATCACCAAACTCAGTATATATATTGACCTCATCGAGCCGGACAACTTTCTAATTTACAGTCATTAGCTCCGACCAACAGGAAGTCAGATATTTTGGTTTGAAGGTGAATTTTTGGTTAAATCGGGGTCTGAGTTTTTACGTTCTCCTCGTAGGCGATTTATTCAATCTCCACCAAACTCGGTCAACATGAAACAAAGATACTGAAGATGCTAAAATGTGAACGGATATTGGATATCTCAAACGGTGTTTCCATGGCAAGGAATTAAATAAGGACAAAAAAGGGGAACAGAAATTCTCTGTCTGCTGCTCTCCCCTCAATGAACACAAGATGGCAGCATTGTATTAGTTTTGAAGCAGGATAAAAAAAAAACTTGTTTCTCTCTCTCTCTCTCTCTCTCTCTCTCTCTCTTGTTTGTGATTTATGAGGACACAAATTTGTATAATGACATGGGTATTACACTGGTATTACAACGTGTATGTGTGTGTGTTTAAAAACATACTAAAACAATGTTTTATTAAAATGTAACCAAATAGCTTTAAAATAATCATACTATTTTTCAGATCAATATATTTATTTTATTTAATATATTTCTTCTGAATATTTATTCTCTGTCTGCCCTCCCCTCACTAAAAGGTAGCAGTGCTGTTATTTTTGAAACTCTCTCTCTCCGTGTGTGTGTGTGTGTGTGTGTGTGTGTGTGTGTGTGTGTGTGTGTGTGTGTGTGTGTGTGTGTGTGTGTGTGTGTGTGTGTGTGTGCTTGTTTATGTGATTTATTAGGGACACAAATTTGTATAATGACATGGGTATTACACTGTTATTACATCGTAGTGGTTAATGAGGACATTTCATGTGTCCACATAATAAAAATATCTTTAAAAACATACTAAATAATGTATTATTAAAATGTAACCAAGTAGCTTTAAAAATATACTACAAATTACAATGAAAACATGGTTTATGAGAATATTTCCTGTGTCCCATAAATGAAATAGCTTTAAGGGGTTTGTGTGTCTGTGTGTCTGTGTGTGTGTGTGTGTGTGTGTGTGTGTGTGTGTGTGTGTGTGTGTGTGTGTGTGTGTGTGTGTGTGTGTGTGTGTGTGTGTGTGTGTGTGTGTGTGTGTGTGTGTGGGCATGTTTTCGTGAAATATCAGGACACAAATGTGTATAATGACATGGGTATGACACAGGTATTACAAAAAGAGGGTGAAATATGAGGACGTTCCCCATGTCCTCACTTTTCAAAATGCTTATAAATCACACAGAACAAGGTTTTTTTCACAGAAAGTGAACTGCACAGTCTCCTGTGATGGGTAGGTTTAGGGGCAGGGGCAGTGTAAGGGGATAGAAAATACGGTTTGTACGGTATAAAAACCATTACGCCTATGGAATGTCCTCACATTTCACAAAAACAAACATGTGTGTGTGTGTGTGTGTGTGTGTGTGTGTGTGTGTCCACCAACTGGCAGCAGGAAGTGTGTCACTTTCAAAAATGCTAAATCACTGTCTTGTTTTCACCCGATTTACTTCAAACTTCATCAGTATAATGACAAAACATGGCAGATGTAGACATACGAATGGATTCCTGATATTTTACATACTGTTGCCATGGCAGTGTGTCAAAGTTTAATCATCTTTTGGCTGTTTTTGAGGCTCTTAGCATGCTTGAAATTGCTTGAAACTCAACACACACATCAGAGATGTCAGTCAGTGGAAATGGGCAAAGCCTCAGAAATGGGTGTGTTGGAGGGGTGTTTATTACAACATAATCATGGTTTATGAAGACATTTCACGTGTCCCCGTAAATCAAAATAGCTTTAAAAGCATACTAAACAATGTTTTAATAAAAATGTAAAAATGCAGAATGTTTTCTGTGATGGTAGGTTTAGGGGTAGTGTGTGTGTGTGTGTGTGTGTGTGTGTGTGTGTGTGTGTGTGTGTGTGTGTGTGTGTGTGCGATATGTAGGCTTAGGGGTAGTGTAGGGGGATAGAATTTACAGTTTGAACAGTATAAAAACCATTAAGTCTATGGAATGCCCTCCGCCTGTCTTTCCCCTTCCCCCTCTCTATCACTCTCTCTGTGTGTGTGTGTGTGTGTGTGTGTGTGTGTGTGTGTGTGTGTGTGTGTGTGTGGAGGGGGGGGGGGGGCTCTCTCTCTCACCCTGTGAGTATGTGTGTGTGCCTTTCTCTCAGTCCTTCCCCTCCCCCTCACTCTCCCTCTATCATTGTGTGTGTGTGTGTGTGTGTGTGTGTGTGTGTGTGTGTGTGTGTGTGTGTGTGTGTGTGTGTGTGTGTGTGTGTGTGTGTGTGTGTGTGTGTGTGTGTGTGTGTGTGTGTGTGTGACTTTCTCTATTTATTTTTTATATTGGACCACACATATTGATTTCAAATATATTCAACATATTTTTTTCAGAGAGTGAAATAAAAAAACTTTCTCCCACCATTTAGATTTTATTTCTTTTTATTGTTAAAATCTTGTGAACCTTGTTCAATGTGCAGAGTGCCTCTCTCTCAGTCCTTCCCCTCCCCCCTCACTCTCAGGCTCACCCTGGGTGTGTGTGTGTTTGAGTGTGTGCGCGCACGTGTGTGTGCGTGTGCGTGTGTGTGGGGGGGGGGGTCTCTCTCACCCTGTGAGTTTGTGTGTGTGCCTTTCTCTCTCTGAATGATAATTTACCCCTTTCGTATCATAGACTATCACAAAAAACTATCACTTTAGTGTGAATAAGTAAAAAAGAACTACAAACACCTTGAATTAAATACTTGCCTTCTGGACTTACAACATTTTGAGCAGGAAAATATAACTTTTATTTATTTTATCCTATGACATTAAAATTAATCTAGATTTAAATTACATCATGGGTGTGGCTTGTGGTGATAGTGGCACCAGTTGCTGCGGTAAATGTGGCATATTCGAGCGATTCTAAAATATTCTCCTGTTTAAATGCATATTGCCTGCCGTGCACAGTTAAGCTGATGCCACCGGCGTGGCGGTGCCACCGGCTTGGGCCCGTCATCGCTGCTCGCAGCTTTAATTATTATTTTTCTTATCGACTATTCGGGCACTTTTGGGGCCCTTACCATGCTCGAAAACTCTTGAAACTTTGCAGATACATCGGAATCTGCGGCCATCAGAGCCGGGCTGAAGCTGATACCCGGGCGTGGTAGGGGAGCTCAACAGCGCCCCCTATTAAAATTTGGTCTATATATCAAACACACTTGCACGTATATGTATGAAACTCGGTACACATATAGATCTCATCGGGGCGAACAACTTCCGCACTCATAGTCATAAACTTCGCCCAACAGGAAGTGAGCTATTTTGGGTTGTTCGGAAAACGCATGCTCTGGAATTTAATATACTCCTCCGAGGCAATTGTTTCGATCATTGCCAAACTCGGTCAGCATTAAGACAAGATATTCAGGATGCTAAATTGCGAGCGGATTTTTGATATCTCAATCGGTTTGGCCGTGGCGAAGCAACGAATTTATGGCGAGAAAAGGGAAACAGGAAGTGTGTTATAACTTGTGCAAACATTGACTGATTTGGATGAAACTTCAGCTGTGTGTTTGTTGTAGGAAGCCGATCGCAAGGATATGACGTTTGTGAGTCAAAGTTATAGCGCCACCAACTGGCAGCAGGAAGTGTGTCACTTTTTTAAAAAAAATGCTTTAAATCACAGTCTTATTTTGACCCGATTGACTTCAAACTTCATCAGTATAATGTGAAAACATGGCAGATATAGACATATGAATGGATTTCTGAAATTTCCAATACTGTTGCCATGGCAACGTGTCAAAGTTTAATAATGTCTTTGGCTGTTTTTGAGACTCTTAGCATGCTTGAAATTGCATGAAACTTAACACACACATCAGAGATGTTAGTCAGTACACATGGGCAAAGCCTCAGAAACGGGTGGGGATGAGGGGCTCTATAGCGCCACCTTTTGACAAAAGTGGGGGGGTTAGTTTTATCTTCAGTCACCAAACTCGGTAGATATATTGTTCTCTTCGAGCCGGACAACTTTCTAATTTACAGTCATTAGCTCCGACCAACAGGAAGTCAGATATTTTGGTTTGAAGGTGAAAATTTATATAATTCAGGGTCTGAGTTTTTACGTTCTCCTCGTAGGCGATTTATTCAATCTCCACCAAACTTGGTCAACATGAAACAAAGATATGGAAGATGCTAAAATGCGAACGAATATTGGATATCTCAAACGGTGTTGCCATGGTGAGGGATTAAATAAGGACAAAATAAGGGGAACAGAAATTGTCTCATATCTTGTAAAATCATATTTTGATTTCAATTAAATTAAGATTGTATGTTTGGTAATTGAACTTAGATTAATTTAAAATGACTGTACTATTTTTCAGATGAATATATACATATTTTATAAATATTTCTTTGAATCTATTGTGCCTGTCTGTGCTGCCCTTCCCTCAATGAACACAAGATGGCAGCATTGTGTTAGTTTTGAAGCAGGATTAAAAAAAACCTTGTTTCTCTCTCTCTCTCTCTCTCTCTCTCTCTCTGTGTGTGCTTCTGTGATTTCTGAGAACCTACATTTGTAGACATTTCATGTGTACCCGTACATATATTGTTCTCTTCGAGCCGGACAACTTTATAATTTACAGTCATTAGCTCCGACCAACAGGAAGTCAGATATTTTGGTTTGAAGATGAATATTTGTATAATTCAGGGTCTGAGTTTTTACGTTCTCCTCGTAGGCGATTTATTCAATCTCCACCAAACTCGGTCAACATGAAACGGAATGACTATACTATTTTTCAGATGAATATATATATATATATATATATATATATATATATATATATATATATATATATATATATATATATATATATATATATATATATATATATATATATGAACTCAATGTACACAAGATGGCAGCATTGTGTTAGTTTTGAAACAGGATAAAAAAATCCCATCTCTCTTTCTCTCTAAGGGGTTTGTCTGTGTGAGTGTGAGTGTGAGTGTGAGTGTGTGTGTGTGTGTGTGTGTGTGTGTGTGTGTGTGTGTGTGTGTGTGTGTGTGTGTGTGTGTGTGTGTGTGTGGCCACCAACTGGCAGCAGGAAGTGTGTCACTTTCAAAAATGCTTTAATTCACTGTCTAGCTTTCTAAACAATGTTTTATTCAAAATGTAAAAATGCAGAATGTTTTCTATGATGGTAGGTTTAGGAGTAGGGGTAGTGTAGGGGGATAGAATGTACAGTTTGTACAGTATAAAAACCATTAAGTCTATGCAATGTCCTCTGCCTTTCCTTCCCCTCCCCCCCTCACTCTCACTTTCTCACTGTGTGTGTTTGAAGGGGGGTGGGGGTTGGCCGCTTAAGCATGCATCTCTGCCTGTGTATGTGTGTGTGTGTGTGTGTGTGTGTGTGTGTGTGTGTGTGTGTGTGTGTGTGTGTGTGTGTGTGTGTGTGTGTGCTTGTTTATGTGATTTAAGAGGACACAAATTTGTATGACATGGGTATTACACTGGTATTACATGGTTTATGACATTTCATGTGTCCAAAAAAAACCCAGACTAAACAATGTTTTATTAAAAATGTAAATGCAGAATCTATTTTGAAGATAAAACTTATTCCTATAGTAAAATAAAGTTTCAGACAATGAAATACCAACTCTCTCCCACTGTTTAGATTTTTTTTAAAAATGTTTTTATTCAATCAGAATCTCACTCTCTCTGTCCTTCCCCTCTCCTCCCCTCCCCCTCACTCTCTCTCTCTCTCTCTCTCTCTCTCTCTCTCTCTCTCTCTCTCTCTCTTTCTCTCTCTCTCTCTCTCTCTCTCTCTCTGTGTGTGTGTGACTTTCTCTCTTCATGATGATAATTTAACCCTTTCATATAGGCTTTCACAAATAACTATCACTTTAAATAAAAATGTCATGTGCTGTGTTTGCCAAGATCACGTATGATGCATATGCAGGGTATATGCAGGAATCCTGAAGTAAATTTTAATACCTTTTTAAGACTTTTTTAAGACCTTCTCAAAATATGTAAAGACCTCATCGGCGATGAGAACTACTGTTGAGCAATAAAATAAAAATATATAATCATAAGCTATGACAAAAATATATATTAAATTAGGTGAGTGGATAGTTAAAAGAAATTGCAATTACAAAAAGTAATTCTTGAAAAAACATCTCTGGACTAATTTTTATAAAATCTAATGTTCTAATGTTAATGAAAAGGTACAAATTACTTTGTGTTCTTATTAAATACATTTATAAAAAAACTATTTATATTTAATTTATATATGAATGTAAATAATTATATGGGCCTACACAAATAATATAACATTTCAAGATTTATAGTTTATTGTAAACATAATGTGCAGCTCTGTAAAGGGACAACAAATATATGATAGATACGTGAGAACAAGAATCAAAACTATGAAAATATATTAAAGCGCGGCACAATGTGCTTATGCACATCCCGGGTGCAGAATGATGCGCTTAAAGCAACATGGAGTCAGAGGGCGCAGTGCAGCGCGAGTGCACATTGAAAAGTTCACGGCATAAAGAGACGATGAGCGTTGAGCGCACAAATCCTAGTCTACTATGTATATCGGTCGGTTTCTTCACAGTTTTAAATTCCGGTTATTGTGCGTGTGATGCCTTGTGTTGTCACCCGGGTGGCGAGCACAACATCGTTCAGAAACCGCTAGATAAACTCCAGGAAGATAAATTATTTTATCTACATATCAAGTATATATCATCTTGGAGTGAGCTTTACCGAACAGCTGACTGACTGTAACCAAACGCGACGCGCAGTTTGAATTCTGAACGGAGAATGATGGACAGCTACAGCGGAGGAAAGACATTCAGCTATGGAATGGCTTTAGATGACTTTGTACTAGCAAATCATAAAATAATAATAATGATTGCTGAAAGATCATGTGACAATATATATTTCTGATGATTATTTAATTACCACGACATGCCTAATCTGAGCAAGGGACTGCCTGTCTTGAGTTTTGTCGACAGACAGCGGTGGCACGAAATTTGACGGATGCGGCCGCTATGCAGGAAAAACCATAGAAAAACCCTGCGGTCATTGTTTAAACTCATCCTTCTCCAACCAGGAGTCCGCAAATTTACATTTCCCCATTTCGGAGTCTGTTTCGCAATGTGTGGAGGGCGACACATCACCTAACCGCGCATTTCGCAAAATATGTGACGTCACCCGTAGACGGTGCGCGCGCCCCGAGCTGATCTCACTGACCGAGCAAACCGGTTTTTTTTTTTATATAGTTATGGGGATGAAAATAAATATATTCATGAATACTTTTTGGAGTCAAACTCTTTTGACAAAGCTTGAACAAAATGTAATACCTCATAAAATCGTGATTAAGACTTTTTAATACCTTTTAAGGGCCTTCATTTTCCAAAAATGAATTTATCAACTTTTAATACTTTTTAAGACCCCGCGGACACCCTGATATGCATATGAAGAGAAGTGTTACAATAATACAACATCAGCATTTGAATGGTATTGTGAACTCATTCCAATTTGACCTTTGACATCATCTGACATGAAATTAATTTAAATTTATTTGATCTCATAGATGTGGCTGTTGTGGTCATAGCAGCACCAACTGCTGCAGTTAATGTGGTGAATTCAGATGACTTTGACATAGTCCTTTTATGTTTTCCCATTTTAAATGCCTATTGCCTGCAGTGCACAGTTAAGCTGATGCCACCGGCGTGGCGGTGCCACCGGCTTGAGCCCGTCATCGCTGCTCGCAGCTTTAATTATTATTATTATTATTATTTTATCGACTTCTCGGGCACTTTTGGGGCCCTTACCATGCTCAAAAACTCTTGAAACTTTGCACACACATCGGAATGCGCGGCCATCAGAGCCGGGCTGAAGCTGGTACCCGGGCGTGGCAGGGGGGCTCGACAGCGCCCCCTAAAGTGGTGTCTGAAAACTTGGTCTATATATCAAACACACTTGCACGTACATGTATGAAACTCGGTACACATATAGACCTCATCGGGCCAAACAACTTTCGTGCTCTAAGTTACGTGTCAGCCCAACAGGAAGTGAGCTAATATGGGTTGTTCTGAAAACACATGCTCTGGAATTTAATATACTCCTCCGAGGCCATTGTTTCAATCAGTGCCAAACTCGGTCAGCATGAAGTCAAGACACAGAGGATGCTAAATTGCGAACGGATTTTTGATATCTTAAACGGTTTGGCCGTGGCGAAGCAACGAATTTATGGCGAGAAAAGGTAAACAGGAAGTGTGTAATAACTTGTGCAAACATTGACTGATTTGGATGAAACTTCAGCTGTGTGTTCGTTGTAAGAGGCCGATCACATGGATATGACTTTTGTGAGTCAAAGTTATAGCGCCACCAACTGGCAGCAGGAAGTGTGTCACTTTCAAAAATGCTTTGAATCACCATCTTATTTTCACACGATTGACTTCAAACTTCATCAGTATAATGTGAAAACATGACAGATAGAGACATATGAATGAATTCCTGATATTTCAAATAATGCTGCCATGGCAACATGTCAAAGTTTAATAATGTTTTTGGCTGTTTGTGTGCCCTCCCCTCTATCACCAAAAGGGGGCAGTGTTGTATTATTTTTGAAACTCCCTTTCTCTCTCTCTCTCTCTCTGTGCTTGCTTATGTGATTTATGAGGACACAAATGTGTATGATGACATGGGTATTGGTATTACAACGTAGTGGTTAATGTGGACATGAACTATGACACTATATCACTACAGGACTCATTTTCTAAATGACATTTGAGTTACAATTCTTATCACCTGACAGCCGTGATTTCATGTACTCATTCAGACAGAACTCTTTTTTTAAAACAGAGGAGTGTGAGTGTGTTTTCTATACATGTGCTTTACAGAAGGTCATGTGCTGTGTTTGCAAAGATCACTTTTGACACATTTGTCTTTAAATTCATTATTTACTGACATAGTTCAAATTAATTTTTTAAAAAAATTCACATTATTTTCTACAAGTGTCTGTTTATAAGTGTCTTTTTTTCACAGAAAGTTTTTGTTTGAACGTGAATATTTGTATAATTCAGGGTCTGAGTTTTTACGTTCTCCTCGTAGGTGATTTTATTCAATCTCCACCAAACTCGGTCAACGTGAAACGGAAGCTTAACGCATTAAAAATATTTCGAGCCGAACAACTTTCGTGCTCATAGTTATGCGTCAGCCCAACAGGATGTGAGCTATTTTGGTTTGTTCGGAAAACGCATGCTCTGGAATTTAATATACTCCTCCAAGGCCATTGTATCGATCAGCACCAAACTCGGACAGCATGAAGTCAAGACAGGGAGGATGCTAAATTGTGAGCGGCTTTTTGATATCTTGAATGGTTTGGCCGTGGCGAAGCAACAAATTCATGGCGAGAAAAGGGAAACAGGAAGTGTGTTATAACTTGTGCAAACATTGACTGATTTGGATGAAACTTCAGCTGTGTGTTCGTTGTAAGAGGCCAATCACATGGATATGACTTTTGTGAGTCAAAGTTATAGCGCCACCAACTGGCAGCAGAAAGTGTGTCACTTTCAAAAATGCTTTGAATCACCATCTTATTTTCACCCGATTTACTTCAAACTTCATCAGTATAATGGGAAAACATGACAGATAAAGACATACAAACGGATTACGGATATTTTAAATACTGTTGCCATGGCAACGTGTCAAATTTTAAAAATCTTTTGGCTGTTTTTGAGGCTCTTAACATGCTTGAAATTGCTTGAAACTCAACTCACACATCAGAGATGTCAGTCAGTACACATGGGCAAAGCCTCAGAAATGGGCGGGGATGAGGGGCTCTCTAGCGCCACCTTTTGACAAAAGTGGGGGGGTTAGTTTTATCTTCAGTCACCAAACTCGGTACATATATTGTTCTTTTCGAGCCGGATAACTTTCTAATTTACAGTCATTAGCTCCGACCAACAGGAAATCAGATATTTTGGTTTGAACGTGAATATTTGGATAAATCGAGCTCTGAGTTTTTACGTTCTCCTCGTAGGCGATTTATTCAATCTCCACCAAACTCGGTCAACATGAAACAAAGATAAGGAAGATGCTAAAATGCGAATGGATATCTCAAACGGTGTTGCCATGGCGAGGGATTAAATAAGGACAAAAAAGGGGAACAGAAATTTTCTCATATCTTGTAAAATAATATTTTGATTTCAATCAAATTAAGATTGTATGTTCGGTAATTGAACTTGGATTAATTTAAAATGACTATACTATTTTTCAGATCAATATATTTATTTATTTAAAATATTTCTTTGAATAATCTATTCTGTGTCTGTGTGTGCTGCCCTCCCCTCAATGAACAGAAGATGGCAGCATTGTGTTAGTTTTGAAACAGGATTAAAAAAAACATTCCATCTCTCTTTCCATTTGCCAATCATTCTCTTTGTGTGTGTGTGTGTGTGTGTGTGTGTGTGTGCTTGTTTATGTGATTTATGAGGACACAAATTTGTATAATGACATGGGTATTACACTGGTATTACAACGTGTATGTGTGTGTTTAAAAACATACTAAACAATGTTTTATTAAAATGTAACCAAATAGCTTTAAAAAAACATACTATTTTTCTGAATCTTCTGAATATTTATTATCTGTCTGCCCTCCCCTCACTAAAAGGTGGCAGTGTTGTGTTATTTTTTAAACTCTCTTTCTCTCTCTCTCTCTCTCTCTCTCTCTCTCTCTCTCTCTCTCTCTGTGTGTGTGTGTGTGTGTGCTTGTTTATGTGATTTAGTAGGGACACAAATTTGTATAATGACATGGGTATTACACTGGTATTACAACGTAGTGGTTAATGAGGACATTTCATGTGTCCACATAATAAAAATATCTTTAAAAACATACTAAACAATGTATTATTAAAATGTAACCAAGTAGCTTTAAAAATATACTACAAATTATAATGTAAACATGGTTTATGAAAACATTTCCTGTGTCCCATAAATCAAATAGCTTTAAGGGGTTAGTGTGTGTGTGTGTGTGTGTGTGTGTGTGTGTGTGTGTGTGTGTGTGTGTGTGTGTGTGTGTGTGTGTGTGTGTGTGTGTGTGTGTGTTTGTGTCTGTGTCTGTGTCTGTGTCTGTGTCTGTGTCTGTGTGTGTGTGTGTGTGTGTGTGTGTGTGTGTGTGTGTGTGCGTGTGTGTGTGTGTGTGTGTGTGTGTGTGTGTGTGTGTGTGTGTGTGTGTGTGTGTGGCAACCAACTTGCAGCAGGAAGTGTGTCACTTTCAAAAATGCTAAATCACTGTCTTGTTTTCACCCGATTTACTTCAAACTTCATCAGTATAATGACAAAACATGGCAGTGTGTCAAAGTTTAATCATCGTTTGGCTGTTTTTGAAGCTCTTAGCATGCTTGAAATTGCTTGAAACTCAACACACACATCAGAGATGTCAGTCAGTGGAAATGGGCAAAGCCTCAGAAATGGGTGTGTTGGAGGGGTGTTTATTACAACATAATCATGGTTTATGCAGACATTTCATGTGTCCCCGTAAATCAAAATAGCTTTAAAAACATACTAAACAAGGTTTTAATAAAAATTTAAAAATGCAGAAAGTTTTCTGTGATGGTAGGTTTAGGGGTAGTGTGTTTGTGTGTGTGTGTGTGTGTGTGTGTGTGTGTGTGTGTGTGTGTGTGTGTGTGTGTGTGTGTGTGTGATATGTAGGTTTAGGGGTAGTGTAGGGGGATAGAATGTACAGTTTGTACAGTATAAAAACCATTAAGTCTTTGGAATGCCCTCTGCCTGTCTTTCCCCTTCCCCCTCTCTCTCACCCTGTGAGTTTGTGTGTGTGCCTTTCTCTCAGTCCTTCCCCTCCCCCCTCACTCTCACTCTATCAGTGTGTGTGTGTGTGTGTGTGTGTGTGTGTGTGTGTGTGTGTGTGTGTGTGTGTGTGTGTGTGTGTGTGTGTGTGTGTGTGTGTGTGTGTGTGTGTGTGTGTGTGTGTGTGTGTGTGTGTGTGTGACTTTCTCTCTTGATGATGATAATTTAACCCTTTCATATAGGCTATCACAAATAACTATCACTTGAAATAAAAACATCATGTGATGTGTTTGCCAAGATCACGTATGATGCACATGTCTTTAAATTAATTATTTACTGATATAATATAAATGTATTAAAACATAAATTTCACATGATTTTATAAAAGTGGCTATTTATAATAAACTTCCATAAAATGTAGACACACATCTTACTCTTACTTGACACTGATATTAAAATCATCTTTGCTGTTTCTGTGATTTGGCTCCATTTATTAATTTTGTAATTTATTTTTTATATTAGACCACACATATTGATTTCAAATATATTAAAAAAAAAAAATTTCAGAGAGTGAAATAAAAAATCTTTCTCCCACCATTTATATTTTATTTATTTTTGTTGTTAAAATCTTGTGAATCTTGTTCAATGTGCAGAGTGCCTCTCTCTCAGTCCTTTACCATCTGCTGTGGTAAATGTGGCATATTCGAACAATTTTTAAATATTCTCCTGTTTAAATGCCTATTGCCTGCCGTGCACAGATATGCTGATGCCACCGGCGTGGCGGTTCCACCGGCTTGGGCCCGTCATCGCTGCTCGCAGCTTTAATTATTATTATTATTATTTTATCGACTTCTCGGGCACTTTTGGGGCCCTTACCATGCTCAAAAACTCTTGAAACTTTGCACACACATCGGAATGCGCGGCCATCAGGGCCGGGCTGAAGCTGGTACCCGGGCGTGGCAGGGGGGCTCGACAGCGCCCCCTAAAGTGGTGTCTGAAAACTTGGTCTATATATCAAACACACTTGCACGTACATGTATGAAACTCGGTACACATATAGACCTCATCGGGCCAAACAACTTTCGTGCTCTAAGTTACGTGTCAGCCCAACAGGAAGTGAGCTAATATGGGTTGTTCTGAAAACACATGCTCTGGAATTTAATATACTCCTCCGAGGCCATTGTTTCAATCAGTGCCAAACTCGGTCAGCATGAAGTCAAGACACAGAGGATGCTAAATTGCGAACGGATTTTTGATATCTTATACGGTTTGGCCGTGGCGAAGCAACGAATTTATGGCGAGAAAAGGTAAACAGGAAGTGTGTAATAACTTGTGCAAACATTGACTGATTTGGATGAAACTTCAGCTGTGTGTTCGTTGTAAGAGGCCGATCACATGGATATGACTTTTGTGAGTCAAAGTTATAGCGCCACCAACTGGCAGCAGGAAGTGTGTCACTTTCAAAAATGCTTTGAATCACCATCTTATTTTCACCAGATTGACTTCAAACTTCATCAGTATAATGTGAAAACATGACAGATAGAGACATATGAATGAATTCCTGATATTTCAAATAATGCTGCCATGGCAACATGTCAAAGTTTAATAATGTTTTTGGCTGTTTGTGTGCCCTCCCCTCTATCACCAAAAGGGGGCAGTGTTGTATTATTTTTGAAACTCCCTTTCTCTCTCTCTCTCTCTCTCTCTCTCTCTCTCTGTGCTTGCTTATGTGATTTATGAGGACACAAATGTGTATGATGACATGGGTATTGTATTACAACGTAGTGGTTAATGTGGACATGAACTATGACACTATATCACTACAGGACTCATTTTCTAAATGACATTTGAGTTACAATTCTTTTCACCTGACAGCCGTGATTTCATGTACTCATTCAGACAGAACTCTTTTTTTAAAACAGGAGTGTGAGTGTGTTTTCTATACATGTGCTTTACAGAAGGTCATGTGCTGTGTTTGCAAAGATCACTTTTGACACATTTGTCTTTAAATTCATACTGACATAGTTCAAATTTATTTTAAAAAAAAATTCACATTATTTTCTACAAGTGTCTGTTTATAAGTGTCTTTTTTCACAGAAAGTTTTTGTTTAAACGTGAATATTTGTATAATTCAGGGTCTGAGTTTTTACGTTCTCCTCGTAGGTGATTTATTCAATCTCCACCAAACTCGTTCAACGTGAAACGGAAGCTTAACGCATTAAAAATATTTAACGCAAATAACACAGCGTCCGTTTTTATATCCATTTTTGCTTAGCGTTACATGATCACGCTCCTATTCATGTACATGCTTCCAAGCGCGACAAGACACAAGAGCGCGCGCTGTATGCCAGTGTCCTGTCTGTGTGTGTGTGTGTGTGTGTGTGTGTGTGTGTGTGTGTGTGTCAGTGTCCTGTCTGTGTGTGTGTGTGTGTGTGTGTGTGTGTGTGTGTGTGTGTGTGTGTGTGTGTGTGTGTCCTGTGTGTGTGTGTGTGTGTGTGTGTGTGTGTGTGTGTGTGTCAGTGTCCTGTCTGTGTGGATGCGTCTCATGTCAGCTAATCAAGGGACACTGACACACACACACACACACAAACACACACACACTCGACGCATAGATAGACTCGCGTCAGTTTCCTGCTCACATCGAGTTCTCTTTTGCTGTTGAACAAACAATAACACAGAGGATTTTGAGTATTCTCATATTAGAGTCTTAAATTAGTTAAATAACGTCTTAAATGAACTTTAAAGAGTTGTGAGGAAATGAGATGCGCGGGACCGCGCGTGAGATCCGCGGTTGTTCTTAAAGTGACAGGAGCACTGATGATGCCTGTCATTAATGTTCATCAAAGAACAACGGGAACAGAGAAAATTGTAGCTTTAATGATGATTCATCTATATTTCATTTATTATTTATGCAGTTAAGGAAGGTTTGATAACTATTACATTTCTGTATAACAGGGAAGGCCATGGGTAAATATAACATTTATTATTTTGGGTTTATGTAAAGATTTTTTTAAGTTCACTTAAATTAAAAGTTGTTTTTTAAAGACTAATAAATGTTGAAATTGGGAGCTTTCAGTTATACTGTAATGTAACGTCATTAATGTTTCATAGAGAATTTAGTATCAGTGATACTGGCCTTCATTCATAAAAAATGACAATACAACACATATTTACAATATGCTGTCTTTAAATTGTTTCTAAATTAATTTGGAGAGTAACTGAAATTATTACAATATCAAAATATTACAAACTTAAAATATTAAAAACTTGCGATTAATCGTGATTAATTACAGAAAAAAATGTGATTAATTAGTTAATTTTTTACTTTACAGTCATTAGCTCTGACCAACAGGAAGTCAGATATTTTGGTTTGAACGTGAATATTTGTATAATTTCTCTTAGCATGCTTGAAATTGCTTGAAACTCAACACACACATCAGAGATGTCAGTCAGTGGAAATGGGCAAAGCCTCAGAAATGCGTGTGTTGGAGGGGTGTTTATTACAACATAATCATGGTTTATGAAGACATTTCATGTGTCCCCGTAAATAAAAATAGCTTTAACAGCATACTAAACAATTTTTTAATAAAAATGTAAAAATGCAGAATGTTTTCTGTGATGGTAGGTTTAGGGGTAGTGTGTGTGTGTGTGTGTGTGTGTGTGTGTGTGTGTGTGTGTGTGTGTGTGTGTGTGTGTGTGTGTGTGTGTGTGTGTGTGTGTGTGTGTGTGTGTGTGATATGTAGGCTTAGGGGTAGTGTAGGGGGATAGAATGTACAGTTTTTACAGTATACAAACCATTAAGTCTATGGAATGCCATCTGCCTGTCTTTCCCCTTCCCCCTCTCTATCTGTGTGTGTGTGTGTGGGGGGGGTCTCTCTCTCACCCTGTGAGTTTGTGTGTGTGCCTTTCTCTCAGTCCTTCCCCTCCCCCTCACTCTATCATTGTGTGTGTGTGTGTGTGTGTGTGTGTGTGTGTGTGTGTGTGTGTGTGTGTGTGTGTGTGTGTGTGTGTGTGTGTGTGTGTGTGTGTGTGTGTGTGTGTGTGTGTGTGTGTGTGTGTGTGTGTGTGTGTGTGATATGTAGGCTTAGGGGTAGTGTAGGGGGATAGAATGTACAGTTTTTACAGTATACAAACCATTAAGTCTATGGAATGCCATCTGCCTGTCTTTCCCCTTCCCCCTCTCTATCTGTGTGTGTGTGTGTGTGTGTGTGTGTGTGTGTGTGTGTGTGTGTGTGTGTGTGTGTGTGTGTGTGTGTGTGTGTGTGTGTGATATGTAGGCTTAGGGGTAGTGTAGGGGGATAGAATGTACAGTTTTTACAGTATACAAACCATTAAGTCTATGGAATGCCATCTGCCTGTCTTTCCCCTTCCCCCTCTCTATCTGTGTGTGTGTGTGTGTGGGGGGTCTCTCTCTCACCCTGTGAGTTTGTGTGTGTGCCTTTCTCTCAGTCCTTCCCCTCCCCCTCACTCTCACTCTATCATTGTGTGTGTGTGTGTGTGTGCCTTTCTCTTTTGATCATAATTTAACCCTTTCATATAGGCTATCACAAATAACTATCACTTAAAATAAAAACGTCATGTGATGTGTTTGCCAAGATCACGTATGATGCACATGTCTTTAAATTAATTATTTACTGATATAATATAAATGTATTAAAACATAAATTTCACATGATTTTATAAAAGTGGCTATTTATAATAAACTTCCATAAAATGTAGACACGCATCTTACTCTTACCTGACACTGATATTAAAATCATCTTTGCAGTTTCTGTGATTTGGCTCCATTTATACATTTTTTATTAAAAAGAATTTATTGGACCACCCATATTGAAATGAAAGCATGTTTTATGGTGCATAAGATTGGTGCACAAACGGTAGCTAAGGTAGCTCAAAAACACATGAAGAGAAGTGTTAGAATAAAACAACATCAGCATTCGAATGGTATTCTGAACTCATTCCAATTTGACCTTTGACATAATCTGACATGAAATTCATATAAATTTAATTGATCTCATAGATGTGGCTGTTGTGGTTTGTGGTCATAGCAGCACCAACTGCTGCAGTTAATGTGGTGAATTCAGATGACTTTGACATAGTCCTTTTATGTTTTCCCATTTTAAATGCCTATTGCCTGCCGTGCACAGTTAAGCTGATGCCACCGGCGTGGCGGTGCCACCGGCTTGGGCCCGTCATCGCTGCTCGCAGCTTTAATTAGGGCCCAAGCCCTGAAAGGGCGCAGAGCCCTATTGTTCTTCCTCAGATTATTCTTTGTTTTTTTTTTTTTTATTTTTTTTTTCGACTTCTCGGGTACTTTTGGGGCACTTAACATGCTCGAAAACTCTTGAAACTTCGCACAGGCGTCGGAATGCGCGGCCATCAGAGCCGGGCTGAAGCTGGTACCCGGGCGTGGCAGGGGGACTCGACAGCGCCCCCTAAAGTGGGGTCTGAAAACTTGGTCCATATATCAAACACACTTGCACGTACATGTATGAAACTTGGTACACATTTAGATCTCATCGGGCCAAACAACTTTCGTGCTCATAGTTATGCGTCAGCCCAACAGGAAGTGAGCTATAATCGGTTGTTCGGAAAACCCATGCTCTGGAATTTAATATACTCCTCCGAGGCCATTGTTTCGATCATCGCCAAACTCGGTCAGCATGAAGTGAACATATCCAGGATGCTAAATTGCGAGCGGATTTTTGATATCTCAAATGGTTTGGCCGTGGCGAAGCAACGAATTTATGGCGAGAAAAGGGAAACAGGAAGTGTGTTATAACGTCAGCAAACATTGACTGATTTGGATGAAACTTCAGCTGTGTGTTCGTTGTAAGAGGCCGATCACATGGATATGACATTTGTGAGTCAAAGTTATAGCGCCACCAACTGGCAGTAGGAAGTGTGTCATTTTCAAAAATGCTTTGAATCACATTCTTATTTTCACCAGATTTACTTCAAACTTCATCAGTATAATGTGAAAACATGACAGATAGAGACGTATGAAATGGATTCCTGAAATTTCAAATACTGTTGCCATGGCAACGTGTCAAAGTTTAATAATCTTTTGGCTGTTCTGAGGCTCTTAGCATGCTTGAAATTGCTTGAAACTGCTTGAAACTCAACACACACATCAGAGATGTCAGTCAGTACACATGGACAAAGCCTCAGAAACGGGCGGGGATGAGGGGCTCTCTAGCGCCACCTTTTGACAAAAGTGAAGGGCTTCGTTTCATCTACAATCACCAAACTCAGTATATATATTGACCTCATCGAGCCGGACAACTTTCTAATTTACAGTCATTAGCTCCGACCAACAGGAAGTCAGATATTTTGGTTTGAAGGTAAATTTTTGGTTAAATCGGGGTCTGAGTTTTTACGTTCTCCTCGTAGGCGTTTTATTCAATCTCCACCAAACTCGGTCAACATGAAACAAAGATACTGAAGATGCTAAAATGTGAACGGATATTGGATATCTCAAACGGTGTTTCCATGGCAAGGGATTAAATAAGGACAAAAAAGGGGAACAGAAATTCTCTGTCTGCTGCTCTCCCCTCAATGAACACAAGATGGCAGCATTGTATTAGTTTTGAAGCAGGATAAAAAAAAACTTGTTTCTCTCTCTCTCTCTCTCTCTCTCTCTTGTTTGTGATTTATGAGGACACAAATTTGTATAATGACATGGGTATTACACTGGTATTACAACGTGTATGTGTGTGTGTTTAAAAACATACTAAAACAATGTTTTATTAAAATGTAACCAAATAGCTTTAAAATAATCATACTATTTTTCAGATCAATATATTTATTTTATTTAATATATTTCTTCTGAATATTTATTCTCTGTCTGCCCTCGCCTCACTAAAGGGTGGCAGTGTTGTGTTATTTTTTAAACTCTCTTTCTGTGTGTGTGTGTGTGTGTGTGTGTGTGTGTGTGTGTGTGTGTGTGTGTGTGTGCAGGCCCGTCGCGACAAGGCAGGCAAACCAAGCAATTGCTTGGGGCCTCGAGCTGGCCTGGGGCCCCAAGACAGCGACAGGTTAAGAATAAAATGAAACGACAAACTGTGTGAGCGCCCCATTGATAGTCAATGCAGTAAAGTGCAATGACACTGTTATCGGGATCCCCCTTAAGGGGCCCCTCTCAGAAGTCGCTGACAGCAGCCAGCCAACCACGCGATCTCTGCTGTCGGCAAAATACAAAATCTTCGGATTTTAAGCGGAATTTTATGCTTCAGGAAGCCAGAAAAGAAAATAGAGAAAGGAAGAGGAGGATAAGAAAAAACAAGATAGTGGTATGTGATAAATTACACTGGATAAAATAGCTCTACTTGTCTTGTACAAAAAAAGTGTAAGTTTGCAGCAGGTAGGCTAGCAAAAATATGTTTATGTTAGCTATCGTTACCTGCCTGACGGCAAATGCTGCTTGTAACGAACAGTTAGTGCAACTTTTTTTTCGAAAAGACGGAATGACATGAGATTGCTATAGCTTTGTAATAGGTTTTGATGAAAGTGGCATCGCATGCTCTACTAACTATTATTTATGCTATGCATAAATAACCTGGAATAGTTAATATAGCATGCTATATTAACAATTATTATAAACATTATTTAACCAGAAAGAGGCAGAGGAACATGATTTTTTTCATAGCTTATCTTAATGTGCTAGTGTCGGGATATATACGGTAGTGACAGTTTATGCAAATATGACATTATTTTTATGAGTTACCAATAGATCTTGAACAATTACTTTATTCTGTGGCAATTTTTACACTGTTACATTTTGAAGTACAGTATCAGGACAACCCACATGTTTGACTGGTACTGTTTACATGTTTTACTGGTACTGCCCACGTTTTACTGGTACTGTTTATTAACTATTTAACAAGGTATTATAGTCATCGGTTGCAACTTTATAATAACCATCCAGATAATGTTTATAGACAGTTTACAAAACAACTAGTAACCCTTAAGTATTCCCAAAGTGTTAGGAATATCTGGTCCGTCTATCTATGTAAAAGTAATGTTTATAGATGTTTAAAAAATGGTTACTTAAAGGTTTAAAAAAAATTTAATGATACAGTGGTGTTTTTTGCAAATGTTTTCAAATTTTATGCACAGTATATGCAACAACAGTATTTGCACTGTAAACCTTTTTATTAATATAAAGTGTAGGTGAACTTAAACTGTATGGCTATGCTGGTATGCTGTGTGTGTGTGTGTGTGTGTGTGTGTGTGTGTGTGTGTGTGTGTGTGTGTGTGTGTGTGTGTGTGTGTCAGTGTCCTATCTGTGTGGATGCGTCTCATGTCAGCTAATCAAGGGACACTGACACACACACACACACACACACACACACACACACACACACACACTCGACGCATAGATAGACTCGCGTCAGTTTCCTGCTCACATCGAGTTCTCTTTTGCTCTTGAACAAACAATAACACAGAGGATTTTGAGTATTCTCATATTAGAGTCTTAAATTAGTTAAATAACGTCTTAAATGAACTTTAAAGAGTTGTGAGGAAATGAGATGCGCGGGACCGCGCGTGAGATCCACGGCTGTTCTTAAAGTGACAGGAGCACTGATGATGCCTGTCATTAATGTTCATCAAAGAACAACGGGAACAGAGAAAATTGTAGCTTTAATGATGATTCATCTATATTTCATTTATTATTTATGCAGTTAAGGAAGGTTTGATAACTATTACATTTCTGTATAACAGGGAAGGCCATGGGTAAATATAACATTTATTATTTTGGGTTTATGTAAAGATTTTTTTAAGTTCACTTAAATTAAAAGTTGTTTTTTAAAGCCTAATAAATGTTGAAATTGGGAGCTTTCAGTTATACTGTAATGTAACGTCATTAATGTTTCATAGAGTAAATACTAAAGTAAATAAAGAGTAAATTTCATAGAGTAAAAATAAATACTATCGAGCAAAGATACTAATAAAATAAACTATGCTTTTCAGGTTTTTCAGGTACGTCTAACATTAGTTTTCAGGTACAGAAATTGATCAAATGTAAAATAACATTGCATATATGACTGTATAAATTAAAGATTAATCCCATTAAACTTACAAAAGTTATTCAATCAAGAGCAGTGAGTGATGCCCTTGTCTTTTGTTTGACATTAAACAGACAGCAGTAAAGGCTACTGCCCCTTTAAGACCTCGGATATGCGTCATCTTTTCTGGACTGTATAAAGCTTACTTAAGCCATATACAGATGTCTGCTAGAATACTCATCAATATGTTGACATACTTTTTGCGTGAGTTTGTCCGTTCAAGAGCAAGACTTGAAAGAGAACTCAATATTTGCGCGCTGAGAGACGTGTGCGCGCTCTCGGATGAGTGCACAGAAAATTTTCTCACAGTGCGCGCGACTTCTCATTCGCGTCTTCTGGCACTAAACCAGATAGTTGCGTGTTCTGAGTTAACACAATCAGAACGTAAAAATACGGGATATTTTACGGGAAAATACTAAAACGGGAAGACAGCGGGAAAAGAGCTAAAATATGTGAGAAACCTGGAAAAAACGGGAGGGTTGAACGGGTTATTTTTGAAACTCTCTTTCTCTCTGTGTGTGTGTGTGTGTGTGTGTGTGTGTGTGTGTGTGTGTGTGTGTGTGATGGGTAGGTTTAGGGGCAGGGGCAGTGTAAGGGGATAGAAAATACGGTTTGTACGGTATAAAAACCATTACGCCTATGGAATGTCCTCACATTTCACAAAAACAAACGCGTGTGTGTGTGTGTGTGTGTGTGTGTGTGTATGTTTGTGTGTCCACCAACTGGCAGCAGGAAGTGTGTCACTTTCAAAAATGCTAAATCACTGTCTTGTTTTCACCCGATTTACTTCAAACTTCATCAGTATAATGACAAAACATGGCAGATGTAGACATACGAATGGATTCCTGATATTTTACATACTGTTGCCATGGCAGTGTGTCAAAGTTTAATCATCTTTTGGCTGTTTTTGAGGCTCATAGCATGCTTGAAATTGCTTGAAACTCAACACACACATCAGAGATGTCAGTCAGTGGAAATGGGCAAAGCCTCAGAAATGGGTGTGTTGGAGGGGTGTTTATTACAACATAATCATGGTTTATGAAGACATTTCATGTGTCCCCGTAAATCAAAATAGCTTTAAAAGCATACTAAACAATGTTTTAATAAAAATGTAAAAATGCAGAATGTTTTCTGTGATGGTAGGTTTAGGGGTTGTGTGTGTGTATGTGTGTGTGTGTGTGTGTGTGTGTGTGTGTGTGTGTGTGTGTGTGTGTGTGTGTGTGTGTGTGTGTGTGTGTGTGTGTGTGTGCGATATGTAGGCTTAGGGGTAGTGTAGGGGGATAGAATTTACAGTTTGTACAGTATAAAAACCATTCAGTCTATGGAATGCCCTCTGCCTGTCTTTCCCCTTCCCCCTCTCTATCACTCTCTGTGTGTGTGTGTGTGTGTGTGTGTGTGTGTGTGTGTGTGTGTGTGTGTGTGTGTGTGGAGGGGGGGGGGGGTCTCTCTCTCACCCTGTGAGTATGTGTGTGTGTGTCTTTCTCTCAGTCCTTCCCCTCCCCCCTCACTCTCCCTCTATCATTGTGTGTGTGTGTGTGTGTGTGTGTGTGTGTGTGTGTGTGCGATATGTAGGCTTAGGGGTAGTGTAGGGGGATAGAATTTACAGTTTGTACAGTATAAAAACCATTCAGTCTATGGAATGCCCTCTGCCTGTCTTTCCCCTTCCCCCTCTCTATCACTCTCTGTGTGTGTGTGTGTGTGTGTGTGTGTGTGTGTGTGGAGGGGGGGGGGGTCTCTCTCTCACCCTGTGAGTATGTGTGTGTGTGTCTTTCTCTCAGTCCTTCCCCTCCCCCCTCACTCTCCCTCTATCATTGTGTGTGTGTGTGTGTGTGTGTGTGTGTGTGTGTGTGTGTGTGTGTGTGTGTGTGTGTGTGTGTGTGTGTGTGTGTGTGTGACTTTCTCTATTTATTTTTTATATTGGACCACACATATTGATTTCAAATATATTCAACATATTTTTTTCAGAGAGTGAAATAAAAAAAACTTTCTCCCACCATTTAGATTTTATTTCTTTTTGTTGTTAAAATCTTGTGAACCTTGTTCAATGTGCAGAGTGCCTCTCTCTCAGTCCTTCCCCTCCCCCCTTACTCTCAGGCTCACCCTGGGTGTGTGTGTGTTTGAGTGTGTGCGCGCACGTGTGTGGTGTGTGTGTGTGTGTGTGTGTGTGTGTGGGGGGGGGGGGTCTCTCTCTCACCCTGTGAGTTTGTGTGTGTGCCTTTCTCTCTCGGAATGATAATTTACCCCTTTCGTATCATAGACTATCACAAAAAACTATCACTTTAGTGTGAATAAGTAAAAAAGAACTACAAACACCTTTAATTAAATACTGGCCTTCTGGACTTACAAAATTTTGAGCAGGAAAATATAACTTTTATTTATTTTATCCTATGACATTAAAATTAATCTAGATTTAAATTACATCATGGGTGTGGCTTGTGGTGATAGTGGCACCAGTTGCTGCGGTAAATGTGGCATATTCGAGCGATTCTAAAATATTCTCCTGTTTAAATGCATATTGCCTGCCGTGCACAGTTAAGCTGATGCCACCGGCGTGGCGGTGCCACCGGCTTGGGCCCGTCATCGCTGCTCGCAGCTTTAATTATTATTATTATTATTATTTTATCGACTTCTCGGGCACTTTTGGGGCCCTTACCATGCTCAAAAACTCTTGAAACTTTGCACACACATCGGAATGCGCGGCCATCAGAGCCGGGCTGAAGCTGGTACCCGGGCGTGGCAGGGGGGCTCGACAGCGCCCCCTAAAGTGGGGTCTGAAAACTTGGTCTATATATCAAACACACTTGCACGTACATGTATGAAACTCGGTACACATATAGACCTCATCGGGCCAAACAACTTTCGTGCTCTAAGTGACGTGTCAGCCCAACAGGAAGTGAGCTAATATGGGTTGTTCTGAAAACACATGCTCTGGAATTTAATATACTCCTCCGAGGCCATTGTTTCAATCAGTGCCAAACTCGGTCAGCATGAAGTCAAGACACAGAGGATGCTAAATTGCGAACGGATTTTTGATATCTTAAACGGTTTGGCCGTGGCGAAGCAACGAATTTATGGCGAGAAAAGGTAAACAGGAAGTGTGTAATAACTTGTGCAAACATTGACTGATTTGGATGAAACTTCAGCTGTGTGTTCGTTGTAAGAGGCCGATCACATGGATATGACTTTTGTGAGTCAAAGTTATAGCGCCACCAACTGGCAGCAGGAAGTGTGTCACTTTCAAAAATGCTTTGAATCACCATCTTATTTTCACCCCATTTACTTCAAACTTCATCAGTATAATGTGAAAACATGACAGATAGAGACGTATGAAATGGATTCCTGAAATTTCAAATACTGTTGCCATGGCAACGTGTCAAAGTTTAATAATCTTTTGGCTGTTTTGAGGCTCTTAGCATGCTTGAAATTGCTTGAAACTGCTTGAAACTCAACACACACATCAGAGATGTCAGTCAGTACACATTGGCAAAGCATCAGAAATGGGCGGGGATGAGGGCCTCTCTAGCGCCACCTTTTGACAAAAGTGGGGGGGTTAGTTTTATCTTCAGTCACCAAACTCGGTACATATATTGTTCTCTTCGAGCCGGACAACTTTCTAATTTACAGTCATTAGCTCCGACCAACAGGAAGTCAGATATTTTGGTTTTAAGGTGAATATTTATGTAATTCAGGGTCTGAGTTTTTACGTTCTCCTCGTAGGCGATTTATTCAATCTCCACCAAACTCGGTCAACATGAAACAAAGATACGGAAGATGCTAAAATGCGAACGAATATTGGATATCTCAAACGGTGTTGCCATGGCGAGGGATTAAATAAGGACAAAAAAAGGGGAACAGAAATTGTCTCATATCTTGTAAAATAATATTTTGATTTAAATTAAATTAAGATTGTATGTTTGGTAATTGAACTTAGATTAATTTAAAATGACTGTACTATTTTTCAGATGAATATATATATATTTTATAAATATTTCTTTGTATAATGTATTGTGCCCGTGTGTGCTGCCCTTCCCTCAATGAACACAAGATGGCAGCATTGTGTTAGTTTTGAAGCAGGATAAAAAAAAAACTTGTTTCTCTCTCTCTCTCTCTCTCTCTCTCTCTCTCTGTGTGTGTGTGTGTGTGTGTGTGCTTCTGTGATTTCTGAGGACATACATTTGTAAACATTTCATGTGTCCCCGTACATATATTGTTCTCTTCGAGCCGGACAACTTTCTAATTTAACTAATCTAATTTAACTAATTTAAAACTTTCTAATTTTAAATAAAAACGTCATGTGCTGTGTTTGCCAAGATCACGTATGATGCATATGCAGGGTATATGCAGGAATCCTGAAGTAAATTTTAATACCTTTTTAAGACTTTTTTAAGACCTTCTCAAAATATTTAAAGACCTCATCGGCGATGAGAACTACTGTTGAGCAATAAAATAAAAATATATAATCATAAGCTATAACAAAAATATATATTAAATTAGGTGAGTGGATAGTTAAAAAAAATTGCAATTACAAAAAGTAATTCTTGAAAAAACATCTCTGGACTAATTATCTTATCACCTGACAGCCGTGATTCCATGTACTCATTCAGACAGAACTCTTTTTTAAAACAGAGGAGTGTGAGTGTGTTTTCTATACATGTGCTTTAAGGTCATGTGCTGTGTTTGCAAAGATCACTTTTGACACATTTGTCTTTAAATTCATTATTTACTGGCATAGTTCAAATTTATTTTAAAACAAAATTCACATTATTTTCTACAAGTGTCTGTTTATAAGTGTCTTTTTTTCACAGAAAGTTTTTGTTTGAACGTGAATATTTGTATAATTCAGGGTCTGAGTTTTTACGTTCTCCTCGTAGGCGATTTATTCAATCTCCACCAAACTCGGTCAACGTGAAACGGAAGCTTAACGCATTAAAAATATTTAACGCAAATAACGCAGCGTCCGTTTTTATATCCATTTTTGCTTAGCGTTACATGATCACCACGCTCCTATTCATGTAAATGCTTCCAAGCGCGACAAGACACAAGAGAGCGCGCTGTATGCCAATGTCCTGTGTGTGTGTGTGTGTGTGTGTGTGTGTGTGTGTCAGTGTCCTGTCTGTGTGTGTGTGTGTGTGTGTGTGTGTGTGTGTGTGTGCCAGTGTCCTGTCTGTGTGTGTGTCAGTGTCCTGTCTGTGTGTGTGTGTGTGTGTGTGTGTGTGTCAGTGTCCTGTCTGTGTGGATGCGTCTCATGTCAGCTAATCAAGGGACACTGACACACACACACACACACACACACACACACACACACACACACACACACACACACACACACACACTCGACGCATAGATAGACACGCGTTAGTTTCCTGCTCACATCGAGTTCTCTTTTGCCCTTGAACAACCAATAACACAGAGGATTTTGAGTATTCTCATATTAGAGTCTTAAATTAGTTAAATAACGTCTTAAATGAACTTAAAGAGTTGTGAGGAAATGAGATGCGCGGGACAGCGCGTGAGACCCGCGGCTGTTCTTAAAGTGACAGTAGCACTGATGATGCCTGTCATTAATGTTCATCAAAGAACAACGGGAACAGAGAAAATTGTAGCTTTAATGATGATTCATCTATATTTGATTTATTATTTATGCAGTTAAGGAAGGTTTGATAACTATTACATTTCTGTATAACAGGTAAGGCCATGGGTAAATATAACATTTATTATTTTGGGTTTATGTAAAGATTGTTTTAAGTTCACTTAAATTAAAAGTTGTTTTTTAAAGCCTAATAAATGTTGAAATTGGGAGCTTTCAGTTATACTGTAATGTAACGTCATTAATGTTTCATAGAGACTTTAGTATCAGTGATACTGGCCTTCATTCATAAAAAATGACAACACAACACATATTTACAATATGCTGTCTTTAAATTGTTTCTAAATTAATTTGGAGAGTAACTGAAATTATTACAATATCAAAATATTAAAAACTTAAAATATTAAAAACTTGCGATTAATCGCGATTAATTACAGAAAAAAATGTGATTAATTAGTTAATTTTTTTGTTAACGATGCCCAGCACTAATATATATATTATAAATATTTCTTTGAATAATCTATTGTGCCTGTGTGTGCTGCCCTTCTCTCAATGAACAAAAGATGGCAGCATTGTGTTAGTTTTGAAACAGGATATAAAAAACATTCCATGTCTTTCTTTCTGCCACTCTCTCTTAGGCTTTCACAAATAACTATCACTTGAAATAAAAACGTCATCTGCTGTGTTTGCCAAGATCACGTATGATGCAGATGTCTTTTAATGAATAATTTACTGATATAATTTAAATGTATTAAAAGTAAATTTCACATGGTTTTCTAAAAGTGGCTGTTTATAATAAACTTCCATAAAATGTAGACACGTATCTTACTCTTACCTGACACTGATATTAAAATCATCTTTGCATTTTACTGTGATTTGGCTCAATTTATAAATTTTTTTATAAAAAAAAATTTATTGGACCACCCATATTGAAATGAAAGCACGCTTTATGGTGCATAAGATTGGTGCACAAACGGTAGCTAAGGTAGATCAAAAACACATGAAGAGAAATGTTAGGATAATACAACATCAGCATTTGAATGGTATTGTGAACTCATTCCAATTTGACCTTTGACATCATCTGACATGAAATTAATTTAAATTTAATTGATCTCATAGATGTGGCTGTTGTGGTTCGTTGTCATAGCAGCACCAACTGCTGCAGTTAATGTGGTGAATTCAGATGACTTTGACATAGTCCTTTTAGTTTTTCCAATTTTAAATGCCTATTGCCTGCTGTGCACAGTTAAGCTGATGCCACCGGCGTGGCGGTGCCACCGGCTTGGGCCCGTCATCGCTGCTCGCAGCTTTAATTAATATTTGACATCATCTGACATGAAATGAATATAAAAATTTAATTGATCTCATAGATGTGGCTTTTGTGGTTTGTGGTCATAGCAGCACCAACTGCTTCAGTTAATGTGGTGAATTCAGATGACTTTGACATAGTCCTTTTATGCTTTCCCATTTTAAATGCCTGTTGCCTGCCGTGCACAGTTAAGCTGATGCCACCGGCGTGGCGGTGCCACCGGCTTGGGCCCGTCATCGCTGCTCGCAGCTTTAATTCTTTTGGGGCACTTAACATGCTCGAAAACTCTTGAAACTTTGCACACGCGTCGGAATGCGCGGCCATCAGAGCCGAGCTGAAGCGGGTACCCGGGCGTGGCAGGGGGGCTCGACAGCACCCCCTTAAGTGGGGTCTGAAAACTTAGTCCATATATCAAACACACTTGCACATACATGTATGAAACTCGGTACACATATGGAGCTCATCGGGGCAAACAACTTTCGTGCTTATAGTTATGCGTCAGCCCAACAGGAAGTGAGCTATTATGGGTTGTTCGGAAAACGCATGCTCTGGAATTTAATATACTCCTCCGAGGCCATTGTTTCGATCATTGCCAAACTCGGTCAGCATGAAGTGAACATATTGAGGATACTAAATTGCGAGCGGATTTTTGATATCTTGAATGTTTTGGCCGTGGCGAAGCAACGAATTTATGGCGAGAAAAGGGAAACAGGAAGTGTGTTATAACTTGTGCCAACATTGACTGATTTGGATGAAACTTCAGCTGTGTGTTCGGTGTAAGAGGCCGATCACATGGATATGACTTTTGTGAGTCAAAGTTATAGCGCCACCAACTGGAAGAAGGAAGTGTGTCACTTTCAAAAAGGCTTTGAATCACCATCTTATTTTCACCCGATTTACTTCAAACTTCATCAGTATAATGTGAAAATAAGACAGGTAGAGACGTATGAAATGGATTCCTGAAATTTTAAATACTGTTGCCATGGCAACGTGTCAAAGTTTATTAATCTTTTGGCTGTTTTGAGGCTCTTAGCATGCTTGAAATTGCTTGAAACGGTTTGAAACTCAACACACACATCAGAGATGTCAGTCAGTACACATGGGCAAAGCCTCAGAAACGGGCGGGGATGAGGGGCTCTATAGCGCCACCTTTTGAAAAAAGTGGGGGGGGGGTTAGTTTTATCTTCAGACACCAAACTCTGTACATATATTGTTCTTTTCGAGCCGGACAACTTTCTAATTTACAGTCATTAGCTCCGACCAACAGGAAGTCAGATATATTGGTTTGAACGTGAATATTTGGATAATTCAGGCTCTGAGATTTTACGTTCTCCTCGTAGGCGATTTATTCAATCTCCACCAAACTCGGTCAACATGAAACAAAGATACGGAAGATGCTAAAATGCGAACAGATTTTGGATATCTCAAACGGTGTTGCCATGGCGAGGGATTAAATAAGGACAAAAAAGGGGAACAGAAATTCTCTCATATCTTGTAAAATCATATTTTGATTTAAATTAAATTAAGATTGTATGTTCGGTAATTGAACTTGGATTAATTTAAAATGACTACTATTTTTCAGATCAATATATTTATTTATTTAAAATATTTATTTGAATAATCTATTCTGTGTGTGCTGCCCTCCCCTCAATGAACAGAAGATGGCAGCATTGTGTTAGTTTTGAAACAGGATAAAAAAAATCCATCTCTCTTTCCATCTGCAAATCACTCTTTGTGTGTGTGTGTGTGTGTGTGCTTGTTTATGTGATTAATGAGGACACAAATTTGTATAATGACATGGGTATTACACTGGTATTACAACGTGTATGTGTGTGTTTAAAAACATACTAAACTGTTTTATTAAAATGTAACCAAATAGCTTTAAAATAAGGATCAATATATTTATTTTATTTAATATATTTCTTCTGAATCTTCTGAATATTTATTCTCTGTCTGCCCCCCCCCCCCTCACTAAAAGGTGGCAGTGTTGTGTTATTTTTGAAACTCTCTTTCTCTCTGTGTGTGTGTGTGTGTGTGTGTGTGTGTGTGTCCACCAACTGGCAGCAGGAAGTGTGTCACTTTCAAAAATGCTAAATCACTGACTTGTTTTCACCCGATTTACTTCAAACTTCATCAGTATAATGACAAAACATGGCAGATATAGACATACGAATGGATTCCTGATAATTTAAATACTGTTGCCATGGCAGTGTGTCAAAGTTTAATCATCTTTTGGCTGTTTTTGAGGCTCTTAGCATGCTTGAAATTGCTTGAAACTCAACACACACATCAGAGATGTCAGTCAGTGGAAATGGACAAAGCCTCAGAAATGGGTGTGTTGGAGGGGTGTTTATCAGCTAAAGCATAGAGACAGAGCGACACGCGTCATAATCTGAAGACCACGCCCACCGGGGGGGAAAACAATCAAACCGTCACCATTGACTTTGCATTGCGTGAAGCGGCCTTTTTGTCATTTCGGACTTATAACAAAAAACTGAACAATGTATAAAAGCTGATATGTGACAAGGTGTACAGCAAACAAGCTAAACAAAACCCAGAAGCAAAAACCCAGACGTTTTTATAAGCTGTTGACCCAAAAAACGAGCGTTTAAGTACAAAAAAGTGGATTCAGGCCATTGAGACAGCGCGCGACGGGTCATATTACACTGAGAACTACGACGACTAGAGGAGAACGTGATCAGCGACAGTAAATATAATATATAAAACGGACATTTGGATATTTGACTTAACAGTGACAAAATGTTTACTGCACACAGACATATTGAGGCATAATGAGTGTCAGGATTCCCAAAATTTACCCATTCTTCCTGCTGAAGCGTCACTTCGTAGTGCCTGTAACCACTTTTATCTTCTTAAACGCTCGTTTTTTTGGGTCGACAGCTTATGTGTTTTTTAGCTTGTTTGCTGTACACTTGGTCACATATCAGCTTTTAGACATTGTTCTGTTTTTGTTCAAGTCCGAAATGACAATGAGGCAGCCTCACGCAATGCAAAGTCAATGGAGAGCGTTGGATTGTTTTCCCCCCCAGTGTGGGCGTGGCCTAAATACGCTCTGTCTCTATGCCTCTCTGGCTCTGTGTGTGTGTGTGTGTGTGTAGCGGGGGATGGGCGGGTGTCAGCTAAATCATGCCTCTCTGGCTCTGTGTGTGTGTGTGTGTGTGTGTGTGAGAGAGAGGGGATGGCTCCAGCTGCTGTGACCTATGAAATCTTATGACATGAAATAGTTATTTTACATTTAACGGATACAAGTTCATATTTCAGCAAATGATAACTTCACATTTGTAATTAAGCTATGACACTTTATCAACATTCGGACAGGACTAATTTTCTAAATGACATTTGAGTTACAATTCTTATCACCTGACACCTGTGATTTCATACTCATTCAGACAGTACTCATTTTTAAAACAGAGGAGTGTGAGTGTGTTTTCTATACATGTGCTTTACAGAAGGTCATGTGCTGTGTTTGCAAAGATCACTTTTGACACATTTGTCTTTAAATTAATTATTTACTGACAGTTCAAATTTATTTAATAAAAAAATTTCACATTATTTTCTACAAATGTCTGTTTATAATAAACTTCCATAAAATTTAGACACGCATCTTACTCTTACCTGAAACTGATATTAAAATCATCGTTGCAGTTTCTGTGATTTGGCTCCATTTATTAATTTTTTTAATTAACATTTTTTATTGGACCACCCATATTGAAATGAAAGCACGCTTTATGGTGCATAAGATTGGTGCACAAACGGTAGCTAAGGTTGGTCAAAAAACACATGAAGAGAAGTGTTAGGATAATACAACATCAGCTTACTCATTACGATTTGACCTTTGACATCATCTGACATGAAATTCATTTAAATTTAATTGATCTCATAGATGTGGCTGTTGTGGTTTGTGGTCATAGGAGCACCAACTGCTGCAGTTAATGTGGTGAATTCAGATGACTTTGACATAGTCCTTTTATGTTTTCCCATTTTAAATGCCTATTGTCTGCCGTGCACAGTTAAGCTGATGCCACCGGTGTGGCGGTGCCACCAACTTGGGCCCGTCATCGTTGCTCACAGCTTTAATATTTATTTTATTATTCATCAATATAAAGTGGTCCTAGTAAAAAGCTATTTAATTATTTGCATGTTAAATGCTTTTACAGCATTTTAAAAAAATCTGAAATGTCGACAGTTTAATCTCGGCCAACATTGTGTGTCTCTGTGGGTCGGTCGATACGGTAGAGGAGCTCAGCAGGAAGGAAGTATCCCAGGTACTCCACTGTGTTTGGGGTGGTATCTGTGTAGTAATGCCCCCCCTCACCATGGTGACTGAAGCCATGGGTATGCTCCACTCTCAGGTCAAGACCCTGTGAATTATGCACAACTAAAATTAAATTGGGCACAACAGCTAATTGGAACTATTTAGCAAAGATTCAAAATAATATTGTCAGAAAAATGGAGGGTATGACATTGCTACTGGGTTGGTACTCACTGGGTCTCTGGACACCATGACAGTTTGACAGATCAGTGGTGCGTTGACTTCAAAATGCCTGAGCCAGTTATCGATGTCCTCATTGGTGTTTAGAGGGCAGGTGGAGAATTCACGTGGCTTAAAGACAGAGCAGTGAAAAGTTTACACACACAAGGAAATTCCATAATATATGTTGTAATTTTTTTTAAAAGAGTTTAATATAGTTCAAGTAGTTATATAAACTTCAATAGAGTTTAAAAGTGACTGTTTTCACAAAAAAAAGAAAGAAAAAAAGATTCACATCATTACATCTGAAAAAGGACTATATACACTACCATTCAAAATTTTGGGATTTGTAAGATTATTGAAATGTCTGCTCACCAAAGCGGCAGACTTCCCTGGTTGTTCAATGTCTTGTCATTTTTGGAGATAATTCAATGGAAATAATTTAATGTGTTACTCTTATCAGAATTTTTATTTTTTTATTTTGTTGCGTTTATCTCCAAAAAAGGTTTTTATTGAGATCAACTCTAGGGAAGGGATTTCTTAATCTAATCTTTTGGAAACCCTCAAATCTTATTTGCGTGGAGAAAAAATATCTCATTCTGCTTAAATATTAAGTTGCATAATAAAAAGCTCTGTGAACTCTCTGAACAGATTGCTAATTTTGACTAGATATGCACAACTACTAACATTATTATTATATAATAAAAAGGCTTTTTTGTAATCTTCTTTCTACTAGCCATGCTGTGCAGCTTCTACTTAAATCATGACACCGTTTCTATGAGTTTGGTGATAATCCAGGTAAAGCACTTGCATTGCAAATGTATTGTCCAAATCTAAAACCCAGTAGGAAATATTGTGTCAGACCCACAAGAAATTAATAATCAATTTAGTTTTTTACTCTTCTTTATATTAAACTCCTTCAAATATTCTAATCTTGTTGACAAAATCTTGACATCCCTCAAATCAATAGAGAATCAAAAAAGCCAAATGGGATGATCCTATTATAACTGATTTTCCGAAAGCCATTATGCAGATACAGGGCAGAAAATCCCTGCAGAGATTTTTTCTCTCCTCAGCTTTCCCTACTGCTTCTCTCAGTTGAAGAATCCCTAGGAGTCTACCTCTCTGCTTTTAAAACCTGATACAAACCCCTCAGACTGTGGATCCTATCGTCCAATTTCCCTCCCTAATGTAGATGGGAAAATCCTGGCTAAGGTTCTCTCTCTAGGGTTAGAAACTGTTATTCAAGACTGGCTTTGTAAAAAACAGACAAGGCTTTTTTTTTCCTTAGAAGGCTGATGAACAATTTACACTTCGTCTGGCTCATTTGTGGCAGAGGCCCTGATATATCTCAATGTGGAGATTAGAAAGCTTTCAGCTATGTTGAGTAGGACTATTTATTTTATAGATGGATTTTACGTTAAAAATTGTGAGTTTTTTTCCTATTAACTCCACTGCAAGAGCTCTTCCAACATCAGCTTTCCCATTTAAATTAGCCTCAGGCAGTTTCTGTTTCCTGGGAGTTACAGTTACATGGAAGCAGTAACGAGTTTCCTTTAGTTAAAAATTGGACATGAACACCCTCTCAAGTTGTATTTACTGGTAAGCTAAGGGATAATTTTGATACCCAAGTTCCCGAGTTTGGTGGGCCAAGCTTATAATTTTTGGCTTTACCCAGCACTGAAATATTTCTGAACATCATATTTCAAGTCAATTTCTGGCATATTTATTTTACATGTCGAGCCGTGCCCCTTAAGGGCCCTATTTGGTCTTAAACCCACAAAAGTTTCATTGTCATCCTTACAGTCAAATGCTAGTATTTTGCTTGATAGTTGATAAAAGGCTTATGCTAATGGACTAGAAAAATCCTTACTTTCATTTTCAAATAGAGAGCAAAGAGTAAAGAAAAAAGGGAAAGAAAATTGATTGCGTTTTCCCACTAGATGGTGTAGCAATAGTTTACATAGGTGCATGATTTTTGTTTGTTTGTTTTTTTCAGTATTGTTTAAATTATTGCTGTTTATTTTCATTATTGTATTTGAGTGTCTTGGAGCAAGCATTCATAGTCTTTTTTGCAATTGACAACAAATATATATATATATATATATATTTTAACACTTTGATTGAAAAGTATCAATAAAAAGAGTTCAACTAAATATATTTATTTAAAATTAACATTTCTATTTTAGTATATTTTAAACATTTTATAAAATATTCAAACATTTTTCTATTTGTATACATTCTATTTCTGAAACAGAAATGTTGTACCATTATAAATGTCATTAGATCAATTTAAATGGCACCTATTATGCAAAATTCACTTTTATAAGGTGTTTGAACATAAATTTGTGTTGGCAGTGTGTGTAAACAACCACCCTATAATGGTAAAAATCCACCCACTCCGTTTTTTTAAATCCCCATAAATCATAAGCATTGTCTCAGAATAAGCCATTTGCAGAATCCTGGTAAAGTGACGTCACATTCACAGGCCCCGCCCACGAGTGTTGATGGACACTGCTATTAGCAAAGACCCCGCCCTCAGAGAACTGTACACAGTCCGCCATGTTTATCTCCTCGCCAGTGCATTCAAGTAAGAAATGTGTTCTTAATAAAGCTACTTAAGTTATTCAGTCAAGAGCAGTGAGTGATTTTCTGTTTATCTTTTGTTGTTTGATTCATATCAACAGCAGATATAGTAGTAACTTAGGTACTGTATATTACACTGCTTTCAGTTTAGTACACAGATTTAATACACACACAGGATTTCTGTACTTGCTGCATGTGCACAGACATAATCAAATGTTTTCATGTGAACTTTGTGTGTTTCTGACATAACCTTGTTGTGCATTTGACAGTTTAATCGCAATAACACCTGAAAGCAGTGGCGGTTCTAGACCACAGTAACTAGGGGGGTAACATCATGCATGGCACGGAAGGTTCCCCTGCTTAAACCAGCACATGTCCAGGCCCGTCTTAAGTTTGCCAGTGACCATTTGGATGATCCAGAGGAGTCATGGGAGAAAGTCATGTGGTCAGATATAGAACTTTTTGGTCATAATTCCACTAAACGTGTTTGGAGGAAGAAGAATGATGAGTACCATCCCAAGAACACCATCCCTACTGTGAAGCATTGGGGTGGTAGCATCATGCTTTGGGGGTGTTTTTCTGCACATGGGACAGGGCGACTGCACTGTATTAAGGAGAGGATGACCGGGGCCATGTATTGCGAGATTTTGGGGAACAACCTCCTTCCCTCAGTTAGAGCATTGAAGATGGGTTGAGGCTGGGTCTTCCAACATGACAATGACCCGAAGCACACAGCCAGGATAACCAAGGAGTGGCTCTGTAAGAAGCATATCAAGGTTCTGGCGTGGCCTAGCCAATCTCCAGACCTAAACCCAATAAAGAATCTTTGGAGGGAGCTCAATCTCCGTGTTTCTCAACAACAGGCCAGAAAACTGACTGATCTAGAGAAGAACTGTGTGGAGAAGTGGGCCAAAATCCCTCCTGCAGTGTGTGCAAACCTGGTGAAAAACTACAGGAAACGTTTGACCTCTGTAATTGCAAACAAAGGCTACTGTACCAAATATTAACATTGATTTTCTCAGGTGTTCAAATACTTATTTGCAGCTGTATCATACAAATAAATAGTTAAAAAATCATACATTGTGATTTCTAGATTTTTTTTTTTTAGATTATGTCTCTCACAGTGGACATGCACCTACAATGACAATTTCAGACCCCTCCATGATTTCTAAGTGGGAGAACTTGCAAAATAGCAGGGTGTTCAAATACTTATATATATATATATTATTATTTTTTTAAATACTGGGGAAATATACTGTTGTTCCATGTAGTTACAGGGTAAGTGCTGCTTGTTATTTCTTATAGTTACAGGGTAAGTGTGACATCTGCGGGCTGTAAATGAAAGGGGTCATGAATTGAGAAATCAACTTTTCATTCAGCCTTTGACATATAAAAGTTCATCATGATATAAGAATATCCTGTAAGTTTCGGAGCTGAAAACTTCCTTGTTAGTCAAAGAAAAGCTTTTATAGACACCAGGCCCAACAAATGCTCGATCTCAGAAGCCAGGCTGTGACGTCTGAGTGTGGTGAAACACCGCCTCTGTAGAAGAAGCTTTCAGTGACTCCCGTTTTATTCAACTAATCTCTTAACTATATCACGTTTACACTGTTAGTAGGGATGGCTTGATACCACAATATTGCCTCCAGTACGGTACAACAATCTAATACCGAAGTACCGATATTAAATCGATACCATACAGGGTCTGAATTTTGCCACAGGTATTGCGCATAATTTTACTCACTCTTGCAAGTTTGGGGTTTATGAAGCGGGAAATTAACGCAAATGTTTATAATGAAATTTATCAACAAAGATTTTCACATAAAAAATTTCAGCAATACTCCCTTACCGAGCTCTCAAAATGAGCAAATTGCCTCTGGCTTCAAAAGACATCGCACATGCACTATAAAAGCAATCTGCACGCTCAGATTCAACGCTTTCGCTGTCGTTTCCCGAGAGCTGACAGAAATCACTGCCCACGTCTTTTTAAACCTTGCCAATTGGAACATGCAAGCCATTTTAAAGCATTTCGTAATACATGGAAGGGGAGCTCTTTGAGAGAGAATTTTCTTTGCGCTCATACCAACAACAAACACTCAAGCCTAAAGAGCTTGCGCATTACAAATTAAGATGTTTTTCCTTTTTTCCTTATTTAAATGATACGATCTTATGTATGTGCGTTGATCAGTATTAAAAGAAAATAAATGTTTAAATTAGGGGTGCACCGATCCGATATTAGGATCGGATATCGGCCGCGATACTGACAAAATAGCTGGATCGGGGATCGGAAAAATTAACAGATCCACAAGCCGATCCAGGTGTTTTTTTCCGTCGCAGCAGAACCTACGTCATTCGTCAGCTTCACGTGTGTCGCATGCTAGAAGGGAGCGAGCCAGAGAGTCGGCTGTGTGGAGGAGATATTTCACGCTTGCTACGCCAACTAGTTCGTCGCTGTTTCGAGGGTATTACTGCAAAGTCAGGGTCTTTCCTGCATTGACATTTTTTTGACGGCCAAAGCCTAATTTGATGAGTTATTGTGATTTACGAGTGATGTAGAACAGATGCTGCGCTTGTGACTGAGTGACAGAGAGACCGATCTGAGAGCTCCTCCCCCGCGCGTGCTCTCTGGGTCTTCAAAATAATCAGTGTTCGCTCTCATATTTCACATATTAATCCAAATCAAAAGCTCGGAAGACCGAAACCATGTTGCACGTGACACATTCGGACAATTTTGTCCTTGAATTATCACTGGGTGTGAATTGCGCTCAAAAAACATTGACTCTTCTCTGACCAGCTGACATAAAGCATACTTTCAATAAGCGGGAGACAAATTATATCCAGTTATGAAGTGTTTTCTGTGTGTTGACATCTTTCGCGATGTTCTAACAGACGGGATTCGCACACAACGCGTCTGCTAATGTCCGATTCGTGACCTAATGACTCCTTTGAACCGAATCATTTTAACGACTGGCCAGAACAACTGATCTGTCCAACACTGAACTCATGAACTCAGTTTATTAATTTACTCAGAACGCAACTGAAATGAGAACACAAGTGTGCTTACCCAATTTAGCAAGAGTGGGTAGTAAGAATTATTTTTAATTATCAACAGTATTTCATCTTATTTCTGTTGACAATGTGTAGTAAAATAAATAGGCCTAGCCTACAATCATTTAATCTGGAGTGAGGTGAAACCAGAACAAAGTTGTTATTAGCTAGCTGAAAAATTTTATTAAATTGCATATGGCAGAAAATTAGACTATTTGTTAATTTGTAATGCTACTTTTTAATATTGATATGATTATATACCAAAACAATTATCTGTAGTGTAAAAAATGTTTGGTAACTGTCAGATTACTATTGTATGTTTGACCAATACACTGTTTTTTGTTTCCACTGCTACATTTTATTTATTTAAAGAAGTTAGATTACATTCTATTTTAGATTTGAATGCACAATTGTTTTTTAAATAAATAAGAATTCAACACCTTACATACATCTGTTATTTTGTCTTAGTTATGTTTAGTTAGTAAAGTCTGGTGCCTTTAGTCTCTTCAAGGAAGGTATAAGGTGGAAGATATACAGTTTATTATTAATTCAACAATATATCGGATCGGTATCGGGTATCGACAGATACACAAAGCCCAGGCATCGGTATTGGTATCGGGACTGAAAAAGTCGGATCGGTGCACCCCTAGTTTAAATTAGATCGTTTGATTTATGCACTCACCTGTCGATCTCTTAATGTCTTGTACAAGTCAGCAGAGGTGGGTAGTAACGAATTACATTTACTTCGTTACATTTACTTGAGTAAATTTTTTGGGTAACTTGTACTTTTAGAGTAGATTTAAAGATGGGTACTTTTACTCTTACTCAAGTAAATTTCTTGTGAAAAAACTGTACTTTTACTTAGTTACATTCGGTGGCGTTCCTCCGTTACTGTCAAATGGTAATAATTATATTATATATTTTAAAATAAGTTAATATGACTTTCGCAAGTCTCGCGAAACGTTGGAGAGGCTGCTTCGCGAGAGGTTGCTACGCATCACCCGCTTTTAATTAGCGCGCGTTTAGTCGGAAGATGATGGCCTAAGCAGAGGAAGATGCGTGTGAGCTACGGGAGGCAGTTTGCCCGTGGCCTCAAGTTCAGTCTATGTTTTCACTCCAAGATGTCAAAAAGAATAGTTTCATAATGCGATGCATGTTGTGTGCACCAAAACGAACTGACATCTCAGCATACAAGAATTCCACCCTGAAAAGAACATGTAGCGGTAAGTGTCACAATGATGCCTATATTTGAACACTATTAACGGTCATTTGGTAACTATGGGAATTTTCCCTTATTATAATACTATTTCACACACTTGCCGAGTGTTTTCCTCATACGCGCTCATGTGCAAGCAATGACAAATCGTTTGAATCCTCCAAACAACACACGTCCACGAACAAATGTTCACATCTTGACATTTACATATCCTTTTCTTCACAAAACGAAACAAATTGAATAGCCTAATGTGACGTCTTGCATTTATACACAAATCCGGACAGACACCTGTCTGAAGTGTAGAAAATACATACAAATAAAAACGGTATTGTATTTTATTCCTACCTAAACAATAGCCTATATACTTATAAAAAATATAAGAACAAAGTATGTTTTAAGAAGAGCTCTAGTTAGCCCAGCACACGATTAATCAAGGATCAAGGATGTCAAGGATCCTCGGAATTTCAACCAAGGTCTGAGTCCTTCATTCGAAAAAATGCCATATACAGGAAAGGATGCATACGAGTAGACTTCGTGCACTTGGCGTTCTCAAATCACCCATAATCCTATGTGCGCAGCTTTGCTATCTTGTTCAAAAAATACAAAATATCGGACGTTGGCGGAGTCGGAGCGTTAACGGGGCAATATGCTTTCAAGTGTCATTTCTACATGGTCCTTCGAGCCGGAGGTAGACTTGCTGCAAGCATATAAGATGTAGGGCTGAAACGATTCATCGAGTTACTCGATTAACTCGATTACAAAAATTCCTCGTTAAATTCCTATGACGTTAAATCCACTATACGCGCAGGGATCTGATTCACACGGACTGCTGTTCAATGTTCAGGAAGCACACCATAGCGCGTGATACATTTTGAATTTAGTTTAGATTCTAGATGTCCAGAATCACTATAGTAACTGCATGTTTTACACAGTTTATGTAAGTTGATTACCGTTCTTATAGCTGCCACACACACACACGGCGCGCGCAAGCCCCGAAGCCAGATCGCTTTCACTTTCGTCCTCATAAAGTTTGTCAAGTAAATGCATTTAAAGCCTTGCCAGTTTGAACATTGAAGCGATTGTGCACTATTCAAAAACAACAATACGGAAAACTTCTCCGTTCAGTGCTCAGCTTTTTTCTGTGACACGGAGAGTTGAGCCGTGTCGCGTCTCTGAAAATGAGCGCGCGCCCTGAAGGCAGACCTCTTTTCGCGTGAAGATCGCGCGTGGAGAGCAGGGCAGAAACGCAGTGTCAACGCCGTCCTGTGACTAAAGTAAAGTCACTAAAGTAGCTTAGAAACTCAACTCAACCGTTATAACCGGCATACATTTGATTACCTTTGAAGTAAGTACAAACCACAGCTTCATAATGAATAGAGACGGAATGAGTAATTCACACACACAATCACTCTCTCATTAATGCATCCAAATAAATGTAATGTAGGTCTACTACTGTGTTAATGTATCTGTATCTGATGTACAACAAACATAAATCTGCTCCATAGACAATAACAGCTGAAAGTGAACCGTTTCCTTCAAGTATTTTAAAATCACAAAGAAATGCACTTTTTGCATTTGTTGGAAAAATTCCAACTTTAATTGTAGAAAATCAGTAACACACACGCATGCACCCTCCTCTCTCTCGCGCCAGTCAGACCAATCGTGGCAATGCATCACATATGCTTAAACTTTTATGTAGCCACGCAACAATAATTTCAGCATTCACTGTATACACCGGGACGTGATGTGACAATTTTTCGAACGCTGCTTCACCTAAAAATGCACCGCAATGCAAGTGATGCAAGCCAAATGTAGCGTTCTATTGAAAATTAATGTATGTATTTCTGCTGTACCAAACTGCAATGAAGCCACACGCGTGCGCGCACACACACACACACACACACACACACACAGGTTGCTAGGTTACCATAGCAAATAGGCTCACCCCAGAAATGATATATTATTTGTTAGTAGCCTAATGGTAAATGCTGCAGGTGTAGAAATCTACATAAAAGATATTTACTTTGATGTCAGGGCTAGATTACAGCATGAAACCGGTTGTGCATATTAATAAATTAAATTGCTTTTCCTCTTCATTTTCGTTATGCATTATTTGTTTTGGTTGTTTAAAAACACAGAATTTTTTATCCGATTAATCGATCGATTAAGTGCTAGATTAATCGATTACAAAAAGAATCGATAGCTGCAGCCCTAATAAGATGGCAGCACAGGCAGAAGCTGAGCCAACTGGGCGTCAGAAGGAAGCCAGCCCTTCCCGTCCGATATGAAGATTATGATCTTACTGGCTTTGCCCTGCCTAAGATGTATCCCCAACCCGGGTCACCACACACTCAGTTACCCTCCAATTTATCAGAAGGTGAAGAGCCATAGGAGGGTGCAACTACATTCAGTCTACTGCAGATCTCAGGTGAAGAGCCTCATAGTTCAGAGGAGTGGTCCGACGCTGAACCAAGCAGATCTGAAAGGGACGTCATTAAGCAACGAAATATGAATCTTCGCCATGCAAATGAGAACATGCGTCACACTGTACAGATGATCCAGCAGGAAAATGATGCATTGCAGCAGACAAATCAACGATATGCTCAAGAACTCTCTCAACTTAAGCGGCAGATGCAGCAGCTACAGATTCATTTCGATCAACAACGGCCTGTAGCTCAACCCCTACCATCTGTTATACCAGCACGTCAACCCTGTTCTAGCCAGCCTGTTCCTGCACCACGCCGTGGAATGAACATGCATGCAGCTGAGAGAGGGTTTAGGCCAGTGCCAGCACCACGCTTCAATGGCGGCGGTTCCCAGAGGCACAATTTACTCCCCCTATGGCACTCCAAGTGCCAAGCCACTCATTTGGGGGGCCCAAAAGGAAGAGGGACATTACCACGATGACAGTGATTATTATTCCCCATACCAGCAGGAATATGAAACCTCCTCACCTTATGATCCTGCCTGGCGCCTCCAAATGCCTCATAGTTCACCAAGTCAAATGCCAGAGTCAATGTATAAAGGCCCTACTCCCACCATACCAGACTTTGCACATCCAAACCCGAGAGAGTTTTCACGGTTGAAGATCGCCTTAGAGAACATACTCCCTGCTAATGCCACTGAAAGATTTAAATTTCAGATCCTCACAGACCATCTCAAACTAGAAGAAGCGCTACTCATTGCTGATTCATACAGCCATTCTCAGTACCCCTTCACAAGAACGATGGCTGCACTGGACCAGCAATATGGTCAGCCACACCAGCTTGCCTTACAACGAATAGCGGAACTTATGGATGGCCCAAATATCAGCAGCGGAGACATAAAGGCCTTCAGACTATTTGCTCTCAAAGTTCGTTCTCTTGTTGGCATGTTGGGGCAACTAGGAACTGAGGGCACTTACGAATTGCAGTGCGGCTCCCATGTCTCCAGACTGTTGGCAAAATTGCCACATGATCTCAGATCAAGTTTCCGCCAGTTTGCCCATCCACACCATGTTCCTATTCCAACCCTTCTCGATCTCTCTGAATGGTTAGAGTACGAAATCCAAGTACAGGAGGACACTTCAGGGTTCGTAACCAGTCAACGTAGATGGCCTACTGTACGGACCAGAGATATAATCAAAGACCACAAGTATTCTCAAAAGAATGCTAACATTCTGCTTAACACTGAGAATGTACAGCTTGAAACAACCTCATCTGCTACCATGAAAGCTGTTCCAAAGCCTTACTGCCCCTACTGCGATCACACAAAGCACTCATTGAATAACTGCTCAAACTTTAAGCAACTAACAACAGATCAGAAGGAGAACAATCGGTGTTGGCGCTGTGGTAGAAGCCATCAAGCAACGGAATGCAGTCTAAAGATGCGCTGCAAGCAGTGTAACAGTCGACATCTGCTTGTTCTTCATGACATAACTGTGAAAAGTGCTACAAGTACACAGACTGTTTAAAATCAAGCTGCTAACACTACTACCAATTCGTGTCTTCTCAATACCATGAGTGAGATCCTTCTCATACGAAAGTAAAGTAATCCTCAGGAACGGAAAAAACTGCATGACTGCCTACGCTATTCAAGATGACGGTTCCGAAAGAACCATCCTGCTACACAGTGCTGCTCAGCAGCTTGGCCTCAAAGGTAAACCAGAAGACTTACCGCTCCGCACAGTCAGGCAAGAGCTCCAAGTCCTCAGTGGTGCAGCAGTGTCATTTTCTATCTCCCCACTGTCGCAGCCCAAGAAGGTGTTCCACATTAAAGGGGCATTTACGGCACAGCAGCTAAGCCTGGCTGAGCAAACACATCCAGTCAGGGCATTGAGAGAGAAATATCGCCACTTGAGGGGGCTTCCATTGCGACATCTAGACACTGTCCGTCTTGTGCTACTCATTGGCTCAGACTACCCTCATTACTCCAGTGGAGCCAGTACGATTTGGTCCACCAGGGGGACCTGCTGCCATCAAGACCCGTCTTGGCTGGACATTACAGGATCCAGTGCATAATCTCCAGCTGGAGATCAATGAACAACACTGCTTTTTCACCTCAACTACAGAGAAGCGACTGGTGAAAAATCCAGAACAAGCAGCTGCTTACACAGCAGAAATCCACAAACTGGAACAAGCAGGCTATGCTGTTAAGATGGACCCGTATGCTGAACAGGACTCTGCCTACTCATGGTACATCCCACACCATATGGTCCACCATAATGGGAAAAACAGAGTAGTTTTTAATTGCTCCTTCAGTTATCAGGGTCAAAACCTCAACAAGTTGCTGCTCCCAGGACCAGTGCTGGGACCATCCTTACTCGCTGTTCTGCTCCGATTTCGGGAACACTCCATTGCAGTCAGCAGTGACATACGGGGTATGTTCCACCAGGTCAGGTTGCTCCCAGAAGACAGACCACTGCTGCACTTTCTCTGGCGAGATCTCAAGGTACAGGAACAACCTTGTATTTTCGAGTGGCAGGTCCTTCCTTTTGGGACAACCTGTAGTCCCTGTTGTGCAGTGTATGCCCTTCAAAAGCATGTCATTGATCACAGCGAACCTGAGGAAGATGTCAGGCATTCAGTTTTGAAGTCCTTTTATGTCGACAATTGCCTGCAAAGCTTCACTAGACAGAAGCAGCTAAAAGCTTTATTGACAAACTCAGGACTCTACTGGCAGATGGGGGCTTTGAATTGAGATAGTGGTCTAGTAATCAGCCGGAAACCATAAACCATCTACCCTCAGAATTGAAATCAGCTAGTACTGAGTTCTGGATTTCTCACGGCCAAATGGATACTCAAGAATCTGCTTTGGGACTGCTCTGGAACCACCAAACAGACACCATTTCCTACAGGTATCGTCCCATAGAGAGTGCTGAGACCACTATGCGTAACATCTACCGAACCCTGGCCAGTCAATATGATCCCCTGGGCTACCTTATTCCATATACCACAATATAAAAGCTTGTGGGACCAAAAAAGGGACTGGAATGATCCAAATCTTCCTCCTGGTCTATTGCAGACTTGGACAGAGTGGGAGGCAGAGTTACCATCTCTACCGTGCATTGCCTTCCCAAGGTCTTACACCATTCCAGCCAAAGACAGAGAAGAAAGTCAACAAGACATCCACATCTTTTGTGATGCCTCTGAACGGGCATATGGCTCGGTTGCGTATTTGAGGACAGAAGACCAGCAGGGGGATGGGGAGGTCTCTTTCCTTACAGCAAGATTGAAAGTAGCACAGAGAAAACAGCAATCCATACCCCGCCTAGAACTCTGTGCTGCGCTAACCGGTGCTCAGCTGGCCAAAGTTGTAAGTATGGAGTTAACCTTGACCATTCATCACATCACCTTATGGACTGACTCAACCAGTCCTTACCTGGCTCAAGTCTGAGTCGTGTAGATTCAAGGTCTTTGTCGGCACCCGGGTGGCAGAGATCCAAGAGCTCGCTGATATACACACATGGAGGTTTGTGCCATCCCCCAGTAACCCAGCTGATGACATCACCCGGGGACGGACCTTGAATGAACTTGGTCCAGACAGCCACTGGCATCAAGGCCCATCATTCTTGAAAGACTCACAGAGTTCATGGCCTGAAATACCACATCCTGTGGATGTAGATGGAGAGGAGCTGCGCAAGACAGGCTTGTGCACACTTGCATGCTTCACAACCAGCACTTCAACTTCTGACTTTAATCCTCATAAAACTTTCCAAGAGTTGATCGAGACCACCGCTTTCCACAGGGCGGCTGCTAGCAGCCTGACAGCCAGTGCATACAGAGATGCTGAAGTCACTCTCCTACAACAATCACAACAGGAGTCTTTCGCCCTTCCAGCAATGACTGTATGATTTTAAGATCCATCTTTTCACACTGAGGACAATTGAGGGACTCAAACACAACTACTAAAAAAGGTTCAAACATTCACTGATGCTCCAGAAGGAAACACAATGCATTAAGAGCCGGGGAGTGAAAACCTATTGAATTTGAAAATCAAGGTAAATTGTACTTAATTTGTCAAGTCAAGTCAAGTCAACTTTATTTATATAGCGCTTTTAACAATGTAGATTGTTTCAAAGCAGCTTTACAGTGTTAAACAGGAAAATAATGCAGCATAATTTTATTCAGCTGTATAGCCATTCTGGAAAAATTTCAAGTATCATACAGTGACAGTGTGGGCTTTAGATCAATAATTTGATCAGTAATTTAGTTTAAATGGTTAATTTAGTTTATTATTTAGATGTATTTCGATGTTTAGTTGAAAAATTTAGTGTCCCCAACTGAGCACGCCAAGCCAGAGGCAACAGTGGCAAGGAAACCAAAACCCCATTAGGTGACCTAATGGAGAAAAATAAACCTTGGGAGAAACCAGGCTCAGTCGGGGTGCCAGTTCTCCTCTGGCCAATTAACAAACAGCGTATTATTATTATTATTCTGGCAGTTTTACAGCTCGGAGGTCATAATAGATCAGAATATTCGAGGGACCGGGGGCAACATGCTGGAGACGGGTTTATTGAGGATGATGTTGATTAAATAATTATTAAAGTGCAATATTCGAATGATCGGAGGCAACACGCAGGAGACGGGTTTATTGAGATGCCGTGTCGATGAGGCAGTTTCAGGGGGAGTCTAATCACGGTCTCCCAGACACTTCGGGGTCCTGTGTTGGTCTTCTCTGGGCGCAGGTCCACCATCTGATCTGGATACGGCCCGGATCCAGCTGACTGCAGTAAACCTCGGGATAAAACAGAGAGACTAACATTAGCGTAGATGCCATTCTTCTGATGATGTAACGAGTACATCAGGTGTTATGGGAAGTGTTCCCGGTTCCGGCTGACCTAGTTAATGCAGCCTAACAATCATTTCATTGAAAAAGTGTTTTATGTGTATGCCACAGTAAAGAGATGTGTTTTTAGTCTAGATTTAAACTGACAGAGTGTGTCTGCTTCCCGAACAATGTTAGGAAGACTGTTCCAGAGTTTAGGTGCTAAATAGGAAAACGATCGACCGCCTGCAGTTGATTTGGATATTCTCGGTATGATCAACTGGCCAGAATTTTGAGACCGCAGTAGACGTGATGGAGTATAATATGTTAAGAGCTCGCTCAAGTATTGGGGAGCTAAACCATTTAGTGCTTTGTAAGTAATAAGTAAGATTTTAAAATTTATGCGATGTTTAATAGGCAGCCAGTGCAGTGTTGACAGAACTGGGCTAATATGGTCATACTTCCTGGTTCTAGTAAGAACTCGAGCTGCTGCGTTTTGGACCAGCTGGAGTTTATTTATTAAGCGAGCAGGGCAACCACCCAGTAGAGCATTACAATAATCTAACCTTGAGGTCATGAACGCATGAACTAACTGTTCAGCATTTTGCATTGAGAGCATGTGCCGTAATTTAGATATATTTTTAAGATGGTAGAAAGCAGTTTTACAGATGCTAGAAACGTGGCTTTCAAACGAAAGATTGGTATCAAAGAGCACACCCAGGTTCCTCACTGACGACGAGGACTTGACAGAACAGCCATCAAGTGTTAGACAGTATTCTAGGTTACTACTTGTGGAGCTTTTTTGTCCAATAATTAAAAATTCAGTTTTTTCTGAATTGAGTTGCAGGAAATTACCAGTCATCCAATGTTTTATATCAGCTATGCATTCCGTTAATCTTGTGAATTGGTAAGTTTCTTTAGGGCGTGAAGAAATATAGAGCTGAGTATCGTCAGCATAACAATGAAAACTAACGCCATGCTTCCTAATGATATCTCCCAGTGGTAGCATGTACAGGGTGAAGAGTAGCGGTCCTAGCACTGAGCCTTGCGGTACTCCATACTGAACTTGCGATCGGTGTGACATATCTTCATTTACTACTACAAACTGATAACGGTCGCATAGGTATGATTTAAACCATGATAATGCAATTCCACTAATACCTACATAATTTTCGAGTCTATTCAAAAGAATGTTGTGGTCGATAGTATCAAATGCAGCGCTAAGATCGAGTAACACTAATAGAGAGATACAGCCACGATCGGATGATAAGAGCAAATCATTTGTAACTCTGACGAGAGCAGTCTCAGTGCTATGATACGGTCTAAATCCTGACTGGAAATCCTCACAGATACCATTTCTTTCTAAAAAGGAACATAATTGTGAAGACACTGCCTTTTCAAGTATTTTTGACAGAAAGGGTAGATTTGAGATTGGTCTATAATTGACTAAATCTGTAGGATCAAGTTGCGGTTTTTTAATAAGTGGTTTAATAATTGCCAACTTAAAAGTTTTCGGTACATATCCTAATGACAAAGATGAATTAATGATATTAAGAAGAGGATCTATGACCTCTGGTAGCATCTCTTTTAATAGCCTAGTTGGTATAGGGTCGAGCATACATGTTGTCGATTTTGATGATTTAACGAGTTTAGCCAATTCTTCTTCTCCTATAGCAGTGAATGAGTGTAATTTTTCCTCAGTGACACTACAATGCTCTGTCTGATGTGATGCTGTATTAGACGGCTGCATGGTTAAAAATTTGTTCCTAATATTATCAATCTTACATGTGAAGAAGTTCATAAAGTCATTACTGCTGTGCTGTTTACAATCATCAGAAGTTGAAGCTTTATTTTTGGTTAATTTAGCCACTGTATCGAATAAATACCTTGGGTTGTGTTTGTTTTCTTCCAAGAGAGTTGAGAAATAAGCAGATCTAGCAGTTTTTACAGCCTTTCTGTATGTGATCATGTGCTCTTTCCACGAATTACGAAATACCTCTAATTTTGTTTTCTTCCAGCTGCGCTCCATTTTTCTGACTGCTGTTTTAAGGGCCCGGGTGTGCTCGTTGTACCACGGCGTTGGACTATTTTCTTTAATCTTCTTTAAGCGCAGAGGAGCAACTGTGTCTAAAGTACTGCAAAAGAGAGAGTCAATAGTTTCTGTTGCAACATCGAGTTCTTCTATACTATCTGGGATGCTGAGCAGATGATACTGATGAGGGAGATTATTTAAAAAGCAATCTTTAGTAGCGGCAGTGATTGTCCTGCCATTTTTAAAGCGAGGGGGCGGCTTTGCAACCTTAGCTAAATTAAGTATACATGATACTAAGTAATGATCTGAGATGTCATCGCTCTGCTGCAGAATTTCAACGGTATCAACATTTATTCCATGTGACAATATTAGGTCTAAAGTATGATTATGGCGATGAGTGGCTCCTGACACGTGTTGCCTAACTCCAATAGAGTTTAGTGTGTCTTTAAATGCTAATCCCAATACGTCTTTTCCGTTGTCAACATGGATATTAAAATCACCAACAATTAGTACTTTATCTACGGCCAGTACTAACTCTGATAGAAAATCAGCAAATTCTTTGATAAAGTCTGTATTATGCCCAGGTGGCCTGTATACAGTAGCTAACACAAATGTTGAACGGGTTTTATCATGTACACTACATAGCGTTACATAAAGCACCAAAACTTCGAAGGAATTATATTTGAAACTAGACTTCTGAGTAATACTGAAGATATTATTATAAATTACAGCAACCCCTCCCCCTTTACCTTTCAGACGCGGCTCATGTTTATAACAATAATCTTGGGGGGTGGACTCATTTAAGGTAATGTAGTCGTCAGGTTTTAGCCAGGTTTCTGTCAAACAGAGCACATCTAGATTATTATCTGTAATAATATCATTAACAATAAGCGCTTTTGGGGAAAGGGATCTAATATTCAGCAACCCAAGCTTTATCAATTGTTCATCTGTATTATATATTTTGTTTATTTGTTGGACGTCAATTAAATTTTTACTGTTGAATGGTTTTGATGTTTTTTTGTATTTACTAATTCGGGGAACAGACACAGTCTCTATATGATAATATCTAGGTGAAAGAGTCTCTATGTGCTGGGATTTATCTGACTCCGGTAACGTGAGACAGCTAGCAGACGGTCGGTTTAGCCAGTTTGTCTGCTTCCTGACCTGGGCCCTAGTGAGTCAAGGTTTAGCTCTAAGACTATGTGCCAGATTACTAGAGAGAAGAGCGGCACCACCCCAAGAGGGATGGATGCCATCCTTCTTCAACAGGTCAGGTCTGCCCCAAAAACTTTTCCAATTGTCTATGAACCCTATGTTATTTTGCAGACACCACTTAGACAACCAGCCATTGAGTGATGATAGTCTGCTAACTATCTCATCACTCCTTTTTACCGGGAGCGGTCCAGAACAAAAAACAGCCTCAGACATCGTACTAGCGAGTTCACACACCTCTTTAATGTTAATTTTGGTGATCTCCGACTGGCGAAGTCGAACATCATTAGTGCCGACGTGAATAATAATCTTAGAGAATTTACGATTAGCTTTAGCCAGCACTTTTAAATTTGCTTTGATGTCAGGTGCTCTGGCTCCCGGTAAACAAGTGACTATGGTAGCTGGTGTCTCTATCTTCACGTTCCGTGTAATAGAATCGCCAATGACTAGGGCACTTTCAACAGGATACTCAGTGGGTGCTTCACTGAGAGGGGAGAACCTGTTTGATGTTCTAACCGGAACGGAAAAGCGGTTCTTTGGTCTGCGACTATGCTGCCTCACTGTTACCCAGTTTCCCTGCTGCGAGGGCCCTGCAGCCGGAACCGAAGAATGTACAGAGTTCACTAAGCTATTCGCATCCAAATCAGTGTCTAAAGCTGTTACATCCTCACTACTCTCAGATAAAGTATGGATGCGTGTTTCTAATTCTGAAATCTTCTCCGTCAGCCTAACTATCTCCTTACATTTATCACATGTGAAGCCCTTTTCGCCAGCGGAGAAGCCTATACTGAACATGTGGCATGCACTGCAGGTGATAATGACAGGAGAAGACATGACTTACCGTGTTTGTTGATTAATCCAATTTACCACTTACCACAATCGTTTGCTGGACACAATTTACTAATCCAAGTTATGAACTCAGAAAAAGGGAGGCCCGGGTGCAGAGATAACAAGCTAACAGGCTAGCAAAATGCTAACGTGTGATGGTGATTTAGATTAAAAGCTAGCGATGTCAAATTTAACGTGATAGGCAATTTTTAAACAATGTATGGTGATGAGTAAGTTATATTTAGCAGTAGAAGAAAGAGGAAATATCAAAATAAAGATTCAAACGTAAGCAAGGCTCTACAGAGCTACAGACTTGAGCTACAGAGCAAAAGACACAGCAGGCAGACAGGAGCAATCGATCAGGAGCAATCGATCAGCAATCGATTGTCTTCCGGGAAACATGCAAGTATCTTCTGTTGCTTCTGAAGGGCAGTACTAAATGAAAAAAATAAATGTGGACATCTCCACATCTTAAAAAGTTTCCACCCCCCGGCTCTTAATGCATTGTGTTTCCTTCTGGAGCATCAGTGAATGTTTGAACCTTTTTTAGTAGTTGTGTTTGAGTCCCTCAATTGTCCTCAGTGTGAAAAGATGGATCTTAAAATCATACAGTCATTGCTGGAGAGGGTTCAAATATGAAAAAGAGGCTGGAAACTGAAGAATGTGCAGGACCTGGAGGATTTTTCTGAAGAACATTGGGCAGTTTAACTGCTCAGGACAAACAAGGGATTCATGAACAACCATCACAAAACAAAAAAACAGCTGTGGATCATCCAGGGAACGACACACAGCACTGAGAATCAATGGTTCATAAACTTTTTATCAGGGTTATTTTAATAAATTCAGCAATTGTTTTGTCTTGTGGACTATATGTAAAAAAAAATTATGTAAAATATCTTATTCAGGACAGTACTAAATAAAAAATAACTTGCATTTTGTATGATCCCTCTTATTTAGTGTTTCTTCAATGACAAACATTGAAGAAACACTGAGAACTAAATACACAGGGATAACGAGGTGATTAACAGGACACAGGTGATAGACATAACTAATTATACAGACTGGGGAGAAACTAGGTCACAGGGACTGAACTGAAAACACAATAAACACGGCAGACAGGGCATACATGTAACACAAATGAATACAATGAATGATAAAGGAATTAAGTGCATAAGATGCATAAAATACATGTGATTAAGTTGAGTTTGGCTATGGAAGAATTGCGTTATCTTATGGAAAGATAAACTGTTTCTAAGGTGAAGAACCTTATTATGCATCAAACAAATAAACGAAAGATTATTTGTTATTAACTAGCATCAGTTAAATTACCTCTAATGTAAATTAGAAAATCATATACTGATAATATACAATAATGCCATGGTTTCTGGAAAGAGGTTTGGTTAAGTGATATTTACGTTCCACGTGGTTGAGTAAGCAGTCCGATGGAGGCGACTTCTTCCACTGGTTGTGCTGGGTGACAATGCAGTGGGGAAAGGAGCTGGAATCCGTTTCAACAGTCTTGAACACGAAGATCTGTGGGATGCTGATCTCTTGGAGCACCAAAGGGTCCTTAAATCTGGAACACGCAGATGAGGCCCTGAAGTAGGTGCAGAAGGTCCTTAATCTGGAACACGCAGACGAAGGAACCTGGAAGTAAAGGTTTTGCTCACCTGAGCTTAACCTTGTTGCAAATGTCTCTGTGTGTCTTCTGACTCTTTGGGTCAGAAACTCAGGACTTGGTCAATCCGCTTTGGTCTCTCTGGCATGGAGACTCGGGATGTGCTGTGGTCGTCTCGCTGGACTAAAACTCTGAACGTAGTGTTTGTTAATGTGGTCATCCTCGCCGGACAGACTCAGAACGTGGTTGCTCTGTCACAGTCTCATCCTCGCCGGACAGACTCAGAACTTGTTGAACTGTTACAGTCTCATCCTTGCTGAACTGTTACAGTCTCATCCTTGGTGGGGAGACTCAGAACAAGGTGTGTCTGTTGAAAGGGTACCTTTATCCTTTTCTGAATAGGAGGAGATTGCAATTTGGCGCTTCTCCATTCCAGTGTTGCGATTGGCTGCAGGCATCAGCGGGGGCACACCGTGTGGCCTACCCTCCTTTCTCCTGTCGAACTCATTTGCATATTTTACACAGTTATAAGTCTTTAACCTCTTAACCGGATTGAGGGCGCATTCGTCCTTAAGCTTTATTTGTTTAAATTAGCTCAAATGACTGTCAGATGTAAGTAATTACCTTGACAAATTATACATCATTTAAAAGATCTAAGAGTCAAGCTTCCATTTTTTACCTCTGTTTTATTCTCAAAGTCTTATAGTGACAGTAATTTGTTAATATGTGTCAGGGGTTATGAATATGAAAACCGCGTCGGTACCGTTTGATTGTAATATGAGCCTCAGCTGCTCTCATTCATAAAAAAACTCTTCTATTCTCCTATTCTCCTCACGAAGACTCGCGACAAATCAACATCCCCCAGGGCTTTCAGTTCAAAAGTGTGCAGATGAGGAGAAATATTGATAAATTCTCATATGTCTGTGTCAAATTTCTAAACAGAGGAGTATTTTTTATTCAATACTTCCTCAAAATGCGCAGATGTAGCCTAATCATGAGCGACGGAGACACTTATGTGTCGTTTTCAATTCATACTGGCAGCCGGAGGGCGCTCTGTGCACATGTAGTCCATATATGGTACACACCGACGAAGAAGAGACCATGTGCCATAATAGAAGTCCATAATAAAAGCTTCCTGAGATCGCGAAAGATGTAAATAGAGACATTTGAAAACAATAAACACACAATCGCGACGATGTATGGTATGTCTGTGTTCTTTATACCATGTTGGGTGTATTCATAATATATTATATTTATAATGCAATGCTATTCGACATAGCTTTTATCAATATGCAGAATATAGTAAAATTATATATTTTCTGTCTGATTTTTTGATCCGAAGCCAAATGAGACCACAGAAGGTTATTTAAAACATCCCACTTGTGATATAAAGTAATTTTGGAGAAAAAACATGGTTTTAATCTTTATTGTATTTTGATTGTGTGCTAAGCTAACATGCTAGCAAGCCAATGCACCTGCCACCTGGGCAAATACATTATTTTTATTAATAATTATAGACTGAAATGAAAAACCAACTGAAATGTTTCTATTGTCAACAACGGCATTTGAGGCACTTTAGAAGGTGAAGTGAGAAGTTTGATCAAAGAAATTAGGTTTGAATAGAACAGTTTGAATAGATAGTCGTCAGTGATTACAATGAAGACAAAAGAATAAGATAATAAGAGCCATAATCAGGCCAGAGAGGTGTGAAAGTGTTCTGGGGAGACTGAAACTGAATGGGCAGTTTGCACCTCAAAACAATAGAGACAATAAACTGAATGGTAGCTCAGAAGAGATGGCAATAAACATCAGTTAACTTTTTAGAGAAATCTCAAAATAAAATCATATGACATGATCTTGAAAAACATTTAATATAATTCCGAGTTTTAGACTTATCATCTTCAGATTTGAAATATAACATGGTCAGACATGTGGCTTCAGCTGTAGTGCACTTCTAGATTGCTAAAATGCCAACTTCAATTGTATTTTCATAAAGATATTTCATACAAATATATTTCTAATAACTTTACAAAACTTTGAAGCTTATTATAGCTATTTTTATTTATGAAAATAATTATAATTTTGAATTTACAGTAAACTGCCAAGTGTCTGCTTTCAAATGATGCCATACTTATGATTTTAGTGATGTTGTAAGTTGTAGTAAGATGTTGCATTACAAATAGCTGTCACTGAGAATACTTATTTCTCTGAATAAGTATGAAATGGATGTGTGTAGTTTACACCAGTCTTAAGGTTTCCAAACATAGTTATGACCAGTGTTGGGCACGTTACTTTAAAAAAGTAATTAGTTATAGTTACTAGTTACTTCTTACAAATAGTAACTGAGTTAGTAACTGAGTTACATCATTATAAAAGTAACTAATTACCAGGGAAAGTAATTACTGCGTTACTTTTTTTTTTTTCCAAATGTTCAAATATGTCAAATAACTTGGATGCCCCCAATATTAGAAATGTTAAATGAATGAATTGGACACTAAATAGAATAAATTATTATTATAAAACATTGTACATTAATGTACACTATTGTAATGTTGCTGTGGGACAATGTAAAAGACACCTATCAAATTCAATGCATTATTGTAAATATTATCAGTAGGCCTACTATAGTGTAAATATTGTGTAAATATTATCAGTACTATACTTTCCTTTGGTAGTGGAGCTCACGTTATCACCTGGGTTTTTAGCCACTAATTTTGTGGCATATGATGATGTGAGGCGCTTCAGAATCACTTGCGTGGAGAGACTCTTTCCTCCTGGGCATAAGTTGCATGTTACATAAATATTCTTACCTTTCACCTGAACGAGGGAAAAGTAGCGCTTATACTTCCAGTTTGCGAAAGCTACCTTTGAAGTCGTTGGACCATCGCTGAATGTGCATATGCGTGTGCGTCATTGGTGTGTGTGTGTGTGTGAACCATAGACCATGAAAAAAATAGGTGTGAACTCAACCTATCAACTTCAACCTTGTCTCCCACCCACCAATCATCATCAGTTATGTGCACCACCGCACCCACCCCCAACACGCATGGCTGGTGCGCGCGCACACACACACGTTGCAGGTCCGACTGACAGAGAGCCTGTTCAGATGAAAAGCGCTTCAGAGAGCTCAATTATAGTAACGCGACTAACGCCGCTTTTTTTCCCCTCAGTAACGCTAACGGCGTTGTAACGGGAGGAACAGTAATTCTTTTGATTACTCGTTACTGAAAAAAATTATTCCGTTAGTAACGCCGTTTATCTGTAACGCCGTTATTCCCATCACTCTTTATGACTGGATTTGGATGTATCATTGTGGTCTTTCTTTCACCAACTACTGCTAAGGTCCTGTGGAATTTTTATGGCAGTCATAGACCAGGACACTAGGGATTTGGGTGAAGGGCAGAAACTGCATGTGGACCAATGAGATGTCTTGTCCTTCCTGGGCTTGGTACAAGAGGTGGTCATATATATATATATATATACACATACATACATACATACACACATACATACATACATATACATATACATATATAATGCATAAATATTCCCTTTGGGGTTATTTTGGAGATTTATGGTTTGAATATAAATACCTATTTATACCCATAATTTATGTGGCCGAAACGCTACAACAGTTAGGGTGATAGGACTTAACCCGTGATATAAGATTTTGGCCATATACTTATCCAACTCAATCATCACAGACAGTATCAATGTCACCAGGCTATACTTACTGTATTTCAGCCACAGCACAAGGTGTCACTGTGGCCTCAACGCTTCGCCCTCGCCTACTCTGAGCTCAATTTCTGTCTTTTTTCTACGATTTCTATGTTTTTTCAACTAAATATCCAAATAAATCTAATTAGTACACTAAATTAACCATATAAACTAAATTATTGATCTAATTACTGATCTAATGCCCACACTGTCACTGTATGATAATTGAAATTAGCTAGATGACATCACCGTTTTCTCCGGAGCAGCTGTAAGGCCGAATAAAGTTCTGTTGCATTATTTTCCTGTTTAACACTGTGAAGCTGCTTTGAAACAATCTGCATTGTAAAAAGCGTTATATAAATAAAGTTGACTTGACTTGTCTTAGGTAAACCAAGCCCTCATCATTACCCTACGGACAAAGAATTGTAGAAATACATAAATGTAAAAATATAGAAATGTAGAAATGAATAAATGTAGAAATTAATAAATAAATGTGAAAAAATATATACATAAGGAAATAAATGTATAAATATATATATATTTTTTTTGCTTTTCTATGTATATTTATATATTTATTTATGCTTTTTTTACATTTCTTTGTATATTTATTTATTTATTTTTAATTTTGGCAGACTTGGCATTCCATAGATTCTATGCATCAAATTGAATTTCTTGTAAGCATTAACAATGTAAATAATATAAACATCTCGGCCAGGTCTTGTTTGATCCGTGAGAGATTCAGTTTAGATTCCGACCAACTCTTCCCACTTTACATTCATTTTAAATTATTGGACAGCCTCCTGTTTGGAGTGTTCTCATACAGCCAAGGTAAACGACCTTGACTAGTGCCCCAAACTAAGAGAGGGGGAGGGTGGTCATCTGATGTACTCATAACCACACCTTAAGTGACGTGTGATCCAAAAATCACAACGTCAGCGGTGATGTGAGTACCAATGACTTACCTTACTTAGCGTCCTTGGATGAACGAAAGTAAAATCACTACAAGCTGGAAATTCGATGTGCTCTCTATATGATAAGTGAAGTGTGGGAAGGATCCATCTCCAAAATCTTTGGGAGCCATTTTTCCAAAAAAGCACATGTATACATTTCCTCCTCCTTCTCTGGAAGACTGACCAATCTGAGATTATTCCTCCGACTTTTGCATTCCAGATCATCCACTTTATCCGACAGCGATTTCACCTGAGTTTCCAGCAAATCAGCTCTAGTCTTTAATTTAACAATCTCGTCCTCTGCCTCTGATATACATTCCTCCGATTCCATCATTCTCTTTGTAACCTCAGTGATGGCCGAAAGAACCTCGTCGATCTAAACACGGACTCGTTTTTCCATTCCTTTAAATGCCTCTATTATATCAGCATTACTAGGATTCTTAACAACAAAGACATCTCCACCATCTTTTTCCCTGGTCTCGTCGCGTTTGTTAGGACTCTCATGCGTCTGAGGGCACATTTTGCGTTTCAAAGGTTCTTATGCCAGTCTCACCCGTACTGATGAAGTGGATCAAATTGCAATTGCACGAGGGTTTGAAACCATGACCAGAAGTCTTTTGTCTTTTCTTTTTTTACTTTTTAACTTCCATAGACTTGCGCATTATAGGCCCAACAAATATTAGATTTTTTATTATTTAATTACCATGATATGGATCTTTGCCTTCCCCTTTTGTATGACGAAAGTTCCCCCCAGGGCCACGCTCTTCTCCCCATAATGTTCTTCCATGGTCTTTCTCATGCAGCTCACAAGACTGTCCTCACCAGTCCTTCGGCAGGCCCTCACCTTAATGACCTGCAATTGTATTACAAGGTTATTAAACCTTGTTACATTTAAAAGTTTGGGGTCAGTATGATTTATAACTTCTGAAGGATTATGTGACACTGAAAACTGAAGTAATGGCTGCAGGAAATTCAGCTTTGCAATCACAGGAATAACATTTCAAAACTTTAAAATATTTTTAAATATAAAATTTGAAATGGTAACAATACAATTTTACTGTATTTTAGCTCAAATATTTGCAGTCTCATGGTGAGCATAAGAGACTTCTTCTAAAAACATTTAAAAAATCTTACTGGCCACAAACCTTTGAATGGTGGTGTAAAATATTTGAAGTGGTTTTATAATCAGTAGCTCACTCCTAATAATTGTTTTATAACTTGTGGCCATTATCAAAGGGAAAACTCCATGTATTATCTCAATCACAGTACTGAGGTTGTATAGAGACGCAAAGTCCCCATGGTTCGTACCTTTCCAGGTTTGCCCTCACATGCATAAAGGTTTGCGAGGAGGCCAAAGTCACAGTCATGAAACCTGTCACTGTATTTTTCCTGCAGACATTTTCCATCCACTGGGTTTATGGAGGAAAAATAACTGCCATTCTCCGCAGGTCTCCCCTCAGCTTCAGTCAGTACCAGAGGCATTAACTAGGAGAAAAAAGGGACAATACAGTGTTAAAAACTAGGGGTGCACCGAAATTTCGGCCGCCGAAAATGTTCGGCCGAAAATGCCATTATCGGTTTCGGGCCGAAATAAAAAATAGGCGAAAACGTAAACCGAAAATGAATGTCACCAGCCCCTCCCATCCGTGTGCAAGCGCTTAGGTTTCACTCACGGTTGAGCTGTTATCACGCGACGCGTCTGCCTATCAAAGATTAAGCATGTCAGCGGTATGAGAACAAATAGAGACATATCCAGCTGAACTACCCATTGCCAGAAGCGACAATCCCCTTGACTACTGGTGCGCGAACGAAAGCCGCTTTCCATTGCTTGCGCGGATTGCACGCAGGTATTTATCTGCCCCAAGCAGTGTTGCCAAGTCCGCGGTATTCCCGCGGGATGTTTTTCCATGTCTGCGGGTTGAAGCGACCCCAATTGTGATATTTAGACCCAGGAATGCGAATTTTAGCAGGCAACCCTGCAAAAAAAACACATATTTTACCCCCCAAATGCCGAGAGAACAGTGACAGACAGTGAGAGACTAGCCTATTCAGTGCAGCATCTCATGTTCTTAATGAGAACCATTCTGTGATTTTGTGTGCAGTTATTCAGATAATTGTGGATCTTTTTTTGCACAACTGTTAAAACTATTTCATTTGATGGAACATAAAACTTGAAGAATAATATTATTTGGTATTATTATTTATATTTATTGTTAAAAATATTTTAGGTTTTGTTATGTAACTTAATAAAAGTTTGATTATTCTATTGGTTCCTGATTTTTTCATTTCAGATCCATTAAATTCAAGCAATTTATATATATATATATATAAATATAATTGGTTTATAATATAAAACCAATATAGGTTTTGTGGTGATATTACTTTTTTGGTTATATTTTGCTGGTTAATACGGTTGCTGGTTAATTTTTACCGAAATCACCATCTGTAGCATTATGCAGAAGTAAACAACAATGCCACTGCAAATTGACATCCATTTAAACATATTTGTATAAGTACTAAAAAGGACTGTTACTTTTTTTTAAGGTCTTGAAATTCTAATGTGGAAAAACTGCAGCTGGTTTTAGTGCACCAATACAGACCTCTCCATTCATCCCAACTTTCTTGGAGGAGACGGCACCAGCACCAAGAATAAATGCACCAGGCAGTTCCACCTCCTTGGACACAAGATTCATGTTGTAAACCTTTGAGGGGAAAGTTTGCATCAGTTAGCTGTCCAAATGTATTTCTTTCTTAAAAGGTCCCATGGCATGAAATTATCATTTTATGAGTTTTTTTATTTTATATGAGTTCCCCTAGCCTGTATACGGTCCCCAGTGGCTAGAACTTTTGATAGCTACAAACCGAGTTCTGGGTGTCCTGCTCTGCCTTTGAGAAAATGAGAGCTCAGACGAGCTGAATCTTCCCTGTATGTCGTCATACGGGGAACGGTTACCTCCCCTTCCTCTGCTTTGCACTCCCAATTTGGAGAATTTGGAGAAAATGGATTCCGTTTATCAGTCGCGATGTCAGCACAGGCTTTACAAACAGACTTTTACCATATGGATTCGACAGCACCGCCACAAACAGTGAGTAACAGTGTTCATTAATGCCTTCTGTTTTCTGATGTGTAAATAATCATTCAAGTTCACGCAGACTTTCTTTCTAAATCGTTTAATACTGTCAGTCCCGGCCGCCTTGATGCCCTAAGCGTAATGCATCAGTGAATCAAGCCAGTGACTAAACAATCAACTTCACATCGTTTCAATTTTGATTAGACGCTAGATTAGCGATCAAAGAATACTCGCTTTATAATGTTCGGATCTGTCAATCACACGTCGCGAGTGTATCTGCACACTTGCCCAAACTGCTGTTTTAATGAATGACACTGTTATGCTTCACAACGAAGCTCTTACTGTATTCATATCGATGTCGTGTTTGCTGTTAGTTGTGGTGAAAGCATTTTGTGAGAGAAAACGCGCTGCAATGACAAGATCACTACATTCACGCGATCAACAGACTGCATGTGTACTCAATGCTCATCACTGCAGCTTGTCATGTGATGGGAAAAGATCTAAAAATAAAGCAATAATCAACACTTTGACGATTCGTTCATCTCGACGGCTGTGATGGTAAAAAAACTTAGTAAAAGTATTCGAGAGGGGTTTCACATGTTACAAAGTTCGTAGAATAAGGAGGAAGAAGACCGGGTCGGCGTGACTGGGACTTGTGTTTAGACCTCGCTAAACCATGCCCCCTCCGCCACATAATCTAATGCTCATTTCAAATGCAAAGATGTCAGCCAATCACAACAGTGGGCATTTTCACTGGTCTCACATCAGACACACCCCTTGAAACAGAGCATTCAAGCAAGAGGACTAATATCAGTATAGAAAAAATGCTTTTTATTTCTAAATTATAAATGTTTTGATGTAAAAACAGGGTTTCTGCAGGTTTCACCAAGTCAAATTTAAGACTTTTTAAGACCTTTTTAAAACCATTATGAATTAAATTTAAGACCTATATCACGCAATAAAAAAAACATACAAAGGAAATGCAGAATCACAAAATTACTTGCAAAGCAAATTAATTTATTAATATTAATATTCATATATATATATTCATATATATATATTCACGACGCATGCGCGAGAATATGACGTTGCGCCGGCGTTCGGGAATCCATAAAATGCACACTTAAGCCCCATTTTGAGAACTACGCCGAGACCTAAAGCACGATCAATGTAGAATCCAACAGCTTAGACACGCGCGTCTTCCTCTGCTTGTAAACAAATCGCTTCTGGGTCATGTGTCCGAACGCCGGATCTGCGTCATATTCTCGCGCATGCGTCGTGGAGGCACACACGAAAGACAATAACAAGTTGGATAAAGGTGTTATTTAGATTTTTTTTTGCGCACAAAAACTATTGTCGTCGCATCGTAAAATTATTGTAGAGTCACTGTGGTGAGATGGACGTTGTAACGACGTTTTAAGTCCCTTTTATGCATCTTGGGATTATAAATAAACTGAATGCCAATGGAGGCCTATCTGAAGCCTTTCTCAGCCATCAGCTTTCAACAAAAATATCTTCATTTGTGTTCCGAATATGAACGGAGGTCTTACGGGTGTCGAACGACATGAGGGTGAGTAATTAATGACAGAATTTTCATTTTTGGGTGAACTAACCCTTTAAAAGGCAATAACTTAAGCCCTGAAAGAGGTCGACGCCAAATGCAATCTCCGGCACCGTGTTCAACGGTTGCATGCCGCATATATCACACAAATGACTTAATTTACTTATTACCTATCATTTTAGACATATAAGACATGAGGAAAATAAAACTATTGGCTACCCTTAGAGTAAACGAGAACACACGCATGAAACCAATGAATGCATGAACTCGTGATTCTACAAAATGTCTTTTAAACTTCATACCGGGTCATAAAGCAAAACTCTGTAGAATAATTTCAGTGCTCAATACTCACCAACGTCTTTGTGAGATGAATATCTTTATTCTCTTGGGAATGTCTGTTTCGGTCTTCAGCACCTGCTGGTTCGGCTCTGCTCGCGCTGCCGCTCCCGCGATCTGCATTTGAAATCTCCACACGAACGGTTTTCTTCAAGTGCATTTTGCGCATGCGTATACCGTTTTTCGGACGTAGGACTTGTTCAGCCAACATGGATTTTCCACTTCGACTTCATAGATTGACTGAGCACAATTAAATATGTTCGGTGAATATACAATTTTAATTCTGAGTTAAGACCTTAAGCTATGATTAGTACAATGCATCTTTTTGCATGGGGATAATTATTTGGAAGTGATTTATTGGGCCAATATGTAATGATCAATTGTCACAATTTTCCCCCCAATTTTTTTTTACAGTGTATATTAAATCATACTGTATATATATATATATATATATATATATATATATAAATAAATCTTGTTTTGTTTTGTTTTTTCTTCCTGAGATCAAAATTACTGATTTTGTGGTGGTCATTTCCAGTTTTGTTGTTTTTTTCATAGGATGCCACATTTACCATATTAGATGCACATTAGTCACACATGACAATAAAACAAACAAAATGCATGAATCTTGTTTGGTATTACAAAAAAAGGCTGGTTCAGTAGTGTGCTATCTAGCTTTAGTAACATTATCGCTTAGGGTGGGAAATATGAAAAAAATCTTACAAGTAAGCAACTGCTTAATATAAAGTAAAAAGTTCTCAAGTAAACGGTCATTAATAAAATAAGAACTTATTAACCAATTACAATAGGACAAATAAATACAACCTAAAGATACGGATATAAACAGTGCTTTAAGTTGAAGTACCGTTTTCCCCCTGTTGTTGTTGTTTTTTGTTTAACATTAAAGGTCCCGTTCTTCGTGTTTTTTTGAAGCTTTGATTGTGTTTACAGTGTGCAATATAACATGTGTTCATGTTTCGCGTGTAAAAAAACACAGTATTTTTCACACAATGTACTTATCTGTGTACCGCTGTTTCCACTGTCCTAAAAACGGCTGGTGATTTCCTTGTGCTATGAAGTCCCTCCTTCAGAAATACGTAACGAGTTCTGATTGTGCCAGCGCTTACCGTGTTGTAATTCGACCGCAGCTTAGCGCACGTGCCAGCAGTTCCTGTGTTGTGATTCGACAGCAGCTTAGCGCATGTTGGAAAGGTCACGCCTCTTAACGGGGAGATGTATGCGTTCAATAATCTCTACAGCGTCCCTGGGAAAGCCAAACAAAGGTGATTTGACTCCTGGATGAAAATAACAGCGTCTCGATGACATGGCGATAAACACACTCAACGCAACAGTTCCTTTTCTCCACGCGACCGTCCGCTTCTCCACGTGGGACAGCAACAAGACCGCGCCCCCTTTTTCGCGTTTCTTTGTGGGCGGAGGTTAGTCTGTTCTACTGCTCTACTGACGTAATTAAAGAAGGAAGTACCAGGATGTAGTCCAAGCCAGCCGTTCGCTGTAGGCTTTGAAAGGGAACTTCTGTTAAATAAAATATCTCGCTTGGCATTGAACTTTGAGCTTTATAATTTTACAGGTATTATTTATGCTCTAACAGCAACATTACACACTAACTAAAGTTTGAACAATGGGATCATGCGGAATGGGACCTTTAACACACAGACAGGAGCGGGTATAAGCTATATTAGCATGCTTCACTTTAAAGGGTAACTAAACCCCTGCTCAGAGCTTAACTCCACCCACTGGCAAATTTTGAAAAATGCTGGAAAAGTGGGCAGAGCCCAGCGGAGACAGAGGGGACGAACCGAGGGCGGGGCTGAGCGGAGGGCGTGCACCTGAGACCCGCAGGGACGGATTGATTGACAGCTGTCAGACTCGCGAGTCGCAGAGATGGAGAATGACTAGAGTGACGCCAGCTTTGCAACAGAGCGGTCATTCTCCTACCTTCACCTGAATTGGAGGAGGGGGAATTGTCTGTAGAGTCAGACACAGACCCAGAGCCTTATCAATGCGAGCCGCTGGCTCAAACTGCGTTAACAGCATGTTACAGTATTGTTATTCGTCACCGCGTTATCTATCTGCGTCCACGGCAACCACTTGCGTGTCAGGGTTTGAAAGCGCGTCTCATGTATGAAACTTATCTGTACACATGATGGGCGGCAATAATATCGCAAGAAAAGCCTGACGTGTACTGACAACTGCATTATTTAACCGCATTTTCTTCAATACAATGTTAAAGCAAGTGTCATGTCAGTTTCATTCATAATTTTTCTACTTCATGTAATATGACAGTTCATACTGGAGGGAAGCCGTTCTCATCATGTGATTGGGGGAAACATTTCTGAGGGCGTGGTGAGCTCGTGTCAGGGGCGCGGATAGTGAGCCGTTGGAGGTACCATCCTACATCACGATGTACCACAACGTCCAATAGGAAAATTCAACTGCAGTAGCCACCGTTCAACCTTAAGAGGGCAGCACTTTGGCGGTTTTACACCATATTTTATAGAATTAAAACACTTTATACTCAAATGTCAAAACATTTACTCGAATCAATGAACAGCATTAATAAAGCCCCAGTATTACAGATCATTAACTAAAAAAAGTTGGTTTAGGGTTTAGTTACCCTTTAAGAACTACAGTAATGTGCAGATCCAATACTGACACACGTCCCAAACTTTTTTACTCAAGAGTCAAGACATAACCACCAATAAGAACATAGGGATATGAATGTGTGCATGATCGTTCAAGAGTAAGCCTAGAAATAGACACATTCGGTACGGTCGCGCAAACTGACAGGCGGCAAATGCGTGCACAAAATCCACAGCCATTCTGACATCGGTCTGTGTGTCTACCAAATTGAGTTCGTTGTTTACATCTCTTTTATTAACTCTTTTTAGTGCTATCGGACGTATCATACTTTTATTTGGTCATTGTGCGAGATGGCAGTTGAGAAAGATTCACCTTCGCTTTCACGATTGCGTGAACTGGAAGAACTGGAGAACTGAAGCTGAAGAATAAAATCTGTTTGATGCGTCTGTGGTACAATCCGAAAGAGACCCGCGCCAATAACATGAAAGCTGATTGGCTGCAATATAAGATGCATGCTGGTCTCATTTGTAGTTGTAATACAGCGAACTATAGTTGGACTAGCGAAAGAAAGAACTACTAGGGGTGCACCGAAATTTCGGACGCCGAAAATGTTCGGCCGAAAATGGCATTATCGGTTTCGGGCCGAAATAAAAAAACAGCCGAAAACGTAAACCGAAAATTAATGTCACCCGCCCCTCCCATCCGTGCGCAAGTGCTTAGGTTTCACTCACGGTCGAGCTGTTATCACACGACGCGTCTGCCTATCAAAGATTAAGCATGTCAGCGGTATGAGAACAAAAAGAGACATATCCAGCTGAACTACCCATTGCCAGAAGCGACAATCCCCTTGACTACTGGCGCGGAACGAAGGCTGCTTTCCATTGCTTGCGCGGATTGCACGCAGGTATTTATCTGCCCCAGTGTTGCCAAGTCCGCGGTTTTCACGCAGGATGTTTTTCCATGTCCGCGGGTTGAAGCGACCCCAATTATGTGATATTTAGACCCAGGAATGCAAATTTTAGCAGGCATCCTTGCCAAAAAAACACATATTTTACCCCCCAAATGCCATTTTTCCCGGAGAACAGTGACAGACAGTGAGAGACTAGCCTATTCAATGCAGCATCTCATGTTCTTTATGAGAACCATTCTGTGGTTTTGTGTGCAGTTATTCAGATAATTGTGGATCTTTTTTTGCACAACTGTTAAAAAACTATTTTATTTGATGGAACATAAAACTTGAAGAATAATATTATTTGGTATTATTATTTATATTTTTTGTTAAAAATATTTTAGGTTTTGTTATGTAACTTAATAAAAGTTTGATTATTCTATTGGTTCCTGATTTTTTCATTTCAGATCCATTAAATTCAAGTAATTTATATATATAAATTATACGTTTTTAAAAGAAGCTATTTTCGGCTTCAGTTTCGGTTTTCGGCCAAGTGCATCCTAAATTTTCGGTTTCGGCCCAGAATTTTCATTTCGGTGCATCACTAAGAACTACAACAGCCCAGAATAAACACACACACACACACACACACACATACACACAAACACACACACAAAAGCGCTGAAGGGAGCATTTCAATGAGCATTAGAGGTAGCGTTACATGGACGTAGGATAATTTAAGACCTGTTTAAAACTATTTAAGACCTAGAACTCAATACTTCAGAGAATTTAAGACTTTTTAAGGCCTAAAATTTTGATTTTGAAATTTAAGACATTAAGACTTTTTAAGACCCCGCGGGAACCCTGAAAAACCATACTAACAATATAAGTACACCTCTGGAAAATTATAAAATAATAATAAAAAAATCCATGCTATGGGACCTTTAAATTACACTCACAGTTGACTAACGCACCTTGTCCAGTTGGACCAGAGGAATCAGATAGGGTACACCTCCCACATCAGTAATACGTGGTTTGCCACAAATACCTAATAAAAGAGTAACACGTGTTGTTTAAAGAGCCGGTTACACCTTGACATATATGGACTTACATCTGTACTCACCCTTGACAGGAAACCTGAAAGGCTCTTGTGTAAGATCTGGACAGTCAGTAACAGACACTTTTACATCAGAAAAATTCTTATTCAGTCCTGATTCCAGCACTGTAACACACACAAATAAATTAGTCACTACCAGCCTTCCCTCTGGTAACATTCGCTCAAGCTTGTTCCGGTCTCTCTTGGAGCGTTGGAAGAAAATAATGACATCTCTATGGCAGAGTCTGATATGGAGGATTGGTCTTGCAGCCCTATGGAGGACTCGACAGCGCATTGCAGCGACATGAGCGATTTCCCTGATGCTATAGATTAAGAACTCCTCCGCATTATGACCAAGGCAGTGAACGAGCTTGGCCTGGTCTTCCCCCACTGAACCCATTTGCAGCCAACTGCACGAGTGGTTCCCTCAGTCAGGCCATCACCAGAAAGCTGGCCCTCTGCAAGTGTTTCAGACCGAGATGCTGAAACACAGATGAGAAGGATTCGGAGAAAGCTATCCTCTTTAATGCTCCGATAAACCCTTCTGAGGCCTATTGCATAAAGCCAGTTTCAGGGAAGTTTTTTTGGGCTAAGGAAGGTGGATTGATTTTTAGTAGTGTTCATTGGCATATTAACTTGCGCCGTTGTTATTATGCCAATGAAAGTGAGCCACATTGGGTTGGATTGTCCGTACAGTATCTGTGACTGGACAAATGAACAGAATGGCCAGATGTGTAATTTTCTTGTCAAAATGCATGCTGCTCCCCCAAATATTACACAACATAATAGCCTACTTAATAAATCACCCAGTCTTTCAATGAAGATGTTTATTCAGTGTTCCTGAATTTAATGGATTTTGAGTATGTATTACATACATTTAACGTTTTAAAATCATCATAAAACAGAGTCTTGTGCTATGAAATGAATATTTTTCAATATATTTCATGTGCAATGCAAAGGGCATTTGTTTAAGTACTAAAGTCAAACGTTAATTTACAGCAGTACCACATTTAGCAAACATTTGTCAAAAGCCTAAAAGCCAGTTATTGATGAGCTGTTTGGCATCAATGCCACATGTATAGATAAAGTTTACTTAATTCTGTCACAATGTGATAACTCATTGTGATAAGACGCTTTAAATGTTAAGTTGACTGGGTTTTTTTTTGCGCAGTTCGAGTACCGTGACAAGCATGGCTTTATTGCCGTTTTTATTAAAAACTTTTGCCATTACCAGTAAATCCATTTGCCATGAAAGGGTTACTTCAGCGATTTAGCATTAAGCTTTGTATCAGTAGAAACCCAGAGGCTAAAGACTACAGCCAGTAGAAGGAGCTGTTCCGCAAGTTATCAACCCGCCCATAGGGGAGAGATCTCACTCACAGAATGTAGATGCACACGGCCGCTCAGATCGGGCATTAATAACGGAGCGGTGCGGAGCAAAGTGAGTGTTTCAACATGCGATCTGAAAACACGCCAGACTGGACACGCAACGTGAATGACAGGTGCACTTACCTCAGCTCAGACTCCTGCTGCGTTTGAGACGTGACTTTCATTTGGCTCACTCACACGTTATTGAAAAGACACTAAGTTTTTAATTGTAGTGTTTATTCTCTAACTGAACGAAACGATTGCGCTGCTCCTGATCGATTGCTGCTGTCTGCCTGTCTACGCTGCCTGCAGCTGCAGTCAGTGTTTGTAGCTCTGTACAGCTTTGCTTTGAATCTTTATTTAATATATTTCTTTGTTTTACTGCTAAATATAACTTACTCATCACAATAAATTGTTTAATATTGCCTATCACGTTAAATTTAACATCACTAGCTTTTAATCTAAATCACTATTACACGTTAGCATTGTTAACAATTGGTGCTCTGCGTGTAGGTGACGGTGATGGTAGTTGTGTTGAACTTTGCCATGCACTGAATAAAGTTGTGGGAACTATAAACATCGTATTTATTGTATTTAACAAGCATTTCGCTAGCCTGTTAGCTTGTCATCTATTCACCCGGGTTTCCTGTTTTCTGAGTTTATTAAACAACTGTGGTGAGTTGGATTAGTAAATAGTGTCCATCAAACAACTGTGGTAAGTTGTATTAATCAACAAACACGGTAAGCCATGTCATCTTCTCCTGTCATTGTCACTTGCACTGCATGCTACATGTTTAAAGTAGCCTTCTCCGTTTGCGAACAGGGCTTCACATGGAGGAGGGTCCAGCTGCGGCTTGAGCGTTCCCGTCATGAAACAAGAACGCCTATTGGGCGTTCCTGGTAGCGTTTCATTGACCAATCGCGATGAGTTTCACAAGGCACACTGGGTATGATGTAATTTCCCCTTCCATATTGGCAATTTTACCTCGTGATATGTTTCCAGAGAGAAGAAGTAGTAGTAGTTGTCAAGTGGTCATTCGATAAGAGATTATGTCAGTAAGTAGACTATTGTTTATTTTGACAACATTGAGTGGGAAGTATTCTCATTTATATGAAGGGATGACAGAACCGGGTGTTTCCGAGCAGGAGAAGAACCAGCGAACAAACCGAGGAGCTCGTTCCTAGACGAGGGGCTGAATGGTTTGGTTAACTTTTCTATATGTTTTGTTGGCCATTTTATGTGGATAAGGAACAGGCTGCGATGTCAAGTTAGCAATGCTAGTGTGCGTGCGAGGCACCGGCGCGGCCACGGTAATATTTGTCCTTCTGGGGAACGTTACTCCGTAATTTATGGTCATACGAATAGAAGCAAGACATGATTCAAAACTGTAAAGCTTTTGTAAAATACAGAAGACAAGCATGATGCCGTATTTTGCCGTCTCTGGTTTTTTCCCCGTGAACTTTGGACCAGGTCGCAATGAACCGAAGCTCAGCAAACTTTTTCCTTTCGTTTTGTTAATGTAGCAGACCCCGTAGGAATGATGGCCAGACTTTACTGATGTTTCACAAGTTTACTGAAACCGTTTATCTCCAAAAATCACCGTAAGAGCTGAACAAAAAACAAAGAGCTGAACAAAAAACAAAGAAGTGCGCATAAACACCTCGTACACAAACTCTCTCTCCATAGCATTATCAATAACATAATACACAAACATACTCATTACAAATGACAGTAAACAAGCACATACACACCTTATGCCTTTTCGGGGGGTGCTAAACAAACTGTAAACTTTAAATCTGCTTAAACCCACTGAACAACATGACATCATGACTTTGCGTAAACATACACGCCACTTTCTAAAGCCAAATGGCGTGTTATCTGTACGCATTTTGAGCTATCCTAGTATGTCTACGCCGTGTCATTCCACGTGTATGTGTACGCCGAAACGAACCATAATCTCCGTGTGTATGTCTACGCCGTGATTAAGCGTGTATGTCAACACCGTGTGATTCCGTGTGAATATAAATGTATTTATAAACATAATAAATTATGGGGTTTTTTTTAATGTAAAAATGCAGAATGTTTCTTGTGATGGGTAGGTTTAGGGGCAGGGGTAGTGAGTGTGTGTGTGTGTGATGGGTAGGTTTAGGGGTAGGGGCAGTGTAGGGGGATAGAATGAAATTAGACAGGCGTTGATAAACACGTTAAAAAGCGATTATGCGTCTTGATAGCACGCCAAAATGGCATAGCGAATTGGCGTGTCACACATACGCTATTTCATGAGATCAGTCTGCACTGAATGATGAACCTCATGAATGGTGAGCTCTCATGATCGCTCACTCTCTTTTCATATCGCTCCGTAGACTGCAACACCCGTCAAAATAAAAGTCCCTACTTATTAACACAGATAATAAAGACCTAAAACCTATTTAAACGCACAGAAATGTCAAAAATGTACACAAAAACAAATTATAAGATACATTACAATGAAGTCTGTTACAGTTAATCTGTAATTATTTAAGCGAAATAGACTATATTTTGCGTATATGCCTATATTAGTTTTATATATTTAGATTTATTCTGTTTTCTCCATTCACAGAAGCGCTTTAAGTGCGTGATGTGACGTTGTGTGGATCCATGTTCTACACTCCTGGGTCCGTATTCATAAAGAATCTTAATGCAAAGAGTAGCTCCTAGTGACAAAATTCTAAGAAAATTCTTTGAAATGTGGGCGTTTACTCTTAAAAAAACACCAATTAAATAGACATGCCAGCAATCAGTGTAATTGGAAAGAGTGGAACAATATTCATAATTCTAAGCCAATCAAATACCTTTTAGGGAATTAACAGCATGTTAAATAATAAAAGGATTTATATACATAAATATAATGTGTGTGTGTGTGTGTGTGTGTGTGTGTGTGTGAGTGAGAGAGAACGGTAAAATAGGACAATTTGCGCTTGTAATTTCAAAGTGAAGGCTTAGAATACACCCTATACTTAAAAGTGCTCCTTTTTTCCCCTTTTTGGACAACCAACCAATCACAGTCTTCAAAAGACTATGTCATACGTAGAAACGGGGTCAGCCCCGCCTCTTCACTAAGATAAAAGAGTTGCTCTCAGATCGGTCCCGAATAGCTCTTAAGCTAAGACTCCTACGTAAAAGTTTTTAAGCTAAATTAGGAGTTTTCTGAGAGGACTCTTAGAATCTTTATGAATACGGGCCCTGCAATTTTCGCTGGTTTCAAAAACAAAAAGTTGCCTACTACCTGGCCTGCTATCAATTTTCACTGAAATGTAAGCCTAATTGTTTGACAGTTACATATATTTCCTCGGAAAAACTAACGCCACCACATTGCCATTGCGATTTACCAATGATGATTGTCAATATCACATTTGCACATTCTGTACAATTTGAATTCGTGATTGGTTGACTGGCAAATTAAAATATTTAACAGAACGATAAAATAACGTTATTAACCCGTTAATGGCCATTTCAAATAAGCGTACTGTTCAGAAAGATTAAAATTTGACTTAATTGTTTCCATTTCTGGTTATGTTCCTGTCAAAATTTCGTTCGTTTGTTTTCGTTCATTGAACAGGTTCGGGGCCCTGATCGCTGCTACATTTTAAATTTGAAAGTACAATGTTTACATTTAGCATTTTATATAGCAATATTTTATTTTGGGCCTGTAATCATTTGTTTTTGAAAAGTGTTTTATATTTCATTCATATTTTATATTTCTATATTCTTAATCAAACATTTGCCCAGAAGTTCTAAATAAAGGGAGAAAAATAATCACATATGAATGAGTAAATATTTGTGTGGTGTATGTATGTGTGTGTGTGTGTGTGATATACACATATATCTCAATATGAGATTTTGGTCATATCGCCCAGCCCTACTAGAAGCTAGAGTTTGAAGCGAAGACTTTGTCAATTATTTTACTGTGTAGTTAACATTACCACATTCATTAAGTTGGATGTTAACGTGTTAGCTTGAATGGTAAGAAGCATGAAGTAGTGGCCACGCTGCTTCGTTATGGTGACACAGATAATGTTGGTGGGCGCTAGGGGTGTGCATTGGCACTGCCCTCACAATTCGATTCGATTACAATTCACCAGGTAACGATTCGATTCAATTCGATTCTACGATGCATTGCGATGCATCAAAATTCTACTGCACACAACAAGGCAAATTTTTTATCAGTCATAACTCATGAGGCAATACAAGCAGTCAGATATTGAACAACAGATTGAATTGGCTGCTATGTGTGTATTATCACTCTCCTGTATCTTTGACATAATGTCATTAAATAAAATAAAATTGAATGGTACAGTAAAAAAGCTTTAAGACAGGGCACTTCATGAACTCCTGTGCAAATATTAATCCGTAATTACAGTCACACTATTGTAACAACAACCACCACCCAGGCACCCAGCAATAAAAATATTCAGTGCAACACACAGTAACGTTGACACTAGGGACTCGTCAATTCTCGTGCTTGATTTTAGTGTGGCAGGCGCGTAAGCAGCGCATATTTTTTTCGGTGCCCATGTTAACAGATTAGAGCCTTCACATCGCACGCAGAGGCGGCGCGGCAGCGCATCGCAGGAGGAGAAGCAGCAGTGCCGCGATCGTTTCGGCGCCGAGTCTATTTTTGCCGCGCTGCTTACGCTGATTTAAAGCCACAGTGGATTGTTCTTGATCAAAACTGACCAGATTAACATGGAAAATAACAAATTTCACCATGAAATCATGTAGTGAAGTGACATCCAGAGCTGTTAAAAAAAAATTTAAAAACACAACACTGCCAGAAGTTTTTGCCCAAACTTCAAAAGCCTGTTTAAATTATTAAAACTAGAAGCATATATTCACTTTAATGTTAACTTACATTTATCATGTGAACTACTTATATAGCCTACAACAAGTTATATGCATATGTGTTTGGGACAGAGGGGAACACGGTCGCATTTGCAGCATGCTGCCCATCATAAATCAAAGCACGAGACAGACGGGGCTCAGAGGAGAAGACCGGAAAATGTGACATAATGTACAATATTTGTCTGTATTTGCAATATCCGCGCGAGACAAACGCTGCCAGTGTGAATCCACAATGGGAGCGCGGGCTCCGGCTCTCCATACCCACCGCTCCGCACGCGGTGTGAAGCCGGCGTCAGAATCCGAAATGTGCCCAGATGTCCGCTTGCGTTTTTAATTACCCGTCTATCGCGGTCATCTCCCTCCGCCTCAGCCATCTTGATTGTTGTTGTTATGACCCTGGAAGTAATTGAAACTTCACAACTTTATTGTCCAACTCAAGTCCAGAAAATAAACGGTGACATAATCGATTATGGCACTTTGCCGCATCGATGCTGAATCGTGCATGCCCCGCATTGCGATGCATCGCTGAATCGATTATTGTTGACACCACTAGTGGGCGCGTTGCCTCATTCTGGTGGTAGGTAACTTTGTTTAACATTTATAAAAGCACATTGTTTACTAACTTAGTTTTCACGTAGTTCGTTTTTTTATGGAATTATTTGTGTAAAAAAAAAATGAATGTAACTTTATAAAACTGAATGCAACTTTATAAAACTGAACCTAACTTTTTCAGAAATTATCAAAAATACGCCATTACAAAAGAAGAAAAACACAATGAAAATTAAAGCTGCAAGCAGCATTTAGCGGGGTTCAAGCCTTTAAGGCCTTTAAGCACACAAGCATCAAAAGACATTAAGTTTTATTTAGCAAGATTTTAAACACTGAAATAATAGATGGAAAAGTCAATTTACAGGCAATATAGGCAATTTACCATAGGAAACATGGTTTTAAAAGGTTTTTAACAGTTATAGCGCCACCTATGGTCCGATCTCTTTAAAACTTTGCATGCTTGTTAAGGATGTTATGTCACATATGCCCACCAATTTTCGTGAAGTTTTGAGTTTTCCCTTAGAATTTATAGGCTTTTGAATGTATTTTGACACGCCTCTTTTCTAAATGCCCCTGTTATAGCCATCCAAATGCAAAAGTTCAACTTTTTTGATAATTGTTGATCTAGAGAGTCCAGAGAATTGTCCTAGACTGGTTTGGTTCCGATCGGGCAAAAAAAAGGAACTAGTTTTTAACATAATCGCGAATATTTAATGAACGATTTGATTGACAGCAATGCTTCTAGAGGCAAAGTTGTTCAGTATGAGGAGATCTATCAAATGATATCAATATTGCTGGAATATGTGAAACATCACGTGATTACAGAGCCGTAAAACTCGTTGGCGCCTACTAGTGGCCAATTTCTTAAAAAAATCTTACAGACCTCTAGGACCATGAGTCAAACATGCTCACCAAGTTGTTCCGATCGGCCTCCATTAACCTTGTCTAATAGGTGCTCAAACTTCATTGGCCAATGGCGGTCATGTTTTTTGAGTTACGCCAATTTCCTCATAGACATGCATGGTACCTTGGACCAAGACACTGCATACCAACTTTCAAGTCAATCGGACTAGCAGTCGGGTGGTTATAGCCATTTTCATGTTTTTTTTCATGTTATAGCGCCACCAAGTCCAAATCCACCAAATCCTCACAATCATTTTTACCGTGACCAAAGACTCAGCCCATACACATGTGTACCAAGTTTGGTGAAGATCTCATTTCGTTCTTGAGTTATAGCCCTTTTAGTAAAATAGTCTCTGAAACAGGCTTCAAACCAGTTGTGCCATTATGCATGCTTACACACACACACACACACACACACACACACACACACACACAATGTTTTTGAGATATGTTATTGTGAAAATATCTTTTAATGGTCTATGAGCGTGTCACATTTTTTTGTGTGAAATACACCACGTTCTAGTATTATTTACTATGATTAACCATGTTTCTAGCATGATTTACCATAGTCTACCATGATTTACCCTGTTCTTGCATAATTTATCATGATATACCATGTTCTAGTATTATTTACTATGATTAACCATGTTTCTAGCATGATTTACCATAGTTCACCATGATGTACCCTGTTCTAGCATAATTTACCATGATATACCATGTTCTAGTATTATTTACCATGATGGACCACATTGCTAGTAATTATGTGAAGTGTCAACTCTGACAAAATATGAGTGTGTTATAATAGTAATTGCTTTAGTGCAAAATACTGTGGAAAATCAAACTTTAAAAGGAAAGTGAGCCAATAAGTGGTCTTCTGCTGCCCTCTGCTGGACATTCTACTTATTAATAAAGTCTTTTCACAGTTGCTTTGCAATAAACACTATAAAATCACTTATATATCAAATTGGTCTTCCATGTTAATTCCATTATACATGCTTATACACACACACACACACACACTTTTTTAATGCTATGGTCTATAATCATTTCACATAGCTCTTTGTAACTATTAATCAGATTATTAAAAATGTATTCAGAAAATTAGGACTACACACACACTAGGGATGGGCGATATGGACTTAAAAATGTATCCCGATATTTTCTAGAATTTATTGCGATAACGATATCAATGACGATAAATGTAGTATCATTCCCCATGTTTTTGGATACAAGTGAAAGCTGCATGCATTCTTGCGAGTTTCAGAAAAACAAACAATGATATATATATATTTATTTAATTAATTATTTTTTTAAATGTAAAATTCCACACCAGCCTTTTCAGAAATGGAGAAGTTGCAGATATAATTGTCTTCTGTAAAAGTGCAGGTAATGTTTAAATAGTGCAACTGTGCTAAAAAACATCACACAATACAAACAATAATAATTCAAATCAATGACAAGTTTTAAATGTAAACTGATTCTGTATTTATTCATACACTCATGGTGCAAACAGTGCTAAAAATAGCAGAAACAGCAAAAGTAATTATCCCAAAAATGTCTTCAGATTACAAAAAAGTTGAAAATAATGATTTAATGATAGAACTTCAGTAATTTGAGTTGATAAGATAATACCACGAATTCTTCTACTAATAAAAATAAACTGCACTAAGGAATAATGAGCTTCTGGGTTCATGAATATTAATCACATTGTCAGCGCTCATTCTAACTGATTTGCTGAAATCAAAACAGGCACCGTAATAGGTGCACGCCAGCCAATGAGATTCCCGTCTGTGCATTCGTTTCTTCCTGTTCATGAAAGGCTTAATAATTCCAAATAAACGCCATTATTTTACAGGAAAATACAACAAAGGATATTGTTTACATGTAGCACGTCAATTCTGTGTGGTATAAGACTCTCTCGCTCTCTCTTTGAGTGTGTGTGAAACACTGAGCGCTCTCAGTCGCGCGCCTTACACTAGTGTTTAATGTGCGTCAAATGCACTGCGCATTCATTGAGATGAACTGAAATAGTGTGCTTTGCCGATCGATTGAGACAGAGCGAATCTCTTAAGCGCTCAGTCCAAGTGCTCAGCGAGTGAAAATACATCTGTATGTACAGCTTCAGATTACCCTCAGGTGCCCCTCGTTTAGCTATGAACTCTTCCGCAGCTTCTAGTTGTTTTCGCTCTGCACGTGAGATGCGGATTCAGTGCCGCCGCGGGACACCGAGTGCTGCGGGCGGCACCACAAGAAAATTCTCTCTTCAACCCCCGTTCAGCTATACAAATTGACGAATGCAGCCACCGCGGCCATCATAAAGTAATAACATACGCTTAGGGCATCAAGAGACGGCCAGCGGTGGCACGGTGCGGATGGGTCGCGCCATCAACTAGGCTTTATCGTTATTATCGCGGGAAGACAAATTCTTATCGTGGGGAGAATTTTTACCGGTATATCGCAAACGATAAGATATCGCCCATCCCACACACACACACACACACACACACACACACACACACACACACACACACACACACACACACACACACACACACACACACACACACACACACACACACACACACACACACACACACACACACACACACACACACACACACACACACACACACACACACACACACACACACACACACACACACACACACACACACACACACACACACACACACACACACACACACACACACACACACACACACACAGTTGTAGATACAGACATTTTAACTATAAGATGTTGCAGTAAACAAAATGTTTCCTGCAAGTCTCCTTCAAGATTCACATTTCTCAAGTGACACAATTGTCAATAGTAATACTTAATAGATTAATTTTGACTAAATGTGATTGTAAATGTTAAAATAGTGATTTTTTTTAACGTCTGAATATGACTTGTAGATCAATAGTAGAGTGTAGTACAATAAAATGAACAGCGGGGGGCAGCAAACGACCACTTATTGGCTTAATATACTCTGTAATTTTCACCTTTTTAACTGTTATAGAGGCAAATATTGTCCGATCTGTCTGAAATTTTTCATGCTTGTTTAGAGGCATAGTACACATGTTCTGACTTGTTTTTAAGAATATCTGAGCATTCATTGAATAGATATTTTGGGGACACTTGATCAAGGCCACATCTTGAAATAATCCTGTATAGCCATTCAGATGCAAAAGTTTAACTTTTTTTAAAAATAATTATTGCTCTAAAGAGTCCAGAGAATTGTACTGCACTGGTTTGGTTCTGATCAGGTCGAAAAATCTATGACTAGTTTGCAAAAGTAGGTTTTTAACATAATCGTGAATATTTAATGAACGATTTGATTGACAGTATTGGTTCTTGAGGCAAAGTTGTTCAGTATGAGGAGATCTATCATAATTTATGCATATTATGTGGATGTTTTTAACCCCACCTGATTACAGAGATGGAAAATACCATTTACAGCCAATACAGGCAATTCACCATAGGGAATACATGGTTTTCAAAGCTTTTTAACAGTTATAGCGCCACCTATGGTCTGATCTCCATGAAACTTTGCATGCTTCCTCAGCATGTTATGTCACATATTGTAGGAGCCATATCTGGAATTTTGTGCACTATCAAAAAGAAAAGATTCATGTTTAATTTATTTATTATATATTTTTTATGTTTAATACCTGGACTAACCTGTCCACGTGATTTGACTTGCTCCTCCCCCTTGACGCGTCACTACGGCGCGAAAGTGCAGGTCTTATAGTAAACTAGAATTGTTTGGTAGACAGGTTAGAGTGTGGAGAGCAACAGTTTCTTCAATCGCATGTTTGTTCACACGAATATTGAGTTCTTTGAAAGTTTAATTTTGTATTTTTTTTGGAAAGCCTCCACAATTATTGAAGAAACTCGCACTTGAGTTTGATCGACGAGACCGTAGGACTGAATGATCTTCTCTGTGCTGTTCACGGCCGAGGCGGATGGACGCGATTTATGAATGAACGCCGCATCAGCTGTGAGTACGAGTGTGTGTAAACACGCATCAATGAATCTGAGCTTGGATTGAGTGTTTCAGTAAACGCATGCAAACAAACAGGCATGTAGTGTGAGCAGTAAGGCAAAACAATCGTCAGAGGTCCGGAATGTGCGTTTAAACGCTAAAAGGAACTGCTAGTGTTTGTGTCCTGTATTAAACAATGGCTGAGGAGATTCAGACGGTCGCTGAGGCTGAAAAGCTGTTAAATTCATGCATTTCAACGTGTAGAGGCAATTAGGAGTATGCACGAGGAAAATGAATTAAATTAAAGCTCTGCGGGTTGAAGATGGAAACGTTGAAGAGGTGGATGATAGCATGGCGACGTTTTTATATTTTATCCATGACTTCAAAAGTGTGCATAACACAGTGCAAGAGCTCTTAGCAGAAGAAGAAAAGGAAAATGATTATGTAGATTGGTTTGAACCTAGAATGATGAATTTCGATTACTTTATTAAAGAAGTTGAAATATGGAAAAAGGAACAACAAAGTCAAACAGCAGTTGAAGCAAAAGACAGTATTTCAAATATTTCTAGTGTGTCTGTAAGGTCTACATCATCTAAGGCCTCTTCTGCAGCTAAAATAGCCGCCGCTGAAAAAGCCGCTTTAGAAGCACGTGCCAAAGTTCTGCCTGATATACAAGCTTTGCAGATGGAAGAAGCCATTATAAAATCAAAGATCGAAAGGGTAGAACTGCAAACACAAATGGCAGCAGCAAATGCAAAGATCAAGTGCTGACAAATAATTCTGAGTCACAAGGTGATGTTATGAATGACTATTATGATGCAAACATGGAAGATAATGTTGAACCCACTTTTGCTGATACTTCTCCAATAGAGTTTGCACAGGTGACAGCCATACCTAAGACTCCACTCCAGAGAGCAGTCAGTCACGTGCAGAGAAGCTCTCGAGTAGCAGTGGCCGCAAGTTCATCAAGTCCACAGATGGAGGTCAGTAATGGCTCACACAAAGGCTTAAGCTTAATGGCTCAAAAGCAAAAGCAAATGACTGATCTTATGATTATGCAGCAAAATCTTTCTCTATTGCCTAAGAGAGAAGTACCTGTTTTTGATGGAGATCCACTGTCCTATCAGTCTTTCTTTCATGCTTTTAAATCCCTAAGAGGGGCAGCAGCTTTGTTACGACAGTGACACGAGCGGATGAGCAGACCAGCAGAGAGGCATCTAAAGTGCAGGAGCAAGCAGGCACCAATCATGTTGCTGTTTGGACCTCATGTAGTTTTTGCCAAGGTAACCACGCATTAACTGACTGCAAAACATTAAAATCAGAATCCCAAGACAAAAAGGTTGTATATCTCAAAAGGAATGGTCACTGTTTCGGATGCTTAAAAAAGGGTCACATGAGCAAAGATTGCAATAAGAAAATGGTTTGTCAGAAATGTCAACGAAAACATCCTACACTGCTCCACATTGACAATGGAAATTCAAAGAAGCAGATTTGGCCAAATCTAAACTTCACAGAACCAAAAGGAACGCCAGTCAATAGTGCACTAGTATCAGCTGATCGTGCAACAGGGGCCAGTAGGGAATGTGCATAAGCAATCGTGCCAGTCCAAATTAAAGTTGCTAAAGGCAGTCAGATCTCCACATTATGGAGAATATTCAAGATCTGCTTATCAGGCAATATAATCATGACTTTCCTGAAAAGGATTATGAGGAGAAAAGAGAGATGTCAGCTGAAGACAAAATATTCATGAACATAGCAACGACTTCATTGAAACTCAAAAATGGGCATTACCACTTACCTCTTCCGTTTCATGATAAAGATGCAACCTTGCCTAACAACTATAAGGTGACAGCACAACGTACACTTAACCTTGCAAAGAGATTCAAGAAGGATCCTGCTTACGCATATGAGTATAGTGTTTTCATGGAGGATGTGCTGAGGAAAGGATATGCAGAAAAGGTGCCACAAGAACAACTGCAGAGGAATGATGGTCACAAGAAGAAGGGAAAACTTTGAGTTGTTTTTGATTGTTCATCTTTATTCAAGAGCAAAGCTCTTAACTCCGAACTTCTCCAAGGTCCTGACCTGACTAACCCACTTCTTGGTGTTTTGCTTAGATCCAGAAAGGAAATAATTTCAATAATGGCAGACATCGAAGCAATGTATTATCAGGTACGAGTTCAAGATCATCATCGTGACTTTCTTCGATTCCTGTGGTGGCCACAAGGGGATGTTAACCAGCCACTGGAAATCTACAGGATGAATGTTCATCTTTTTGGTGCCGTATCATCTCCAAGCATTGCCGACTTTGCCTTAAAGCAAACAGGAATTGATAATTCTGAACGATACAGCTCACAAGTCATTGATACAATTAATCATAGTTTTTACGTCGATGATTGTCTCAAATCTGTAGCTTCCTTGGAAGAAGCTATCAAGCTCATTAAAGACCTCAGGGAAGCATGCACCCTAGGAGGATTTACTTTGAGTAAATGGGTGAGCAACAGCTTTGAAGTCCTTGAGACCATTGCAGAAAGTTACAGAGCCCCTCTTGTGAAACAGCTGGACTTGGACAGAGAAAAACCTCCTCTTGAGAGGGTACTCGGAATCCAGTGGAATATCCAAAAGGATGTCTTTACCTTCCGAGTAGCCGTTATAAACAGAGCTCCCACAAGACGAACAATCCTTTCTGTGGTCAATCTATGACCCACTAGGTTTCCTATCCCTGTTTGTTCTCAAAGCTAAGCAAATCCTGCAAAGGCTCTGCCATGAGAAGCATGGATGGGATGAAATAATCTCAAATGAAATGATGAGACCATGGCAAAGATGGCTTACAGAGTTAGACCAGCTGAGCAGATTTGAAGTGGACAGGTGCATGAAGCCTGAAAGTTTTGGTGTTGTAAAGACTGCCGAATTACATCACTTTTGTGATGCGAGCGAGCTGGGGTATGGGACGGTAAGTTACCTCAAACTTACCAACAGTGTCAAACATGTTCACGTCACCTTTGTACTGCGAAAAGCCAGAGTAGTCCCACTGAAACGGATGACCGTTCCTAGACTTGAGCTTGCAGCCGCAACCCTGGCTGTAAAGGTGGATCGAATGTTGCAAAAGGAACTTCATATGGAACTGGAAGATTCTACTTTTTGGACAGACAGTACTGTAGTACTGAAGTACATCCATAACCAAACAAAACAATTTCATACTTATGTTGCCAACAGAATTGCAGTGATACATAACCTCTCGCAAGTACATCAGTGGAGGCACATTATAGATTCCAAGTGGAAAGTTGAGCAACAAGGATTAAAGGCCTGTACACACCGGGACGAATATCGCGCGCGCTTATCGCCAGCGTTTTTCGTGCCGTTTTTCGGCGCGTCTTGAGTGTTCACACCCAAGCGATTTTCACTGGCGCTGCGCCGAGTGAACGTGCACATTCAGTAGATGCGCTCCTGGTACACAAGATGGTGCTGCGGCACTTTAAGCCTCTGACACTCGCTTGTCACACAGAAGGAGAAGAGAGACAGTATTTACGTGCTTGCCAAAACCATAGACATATTATGTATATGGACAAAACCATTCACACACTTTTTGCTAACTGGCAAGCAGCATTAGCAGTTCATCTTCTTCTTTGTCTACTTACTACTTCTTCGTCGTATCAATGTGTGCTCGGCAAGAGCGTTTTGTGCTTGAGCGCCACCAAGTCGTGTTTTACGGTCACTTCAGCAGCTCCAGGCACGTGAACAAAAGCGCCGATCTCATTGGTCGGCCAGTTTTTTACGCGCCGCGTCAAAATAAAAAAACGAACCAGAGGCGTTTTTTTTTTTAAAAATGACGCTTTTACGCCTGCCGTTTTGCGCGTCGGTGTGAACACTCACATTGGCGCCCATTGTTTAGTCCCGAGGCGTTAAACGTCGGCGATAAACGCGTGCGAAAATCGTCCCGGTGTGAACAGGCCTTAACTCCGGAGGATTTGGACGAAGCAGAGAAGTCCATCATTAGCTATGAACAACAGCGCTACTTTGACTCAGAGATTACACTCTTGAGAGAAGACAAACCCATCAAATCAAATAGGTCCATATACAAACTGGATCCAATCATTGATGAGGGCATTTTGAGGATTGGAGGAAGGCTAAGTAAAGCAGCCATGCCGGTAAGTCTGAAAAACCCAATTATCCTACCTAAAGATTCACATATATCCAAACTGATCCTGCGTGATATTCATCAAAAGGTTGGACACTCAGGAAGAAATCACATGCTCTCAAGATTGGGTCAGAGGTTCTGGTTACCATCTGCCAATTCCTCTGCGAGAAAGATAATAAAGTCTTGTGTCTTTTGCAGACGAATGCAGGCTAAAAGTGGAGAACAAAAAATGGCTGACCTACCAGAGGAACGTGTCGCTCCTGATCTACCACCTTTCTCACATGTAGGTATTGACTACTTTGGACCCATAGAAGTCAGAAGAGGTCGCTCTCAAGTGAAGAGATGGGGAGTGATATTCACTTGCCGGGCGAGCCGCGCCATTCATCTGGAAGTAGCAAGCACACTTGACACAAACTCTTGTATCAATGCTATTCGACGGTTTTTGTGTCGGAGAGGACCAATACTGACCATCAGGACTGATTGTGGCACCAATTTTGTGTGTGCACAGAAGGAATTAGAGGCCACCTTGAACCAAATAGACCATCAAAAAATTCAAGATGCATTGCTGGGCGATCATGTCAGGTGGATATTTAATCCACCATTTGCAGCCCACTTCGGAGGAGTGTGGGAGAGGTTATTCAAGCTAGTAAAAAAAATACTGCTTTCTGTCCTAAGACAACAGACATTGGACGATGATATGTTACAAACAGCTCTGTGTGAAGTCGAATGCATTCTCAATGACCGGCCCATCACAACTGTATCAGGTGACACAAACATGCCCAGTTTCCTCTTCAGGAGCTCCTGGCCAAGGGCATACGATGTGAAGTAATTGTCACACGTGATGGTGTGCCCTTGGAGACCCGCGGACATGTCGAGGACAACACGCATTGCCAGGTTTTTTTCTCGCTGCCCATTAGCTGGCTTGCCAGTATAGATTTGCATATTATATGCATAACTGGTCTTCGCATCACAGGCTGCCCAGATTTTGATACCATATCTGGCTGGTTTGCTTGGCATGTACTGCTTGAAGCTACAGCGTCCTCTGAAAGGTACCAGGCATTCATCTACTGTAACTTCTTGGCCTGGGTTGTACATTTTAGGCAGATTTTCGACCCATTTGTCCCAGATATTTCGAATCGCAGCCAGTTTGTCGTCTCTCCAACGGTAAGCTCCTTGTGGCCTCGTTGTGAGAACGATAAACACCGGCCAGCAGTAGCAGACCAATGTAGGCCTGCAAGTCCACCCAGTCCACCTCGTTCCATGACTCCCCATACACTCTTTTCCCTTCTAAATTTGTCATGTCAATCAGTGTCTTTTGAGTTTCCTCAGGAAAAAAAAGCTCAAAAGCTGACCTGATGTTCTCCAGACGCCAACAGGCATATCTGGTTGGCCCAGGGGTCATCTTCATCACATGCTCTGCAGGTGCTCTCCCTGGTGTCTGGGTAGGTGCAGTAGCAGTCCAGACGACTTCCCCATTTTTAGAAGCAAAAGATACTACACCAGGATCATCTTCCTCAGAGTCTTCCCCATCGGTGTCCTCATAATCCTGGTCAAACTCTGTTTGACTATCCATTTCAGATCCTTGATCATCTGATGACTCCAAACCACAGTCTGGCAGGCCTCCTTCCTCCTCAATGGATTCCAGTAGAATATCCAGGGTTTCTGCTGCACTAAACCTCTTCATTGTGCTGCTTGCAGTGAACTGATAAAATAACTGCCACTGCAGGTAGCATATGCTGCATAAACATTTTGTTTCGAAGTATCAACAAACCTTGCAGTAGCACTTTGATCTGACTTTGAAGTGTGCCTGCGTGTGTGAGAGAGAGTCTAATGAGCCAGGTGGATGATTGGATCATACCAAAAAACATGGTCAGACATTGGCTCATTCAATTCTTTGTTTTTGTATGTGTGAGTGAGTTTTTATTTGAAAAAAAGCCCAGCTCTGTCATAGGCTCATTGAAGGCATTGTTTGTGTTTGTGTGTGTGTATGAGAGAGTTTTTGCCATGTTGAGAATGTTGTACAGGATCAGCCCTTCATTTATGTGTATGTTAGATATATGTTGTATTGGATTTATTGATTATTTTTTTACAAAAAAACAACAAGAATGCTCTGAATTACAGTTTTTCCCATTCATTCCTATGGGTGCCCATTTTTGTCCATGAACAAACAATTAAGGAGTTTTTTTCCCCCACCCACTTAACATTGTAGAATCGAGTCATTTATTTTTTTGGGTGTTCAGGTGGCAAACTTAGGAAAAGTAGCCAAGTCTTGTACCACTCAGATCAAGGGAAGTATTTTAAAAAAATTAATCAAAATAATTTTGCCCACATTTGTCCCCAATAGGGTTTTAGGGTTAAAGATTCCAAACAGAAACATTATTTTTCTTACCCCATTGGCAGATATATTTGCTTGTTTTAAACAAAAACTCACTTCAAATTTATTTTATTTTCCAGAAAACAAGAACAAATATCTAATGTCATTTAACTTCTCGTAACATCTTGATTTAAGAATTGTTTGATATATTTAGACTAGAAACAGGACAAAAATACTAAATTACAGCATATATATATATATATATATATATATATATATATATATATATATATATATATATATATATATATATATATTTCTATATCTAGAATGGTATTTAGTCTATAGACATATAAATACAAATGCACAAAACTGCAAGTTTATGACAAAAAAATAGTCTGCAATTTGGCCTTTATTACTCATTTAATACATGTCTACATTACAAATTAAATAAAATTAGATATTAACCTACATTTCTGACAAATTACCACGGTTACAGGTGTTATCACAGTAAATCCATGATAAATATGAAATGCGAATTGTTGTTTGAAAATGATTTTGAATCGGCTCAGCTGATTTGCACGTTAGTGTTGTTTATTAAGTCAGCGCTGTTTAACTGGATTTAAATTAAATCAAATCACAGAGAGATTCGCAGCTCGTACCGGAGACCTCTGCGCTGAACTCAAACACTTCTCGCGGGCTTCGGAAGGCTGTTTAGTGGGCGTGTGATCGAGACACTCAGCAAGTAAACACATTTGTTCAGAGTCAGAGCTCGCGAGTGGCGCAGAGCACAAGCAAGCAGCGCTGTTTCGTTCCACTTTGGGCGCGGTTTCCCTGGCCTAAAGTCTAGTACTGCCACCTTGCGGTGACATTGTGAAACTGCATGATTTATAAATGATCCGTGGCGGGCCACATGTAATACATTTTAATAGACGCGCTGCGGGCCGTTTGAAATTCATCCGACTTTGGACACCCCTGACCTATAGGAAAACGACATCTATCACAGCATAGGCTACATAGGCATATATAAGCTCCTTCAGTACAGTACTATCAGAGCTCATTTACCCTCCTCCATCCCCAGCAGCTCCTCTCATCCAGTCAGGATTTGGTATTCTGATTCCTCTTGAATCAGACTAAATTCCTGAATTATTTTATCAAATTACCGACATTAATGATATCTGCAATACATTATGTTGGTTCCGTTCTGTTTACCCTGGGGGGGGGGGGGGGGGGGGGGGGGAGTTCTTGCCCAGAACAGAACCATACCGCCAATCCAAACTGTATGCTATTATTCATCTTTGACGATAGTGGTCCTGACAAAATTATATAAAAAAATAAAACAATATTAGCCATTATAAAAGTATAGGTTTGTACAATAGGAAATAAACAAGAATACAGTTCAGTCAAAAGTACAAAAGTAGCGCTAGTTATAATACAGGATTTCCATTAAATAAAAATATAGTTATGAAACTTAAATTTGCAGAATTGCAACCCTACTGGAGTCTCCAGAAGTGCAAGGTGTCAAGATCTCAGAGACTTAAGTTAAAGGATTAGTTCACTTTTAAATAAACTTTTGCTGATAATTTACTCACCCCCATGTCATCCAAGATGTCCATGTCTTTCTTTCTGCAGTCGAAAAGAAATTAAGGTTTTTCATGAAAACATTCCAGGATTTTTCTCCATATAATGGACTTCAATGGGTCCCAAACGGTTCAAGGTCCAAATGACAGTTTCAGTGCAGCGTCAAAGAGCTTTAAACGATACCAGATGATGAATAAGGGTCTTATCCAGCGAAACGATGTCATAAAAAAAAAAAAAGATTAAGTTTTATATGCACAAATGCTCGCCTTGCTCTGTTCTGTGATGCACGTTTGTGACGTCACATAATACGCAATTACGGACGGTGTCTCCAGTTAATTTTGGCCAACCTCCAAAACGCTGTTGCTCAGTAATGGTGAAAATCCATTTTTTTCTGTAATGCAGCGAGATAGAAACAGGGTCTCACCAGCTGACTCAATAACTGATTCTAATGGCGGGATTGAAATGGTCCAGTCGTGGCAGGATTGAGATTCTTCCTCTGTTGGCAATGGTTGGCATTTGCCACATGTGCATCACCACGTCTCGTTAGATCTTCGTCTGCCCGATGCTTGAGAGGTGTGTGTCGCCGCAGCAGTCTCTTCCATCTGCCCAATTTCTTCCTCTGTGTGTTCCGGTTCAAAAAGGTAGGGCAGGGTGAAAAACTCCATTTCATCAAGTTCAAAATCGTCCGACATCGTTGTTTTACCTTTTAACGCCCTTTTTTGTAAATGCCGTTTGACTTAGTATGTGCACGTTAACTTGTAAAGACTGACTCGGTACTTCCGCCTACGTCGAGCGTGACCTATTAAGTGAGGTCACGAACGCGCATCACAGAACAGAGCAAGGCGAGCATTTGTGCTTACAAAACTTAAACCTTTTTTTTTTTTTTTAAATGACTGATCATTTCGGTCTAGATAAGCCCCTTACTCATCATCTGGTATCGTTTAAAGCCCTTTTAAGCTGCACTGGAACTGTCATTTGGACCTTGAACCGTTTGGGGCCCATTGAAGTCCATTATATGGAGAAACATCCTGGAATGTTTTCATCAAAAACCTTCATTTCTTTTCCACTGCAGAAAGAAAGACATTGACATCTTGGATGACATGGGGGTGAGTAAATTATCAGCAAAATTTTATTTAAAAGTGAACTAATCCTTTAAGTAAAGAATAAAAAAATAAATAAAAAAGAGAATTCACTTCATAAGAATCACAAGCTGAAGTGTTGTAGTTCTGGAAAATGGTGGTGCTGGAGACTTAAGGGTTCCACAAAGTTTAATAACTCTTATCCCCAAGACTAAAAAAGACTTATTATTAATTGAGAATTGCTGTCCGATTAGTCTTTTAAATTGTGATAATAAAATTAGCGCTACAATCCTTGCAAAACATTTAAAAACTATTTTAGAGACATTTCAAACAATAATTGGCTGGTTCTTGACCTGTTAGACTATTCAGAGTTAGCGAGGGACGTTAGTTATATGCTTTTTCTGGACTTTTACAAAGCATGGTTTTATATTTAAAACTTTAGAAAAATTTGTTTTGGTGACCTGTTCACTAGAGCAGTTAAAACTCTATATGTCAACAGGAATTATTCCATTACAATTCCATCTCATTAGACCTTGATAGAGTAATGTCTAAAAAGATTAATAAACTACTATGTAATTTTGTATGGCAAAATAAGACATATAAAAAATTCTGTTTTGTCCAACAGCTATAGTAACGGTGGTCTTAAAGGATTAGTTCACTTTTAAATAAACTTTTGCTAATAATTTACTCACCCCCATGTCATCAAAGATGTCCATGTCTTTCTTTCTTCAGTTGAAAAGAAATGAAGGTTTTTGATGAAAACATTCCATGATTTTTCTCCATATAATGGACTTCAATGGGCTCCAAATGGTTCAAGATCCAAATGACAGTTTCAGTGCAGCTTCAAAGGGCTTTAAACGATACCAGACGATGAATAAGGATCTTATCTAGCGAAAAGATCGGTCATTTAAAAAAAAAAATAATAATAAAAAAAAAAGTTTACGTTTTATAAGCACAAATGCTCGCCTTGCGCTGTTCTGCGATGCGCGTAAACACGCACATACTAAGTCAAACGCTGTTTACTGCAGTGTGTCGCTGCAGCAGTCTCTTCCATCTGCCTAATTTCTTCCTCTGTGTATTCCGCTTCAAAAAGGTAGGGCAGGGCGAAAAACTCCATTTCATCTCCTCGAAGTTCAAAATCATCCGACATCGTTGGTTTACCTTTTAACTCCCTTTTTTGTAAACGGCGTTTGTCTTAGGGTGTACTCACACTAGCCACTCGAGCGCATTTCACCCTCAAAGCCCAGTTTGTTTGACTAGTGTGAGGGCTCCATTATGTGCCCTGGCTCAGTTCGTTTAGCCGGCCCTGGCCTGCTTGGAAGCGGTGGGCCAGAGCGCGGTTTGGTTGGGCTCGAGCGGGGTTCATATGCAGTGTGAGCGCTAACCAAAAGGGCTGTGTCATTAACAGCAAACACCAAACTATTACTACTTAACAGTGGCGGCTGGTCAATAGAGGGCGCTGGGGCGCCGCCCCCATCAAAATTCCAGAAATATACATGTATACAAAAATGATATAAAAATGAAATAAAAATAAAATAGTTTACTCATACGATGTGCCGGCTGTTAGTAAGAGCCTCAGCATTTAATAAAAACTGGCTTTGATCGGTTAACTATTTTATATGTTCTTCAATATGTTTCATGCGGGAGGGACGCCGGACAAATGGATGTCTATCTGAGTACAAAAATCTACGGGCAGCATGTGACCTAAAGCTGGTCTCTAATTGGCTTCTTAAAGATCCTCCTCCGGACGCAGGTCGCTGCGTCCCAGGCGAATCAGAATTGGATCGTGTAATTTTATCCAATCTGATTGGTTCTCGTCACCTGTCATTCAACTTTACGTTCTTGGCAACTAAAGCGAAAGTGCACGGGCGACACGGTCACTCCGACTCCGCCAAAACCTTGTTAGGATGATCACTTTCATAGAGATGGCAGCAGTTAAACCAAATTCTTTCACAAGGCGTTCGCTGGAAGAAAAAAAAAGGATAAAGGATCCCGGACCAACGCGATTTACAAATCCAGCAGCAGGCCAGTGACAGAGGATGAAGCTGCACTCGGAGCTTCACGCGCTTGTTATGAGAAACTTAGGTGGCTGGCTGGATGTGTTGTTAGCAATGCCCTTTATTGCTTTCCCTGTGTTTTATTTCAAAGTGTTGGTACTGAAGTTTTGTGTTTGTCAACTAATCCTGTAAATTTTGTTGATTTTGCAACATTAAATTATACTTTTAAAATCAACTGGTTGAGGATTTACTTGAGAAATCCATCCAGTATTCGGAATATTATACCGGAGTATGTCTTTTCTCAGTTGGGAGTTTTTTTTGTTTTGTTGTTGATGTAACTTCAGCATTGAGAAGATCCCTGTAGCTCTCTCTAATTTCCACAAACAAGATCTTTTAGCATGGTCTATGATTTTCAAACACAATTTTCTCCAACCAATTACTTTATTTGTAATAATAAGAATATTTGTTATAAACTTAAGTCCTTATTTTTTGAAAACTGGTTTAAGAATGGGATCAATCGGGTTAGCCAATTATTTAATCAGGATTTTTTATTTACTTATCAAGAATTTCTCTCTCACTAGAATATTCCTGTTACTCCAAAACAGTTTGCTATTGTATTTGTTGCTTGCTATCCCTATGTGTCATTGTGCTATTTAAGGGCTATAATAGTTTTTTGACCAGTTCTGAAATGCCTCTCTCAGACCCGGCTGATACACATGAAGTCAGAATATGTTCTAAATCTACATAAAAAAATAATAGGAGATATTAGTTTTCTTTTTCTCAATGATTGTGCTTCCACTCCTCATGTTGTTACAAAATGGACTTTGAGCTTTCATTTCAAGGATGTTTTTTGGGGGTTTTCATTTTTGTGAATCAATATGATTTTTTTTTTTTTTGCAACAATTATTTTGCTTGCAAAATATTTCATCCACAAATGTAAAACTATGATAGTTACCCCCAATTTTTCTCACTTTCAAGAAGATGTTAAGATCTATATTAAATCCTTATCTAGCTCCTGTAACAAAAAGGCTAGTAAAACTGAATGCATGCCCACTTTTTGGTGTTTTTGTATAATTTTATTCAATATCATTATTTTATGTTTTGTGGGGAGGATTGTTATGTTTATGTGATCTTTTTAATTGACATTTCCTCATTTATTTTTTTTAAATATACATAATAATAATAATAATAATAATTAATTACATTTATATAGCGCTTTTCTAGGCACTCACTCAAAGCGCTTTTACATAGAAGGGGGAATCTCCTCAACCACCACCAATGTGCAGCATCCACCTGGATGATGCGACGGCAGCCATATTGCGCCAGTACGCCCACCACACACCAGCTGATTGGTGGAGAGGAGACTGAGGGATGATACCAATCGTATATATATATGGGGATGATTAGGAGGCCATGATGGACAGAGGCCAATGGGCACATTTTTTTGGCCAGGATGCCGGGGTTACACCCCTACTCTTTATCGAAGGACATCCTGGGATTTTTAATGACCACAGAATCAGGACCTCGGTTTAACGTCTCATCCGAAGGACGGTGCTTGTTACAGCATAGTGTCCCCATCACTATACTGGGGCGTTAGGACCCACACAGACCACAGGGTGAGCACCCCCTGTTGGCCTCACTAACACCTCTACCAGCAGCTACCTAGTTTTCCCAATTTGGTCTCCCATCCAGGTACTAACCAGGCTCAGCCCTGCTTAGCTTCAGTGGGAAACCAGTCTCTGGCTACAGGGTGATATGGCTGCTGCTATCTATATATATATCTATCTCTATCTATCTCTATCTATCTCTATCTATCTCTATATATCTCTATATATCTCTATATCTCTCTATATCTCTCTATATCTCTCTATATCTCTCTATATCTCTCTATATCTCTCTATATCTCTCTATATCTCTCTATATCTCTCTATATCTCTCTATATCTCTCTATATCTCTCTATATCTCTATATCTCTATATCTCTATATCTCTATATCTCTATATATCTATATATCTATATCTAGAAAAAAAATGTATGCATGTGTGTGCACTAGGGATGCGAAGATTCCCCGATTCGCTCGGTGCATCGGCTTAAAATGTTAACGATGCGATGCATCGGTTTAAAAAGAAAAATTGGCATTTGAATCGCGATGCATCGTTTCTAACATATCTGCATCGGTAAAACCAGATTTATTTCTTTATAATTATTAGTAGACATACTATACTTTCATTATTTAGAAAGTGAAAAATATTTTTAGATTGTTTTCTCCCCACTAAACTGTTTCACAAGTAAGTCTCCCTTCACTGTTGCGTGAATATGACGTAGCCTATCAAAACACTACAGAGACCGGGGCGTGTCCAGAAAGTCACAGAGCATAGATTAACATGGCAGAGGTAGAGCAGCTGCATCCTCCACCAAGTAATTACAAATCCAGTGTGTGGAAACACTTTGGGTTTTATAAGAAAGCTGGAAATCTTGATAAAACCCATGCAATTTGTAAAATATGTTGTGCCACTATAAAATATACAGGCAGCACGACGAATCTGACAACACACTTGAAGTGCAGACACGTTGTGAGTTTGGAGACGCCGGCCTCCTCCTCCTCCTCTCACTCGGATTTAGCTGAACCTGCTACTGCTAGCGGGATGCTGGGTGAGCAAACGATCAAAACTTTTTTTCAATCGAAGCTGCCTAACAGTTCTGCTCGTTCCAAGGCAATAACCGACGCAATCGCCTTTTTTATCTGTAAAGACATTCAGCCTTACAGCGTTACAGAGAACGAGGGCTTCCAATACCTCCTCCACATCTTGGAGCCGAGGTACCACATACCAGATAGGAAGCTATTCTTCGAGAAACAAATCCCTATTCTGTATGACAAAGTCCGACGAGTGATAGCCGAGTCATTAAGTAGTGCCCAAAGAGTTGCAATTACGGTTGATGGCTAGACGTCTTGCGCCACTGACTCATATATCACTGTCACAGCACACTATATTGACGACGAATGGGTTTTGCAAAACCACGTTCTACAGACTAGAGTGTTCAATGAGGCTCACACGGGGAGTGATCTAGCAGTTTTACTGCAGGACGTTTGCCGCGAGTGGAACATCATTGACAAGAAAACAGCGTTGGTCACTGATGATGCTAGAAACATGATACTGGCAGGAGTCGGTGCTGAGATGGACCCCCATGTGCGATGCATTGCGCACACACTTAATTTGGCTTCGCAAAAATCCCTCAAGGTAGACAGGGTGTCAGAGCTTCTAGCAAAAGTGAGGAAGGTGGTAACATTTTTTTGCAGGAGCCCAAAAGCAACTGAAGTTCTGCGTGAAACACAGGCCCAGTTACAGCTGCCAAACCACAAGCTAATCCATGATGTTTCCAAAAGATGGAACAGTTCTTTTGACATGTTGGAACGTTTTTGGGAGCAGCAGCCTGCTGTGTTGAACACACTGTTGTCAAAGAAGATAAAGAGGAGAGAAAACATGGCCAGCATGACAGAGGAAGACATGACACTAATCCAAGAGGTCATCAAATTGATGTCCCCTCTGAAAGTGGCAACCACACTCCTCAGTGAGGAAAAAACCCCCACCATCTCGATGATCTCCCCAATCCAGGCCAAATTACAGAAACATTTCCAGGCAGATGAGAGAGATCTACCAGTAATTTCCCAGATGAAGGAACGATTCAGAGAGGACTTTGATGGTCGCTATACATATCTCCAAGACCTCCTTCCCTATTCTTCAGCCCTTGACCCACGCTTCAAAGACCTGGCTTTCCTGGATGACAGCGACACCAAGGACATGATATTCATGAAGCTAACTACAGAGGTGGTGAAGATGGATGAAAAGGTAAGAATATACTCAGAATACTGTAGCTAGACTCACACACACACTCTCCCCCCCTACCTCTCTATCATGTATCCATTTGTTACATTTATTTACCTGTGTCTTAAATTATGTCTAGCTAAAGGAAATCTAACAGTTGGTCTTTGGATTATAATAATTATTGTCAGGCAGGGGACAGGAACACACTGAATGAGAGTTAGGCAGCTGAAACAGAAGGTGACAGGAGCCCCCACAGAGAGGAAGAGACAGGTTTACTTTGTTCTAATAGGAAGTTTAGGAACTGTGGCACAAGTAATACAACTACTGTATGTTGATTTGGAGATGCATGTGTTATTAGTCTAATACTGAATGTCAAATGTTTTGCTTTTGTGGTATAGTATTGATTGATTGATAGATAGATATATTTTTTCAACACAACTGATAATCCCCTCTTCTCTTTTGTTCTTAGATGATGTTCCTCCCAAGAAGAAAACGGCCTTGGACCAGATGTTTGGGGATTTCCACACTGCGAGACCACAGACGACAAAGAGCACAAGGGAGAGAACTAAGGAGGAAATTTTAAAGTACAGAGATTGTACTTTCAGCATTGGCAAAGAGCTACCTCTCCATCCCAGCTGCAAGTGTACCCTCTGAAAGAGTGTTTAGCACAGCTGGAGATATAGTTACAGCAAAGCGCATTTTGCTTCATTCTGATCATGTGGATCAACTGATATTTCTTAAGAAAAACCTTAAAAGAGGATATTTAAGTTAAATTTAGTGTTAATCTGAGGAGTCTGGTTTACAGCAGCCTGTGACTGCCTATAGAGATTGCTAATGTGTCGTCATCATGACGTATTCCCAGTGGTAAACGCAAAGCATTTTGGGAATCTGCGGCACAAACGGGCGCCAGTCCTATTGTACAGTCCTATTATTATACAGTCCTATACTATTTGTAGCATGCACGCGTTTTCCGCGCGGCTCGAGCCGCGCCTGAGACGTGCGTCTTGCGCAGGCAGTGTGCACGCTCTAACCTGTTAACATGGGAGCCGAAATAAAAACGGACACGCCACGCTTGCAGTGTCTAGCCGGCCTCACTCACACACACACGCAGGTTTGTTGAATTCTGACTGCATGCAGATAGATGAGAGAGAACGAGGAGTGTGGTTCTTAAAACATTAGCATAACTTTGAACGGACAACAGTTTTCTGCCCCACTTTTACAATCTCCAGGTCCTGGACCCATCCATCTGTAAAAAAGACTGCAGCGACTTGAATTCTGAAAACTTTGTGTGTGTGTGTGTGAACGCACGAACAACACTTAATATCATGTAGTTGTATATATATGGGTGCTGGAAGTTGGGCAAAAGTTTTACGTCACTTGACCAGTCGCTCAGCTCGTAAGGTAGGGGTGTGCATTGGCACTGCCCTCACAATTCGATTCGATTACGATTCACCAGGTAACGATTCGATTCAATTCGATTCTACGATGCATTGCGATGCATCAAAATTCTACTGCACACAACAAGGCAAATTTTTAATCAGTCATGAGGCAATACAAGCAGTCAGATATTGAACAACAGATTGTATAGGCTGCTATGTGTGTATTATCACTCTCCTGTATCTTTGACATAAATGTCATTAAATAAAATAAAATTGAATGGTACAGGGTATTGGATATGGCATTTTCAAACCTGAAAAAGAAAACATAAATCACCGCTTTCTTTGAATGAGAAATGTTTCTCTTCTCTCTGCTTTAGAACCATTTGAAATTATATAGAGCAATAATAACCAACTAAGCCAACTTTTTCCAGCAGTGAACATAAGTGTTTTTTTTTACACACAGTAAAAAGCTCTAAGACAGGGCACTTCATGAACTCCTGTTCAAATATAAATCCGTAATTACAGTCACACTATTGTAACAACAACCACCACCCAGGCACCCAGCAATAAAAATATTCAGTGCAACACACACACAGTAACGTTGACACTAGGGACTCGTCAATTCTCGTGCTTGATTTTAGTGTGGCAGGCGCGTTAGCAGGGCGTAAGCAGTGCATATTTTTTCCGGCGCCCATGTTAACAGACTAGAGCATTCACATCGCACGCGCTGCTCACGCTGATTTAAAGCCACAGTGGATTGTTCTTGATCAAAACGGACCAGATTAACATGGAAAATAACAAATTTCACCATGAAATCATGTAGTGAAGTGCCCCGTGTGTTTCACAATCACCATATGACATCCAGAGCTGTTAAAAAAATTAAAAACACAACACTGCCAGAAGTTTTTGCCCAAACTTCAAAAGCCTGTTTAAATGATTAAAACTAGAAGCATATAGGCCTATTCACTTTAATGTTAATTTACATTTATCATGTGAACTAATTATATACAACAAGTTATATGCATGTGTGGTTGGGACAGAGGGGAACACGGTCGCATTTGCAGCATATGCTGCCCATCATAAATCAAAGCACAAGACAGACGGGGCTCGGAGGAGAAGACCGGAAAATGTGACATAATGTACAATATTTGTCTGTATTTGCAATATCTGCGCGAGACTAACGCTGCCAGTGTGAATCCACAATGGGGGCGCGGGCTCCGGCTCTCCATACCCACCGCTCCGCGTGCGGTGTAAAGCCGGCGTCAGAATCCAAAATGTGCCCAGATGTCCGCTTTCCAAGCTTTGGGTGCGCTTTTCAAGCTTTTTAATTACCCGTCTATCACGGTCATCTCCCTCCGCCTCAGCCATCTCTAATTTTTAATTATTTTCATGCCAGAACACTAGCCTGCTATGCCAGGCCATGTAAACGGGCCAAACATACCCATAATTCTTTGCATTCTGATGACGTTACCGCCCAGTTGGTCACATGTCTTAGCGATCTCTATACTAGTTTTTTTTATTTTATTTTCATTTTTTTTTTACATTTGAATACAGTAATGAAATAACTGAAGGTTTTTTTTTTTTTTTTGGTACTTATTATTGGTTATGTCAAAACAGGTGCTATTTTCTGTTCACTGAGTAAGCCTGTCTGCTAAAAGCACATTCATCTGCTAGCAAGTTATGGAACATTTCTTCAGTTTATCTCTGAGCAGCATCCTTAAATTGTTTCACAGTTAAATGTTTGAGCTGTTAAAAGTTTAAGTGGAGACAGGAAAAAAACATTTGGTTTTATGTATCTTTTTTTTTTGCACTACCAAAGCCTATTTGTGTAAGGGTCATGCACTACAAATCAGAAGGCACTTAATTTATGATTTGTTGTCTGAAACAAAGAAATAAAAGTATCTGTAACATACTGAAATGCATATCATCATATTTGTTTCATTGCATCATACTGCATCGAATCGTGTTGATTCGAATTGAAATCGGATCGCACTGCATCGTAACAGGGGTGTATCGTATCCTATCGCATCGCAAGCTGCTTCATGTATCTTTAATGTATCGTATCGTTGGCTATGCATTGAGATGCGTATCGTATCGGCCTCAGTTATGGAGATGCACATCCCTAGTGTGCACTGATCAGGCAAAACATTATGACCCAATATTGTGTTGGTCTCCCTTTTGCTGCCAAAACAGCCCTGACCCATCGAGGCATGGACTCCACTAGACCCCTGAAGGTGTGGTGTGGTATCTGGCACCAAGATGTTAGCAGCAGATCCTTTAATTCCCGTAAATTGCGAGGTGAGGCCTCCATGGATTGGACTTGCTTGTTCAGCACATCCTACAGGGCTCCAGAGTGCGACTAAATGGTCGCATTTTGCGACTAAAATTTGAGAGTGTGCGACTGAATTTTACATCCAGTCGCACATGTGCGACCAGTAAATTTGCCTGCTGTCGGTACTGGATAAATTAAGAAAATACACTTACTAATTATAATTGGTAGACGTTATGTCTGGCAAATTCTATCTTTGCCAGCCATTTCTATATGAGATAATATTAAATAATTTGTCCGTGATGCATTTTTGCCATTCGCAATCCAGAAGAGAGAGAGAGAGAGAGAGAGAGAGAGAGAGAGAGAGAGAGAGAGAGAGAGAGAGAGAGAGAGCTCTCTCACGTGGAGCTGCAGCGAACACCACAGTCAGCTTAATGAGTGAGGATGGCCAAGAGAACTACACAGAAGTTTAGTCTGCTTAAACTTTAGGGATGTGCTGTGATATTAATCTAATTTTATTTTCGATTTTGGCTTCCAAGAATTATAAAGAGATGATATGAGGTAAAACTATTCCTATAGCAGTGTTCCGTCGAGCGCGACATCCTTCCCTTCACAGTCATGCGCTGTCATTTCTCCCTAAACCAAACGTCAGATTCAGTGATTGTTGTAAACTGCAGTCTCTACTGTTGCTAAACTGCGGGATGTGTGTGATAATAAAGAGCTATTAAATGCACAATAATCCGCGCAAGAGACGCTGTTTCCAACTTCAAGGCGGCTTATGTGTGTGTGCTGCGAAATGGACCGACTTGCACTTAATATTTTAGGCTTCGTGTGCGCGTCTAAACCATCAAATAAACAACAAATAGCCGGTGTCAAATTGACCGGATTGGAGAGTAGTTAATTTAACAGTTTATATCTTAAATGGGCGTAAATAGTTTGGAGAAATAGGAGAATGTGATATTAGTAGTTCTACATTCGATCGGTCTTAAAGGGGCAGCGTCTAATAAACATGCTGACGATTGAGCCATTAATTCGAATCGAACAAAAGGCAAATAGAAAATATTCACATCTCTTGAATTAATAACTTTAGCTTTTATAAGCATTAATCTATCAATTTATATAGTGAAAACTATGCAGTGTTATTTTACATTTCATTACTTTATTAGATTTCTTTGTAGGTTAGTTCTTTACTGTAATATTAATGTTAGCAGACCTTCCGAATGCCTGCACACTGGTCCATTTACAAATAGATGTTTTATATTTTTGTTCAAACTTTGCGGTTTCTTTTGCTATATATATATTTTACTTTTCAGATTATAAAGCCATGTTAATTATGTTCTTAATTATGTTTTTTTTTTTTATAAAAAAAAAAAAAAAGTATAAGAAAAAGAACCGGTAAGAATACTGTTAAAGTACCGGATCGATGAGCAGTATCGGTAAGAGTAGTAATACCATTAAAACCTTAACGATACCGATCCCTATTAGTAATACAGTGGAAATTAGTAGATTTGGTTAGCATGTTGATTTATGGTGTGCGCCCCTAAAATTTCTGGTTGTGCCCCTAAAATTCTCAGTTGGGGGCCACTGTGCTCCAAGTGAAAAAAGTTAGTCTGGAGCCCTTTCCTACAGACTAGATTGGACTGAGATCTGGGGACTTTGGAGGCAAAGTCAACACCTCAAACTCGTGCTCCTCAAACCATTCCTGAACCATTTTTGCTATGTGGCAGGGTGCATTATCCTGCTGAAAGAGTCCACAGCCACCAGGGAATACCGTTTCCATGAAAGGGTGTACATGGTCTGCAACAATGCTTAGGTAAGTGGTACGTGTCAAAGTAACATCCACATGGATGGCAGGATTCAAGTTTCAGCAGAAGATTGCCCAAAGCATCACACTGCCTCCACCAGCTTGTCTTCTTCCCATAGTGCACCCTGGTGCCATGTGTTTCCCAAGTAAGCCACGCAAACGCACCCCGTCATCCATGTGATGTAAAAGAAAACGCGATTCATCAGAACAGGCCACCTTCTTTCATTGCTCTGTGGTCCAGTTCTGATGCTCACGTGCCCATTGTTGGCACTTTCGGCGGTGGATAGGGGTCAGCAATGGGCACCCTGACTGGTCTGCGGCAATGCAGCCCCATACACAACAAACTGTGATCCACTGTGTATTCTGACACCTTTCTATCAGAACCAGCATTAACTTCTTGAGCAATTTTAGCTACAGTAGCTTGTCTGTTTGATCGGACCACACGGGCCAGCCTTCGCTCCCCACGTGCATCAATGAGCCTTGGCCGTCCATGACCCTGTCGCGGGTTCACCACTGTTCCTTCCTAGGACCACTTATGATATATAATGACCACTGCAGACCGGGAACACCCCACAAGACCTGCAGTTTTGGACATGCTCTGACCCAGTCGTCTAGCCATCACAATTTGGTCCTTGTCAAACCCGCTCAAACCCTTACGCTTGGCCATTTTTCCTGATTCTAACACATCAACTTTGAGGACAAAATGTTCACTTACTGCCAAATATATCATACCCACTAACAGGTGCTGTGATGAAGAGATAATCAGTGTTATTCACCTGTCAGTGGTCATGTTAAGCCTGATCAGTGTATATACAGTAAGGAAAATAAGTATTTGAACACCCTGCTATTTTGCAAGTTCTCCAACTTAGAAATCATGGAGGGGTCTGAAATTGTCATCGTAGGTGCATGTCCACTGTGTGAGACATAATCTAAAAAAAAAAATCCAGAAATCACAATGTATGATTTTTTTTAACTATTTATTTGTATGATACAGCTGCAAATAAGTATTTGAACACCTGTCTATCAGCTAGAATTCTGACCCTCAAAGACCTGTTAGTCTGCCTTTAAAATGTCCACCTCCACTCCATTTATTATCCTAAATTAGATGCACCTGTTTGAGGCCGTTAGCTGCATAAAGACACCTGTCCACCCCATAAAATCAGTAAGAATCCAACTACTAACATGGCCAAGACCAAAGAGCTGTCCAAAGACACTAGAGACAAAATTGTACACCTCCACAAGGCTGGAAAGGGCTACGGGGAAATTGCCAAGCAGCTTGGTGAAAAAAGGTCCACTGTTGGAGCAATCATTAGAAAATGGAAGAAGCTAAACATGACTGTCAATCTCCCTCGGACTGGGGCTCCATGCAAGATCTCACCTCGTGGGGTCTCAATGATCCTCAGAAAGGTGAGAAATCAGCCCAGAACTACACGGGAGGAGCTGGTCAATGACCTGAAAAGAGCTGGGACCACCGTTTCCAAGGTTACTGTTGGTAATACACTAAGACGTCATGGTTTGAAATCATGCATGGCACGGAAGTAGGGCTGTGCAATTAATCGAATTTCGATTTCGATTTTGCCTCCCAACGATCACCAAAAATAGTACAATCGAGAAAAAACGATTATTTTGCCTTGCGTTCTGAATGAAACGCGCATGCGCTCATCCGCCCCTCCCGAAGCCACAAACTTTCTCAGATCGGGAGTCTCGTGTGCATATCATCCGCTGGAATTTAAAAACTCTGCGCGAGTAAAGATGGCAGAAGGAGGGCAGTTACAGCAGCGTTTGGTGAGCAAAAAAGGCAAAACCAACTCCGTTGTCTGGGAACAGTTTGGCTTCGAGGAATTAGACGACGAGCAGAAACATGCGACGTGCAAGATTTGCTACATGGTAGTGGCTGCAACGCAAGAGAACACCACGAATTTGTTTAACCACTTGAAAATTAAACAGAGTGACCTATGACAATCTAATAAAGAAACAAAAACTGACGAGAGCAGGGGTGCCGTGTAAACGTCCTTTTTTCCCCTCATATTTTTCAAATAATTCTCTCTTTGTAAACTTTGTTCAATGCATGCGAGTGCTGCCGTATGTTTGAATATGACCAGTCGTTTTCACCGTCATCACCCGGGTTTAGTGCCAGAAGACGCGAATGAGAAGCCGCGCGCGCTGTGAGGAAATGTATCTCTGTGCGCTCATCCGAGAGCGCGCACACGTCTCACAGCGCGCAAATATCGAGTTCTCTTTCAAGTCTAGCTCTTAAACGGACAAACTCACACAAAACGTATGTCAACATGTCCATCTTGATGAGTATCCTAGCAGACATAGTCTGTATATGCCTTAAGTGAACTTTATACAGTCGATAAAGACGACGCATATCCGATCCGGATTGAATAGCTTTTGTAAGTTTAATAGGATTCATCTTTAATTTATGCACTCAAATATGCAATGTTATTTTACATTTGAGACATTTCTGTACCTGAAAACTAAGGTTAGACGTACCTGAAAAGCATATCTAGCCGAACCATATTGTTGATCTTATTTATTTGTGATTATCATTTTTACATTAATACTTTTATACTTTGATTTGAATATATGTTATATTATTTATTTTAATAGTTCAAAAAGTACAACAAATGTTACAATTTCAATTGAATTGTTGAAAGGTGTATTTTTAATAAATACAACACATTCCCAAAGTCATGTGAAATAATCGTGTTACATAATCGTGATTTCAATATTGACCAAAATAATCGTGATTATGATTTTTTCCATAATCGAGCAGCCCTACACGGAAGGTTCCCCTGCTTAAACCAGCACATGTCCAGGCCCGTCTTAAGTTTGCCAATGACCATTTGGATGATCCAGAGGAGTCATGGGAGAAAGTCATGTGGTCAGATGAGACCAAAATAGAACTTTTTGTTCATAATTCCACTAAACGTGGTTGGAGGAAGAAGAATGATGAGTACCATCCCAAGAACACCATCCCTACTGTGAAGCATGGGGGTGGTAGCATCATGCTTTGGGGGTGTTTATCTGCACATGGGACAGGGCGACTGCACTGTATTAAGGAGAGGATGACCGGGGCCATGTATTGCAAGATTTTGGGGAACAACCTCCTTCCCTCAGTTAGAGCATTGAAGATGGGTCGAGGCCGAGTCTTCCAACATGACAATGACCCGAAGCACACAGCCAGGATAACCAAGGAGTGGCTCTGTAAGAAGCATATCAAGGTTCTGGCGTGGCCTAGCCAGTCTCCAGACCTAAACCCAATAGAGAATCTTTGGAGGGAGCTCAAACTCCGTGTTTCTCAGCGACAGGCCAGAAACCTGACTGATCTAACGAAGATCTGTGTGGAGGAGTGGGCCAAAATCCCTCCTGCAGTGTGTGCAAACCTGGTGAAAAACTACAGGAAACGTTGGACCTCTGTAATTGCAAACAAAGGCTACTGTACCAAATATTAACATTGATTTTCTCAGGTATTCAAATACTTATTTGCAGCTGCATCATACAAATAAATAGTTAAAAAATCATACATTGTGATTTCTGGATTTTTAAAAAAAATGATGTCTCTCACAGTGGACATGCACCTACGATGACAATTTCAGACCCCTCCATGATTTCTAAGTGGGAGAACTTGCAAAATAGCAGGGTGTTCAAATACTTATTTTTCTCACTGTATGTAGGCCTATTTGTGTATACAGCTCTGGAAAAAAATTAAGAGACCACTCAACATTGAGATATGTTAACGTGAACTTTGGAACGCAGCGAAATGCGAAACTTGACACATTTGCATGCGTTTGCGGCCAGGGTTTGCGGTCTGATGCATTAGCATGCGTTGGGCCTATGAATATGAGAATGAGGAGATACGTCATGGTGTCACGTGACAAATTGGGCGGAGTCTGAGCCCATCCACCATTTTGGGATCCCACGCTATCAGTTGCCATTGTAAGAGCAATAGAGATCAAAGCAGGAAAGACGGCTCGAGGAATTATCATTGCGGCGTTTAAGCAGAGAAATTACGAGAAAACTTAGAAGAAATGGAGAAGAGGTCTCTTACAGGGAGAAACTTACTACCAGCGCCAAGCTGAGGTATTTAGAGAAGACATTCATTTCAAAAACATTGACCCATACGAGCTGCCGCAGCAGAACTCAGAACTCTTTACCACCTTGCACTGAAATGTTTCTATAAATATATTTCCTGTGCATTCTGAATAATAAATAAATATATCTCCCCACTATCCTGCAGCAGTCCAGTGCTCGTCCTCATTAGCAGTGTTTTTCTCTTACTGATCATATTTTATACCTGTTGAGTTTACATTTTTTAAATGAATTTGACTAAAAATTAAAATGATCGTTTGTGTGCTGGTGCTTTTATTCCAGCCTTCTTAAAGGGTTAGTTCACCCAAAAATGAAAATTCTGTCATTAATTACTCACCCTCATGTCGTTCGACACCCGTAAGACCTCCGTTCATATTCGGAACACAAATGAAGATATTTTAGTTGAAAGCTGATGGCTGAGAAAGGCTTCAGATAGGCCTCCATTGACATTCAGTACATTTATACTCCCAAGACCCATAAAAGGCACTTAAAACGTTGTTACAAAGTCCATCTCACCACAGTGGCTCTACAATAATTTTACGATGCGACGACAATAGTTTTTGTGTGCAAAAAAAAAATCAAAATAACACCTTTATCCAACTTGTTATTGTCTTCCGTGTATGCCTCCACGACGCATGCGCGAGAATATGACGTAGCGCCGGCGTTCGGGAATCCATGAAATGCACACTTAAGCCCCATTTTGTCAACTACGCCGAGACCTAAAGCACGATCAATGTAGAATCCAACAGCTTAGACACGCGCGTCTTCCTCTGCTTGTAAACAAATCGCTTCTGGGTCATGTGTCCGAACGCCGGATCTGCGTCATATTCTCGCCCATGCGTCGTGGAAGCACACTCGGAAGACAATAACAAGTTGGATAAAGGTGTTATTTTGATTTTTTTTGCGCACAAAAACTATTGTCGTCACATCGTAAAATTATTGTAGAGTCACTGTGGTGAGATGGACTTTGTAATGACGTTTTAAGTGCCTTTTATGCATCTTGGGAGTGTAAATGTACTGAATGCCAATGGAGGCCTGATTGAAGCCTTTCTCAGCCATCAGCTTTCAACAAAAATATCTTCATTTGTGTTCCGAATATGAACAGAGGTCTTACGGGTGTCGAACGACATGAGGGTGAGTAATTAATGACAGAATTTTCATTTTTGGGTGAACTAACCTTTTAAGTACAGGGCTCCAGACTAACTTTTTTCACTAGGAGCACAGTGGCCCCCAACTGAAAATTTTAGGGGCACAACCAGAAATTTTAGGGGCGCACACCGTAAATCAACATGCTAACCAAATCTACTAATTTCCACTGAATTACTAATAGGGATCGGTATCGTTAAGGTTTTAATGGTATTACTACTCTTACTGATACTGCTTATCGATCCGGTACTTTAACAGTATACTTACCGGTTCTTTTTATTATACTTTATATTTAAAGGTCCTGTTCTTCGTGATCCCATTTTTCAAACTTTAGTTAGTGTGTAATGTTGCTGTTAGAGCATTTATAATACCTGTAAAATTATAAAGCTCAAAGCTCAATGCCAAGCGAGATATTTTATTTAACAGAAGTTCCCTTTCAAAGCCTACAGCGAACGGCTGGTTAGGACTACATCCTGGTATTTCCTGCTTTAATTACGTCAGTAGAGCAGTATGTCGACTAACCTCCGCCCACAAGAACGCGCGAAAAAGGGGGCGTGGTCTTGTTGCTCCCGCGTGGAGAATAGGAAGTGTTGCGTTAGGTTGCGTTCGTATAGTTTGTTTGTTGCCATGTCGTCGAGGCGCTGTTATTTTCATCCCGGAGTCAAGTCACCTTTGTTTGGCTTTCCCAGGGACGCTGTACTTAGAGATCATTGAGCGCATGCATCCCCGTTATGGTGAGAGGCGTGACCTTTCCGGTAACGTGCGCTCTGCGTGCCCTAAGCTGCTGTCGAATCACAACACGGGAACCGCTGGCCCAATCAGAACTCGTTACGTATTTCTGAAGGAGGGACTTCATAGAACAGGGAAATGTTTCAAGCCGTTTTGAGGACCGTCAAAACAGCAGTATACAGATAAGTAAATTGTGTGAAAAATACTGTGTTTTTTTACACGCGAAACATGAACACATGTTATATTGCACACTGTAAACACAATCAAAGCTTCAAAAAAACACGAAAAACGGGACCTTTAAATAAACAAAACAAAAAAAAACATAATTCAGAACATAATTAACATGGCTTCATAATCTGAAAAGTAAAATATCTATAGCAAAAGAAACCGCAAAGTTTGAACAAAAATATAAAACATCTATTTGTAAATGGACCAGTGTGCAGGCATTCGAAAGGTCTGCTAACATTCGAGTAAAGAACAAACCTACAAAGAAATCTAATAAAGTAATGAAATGTAAAATAACACTGCATAGTTTTCACTGTATAAATTGATAGATTAATGCTTATAAAAGCTAAAGTTATTAATTCAAGAGATGTAAATATTTTCTATTTGCCTTTTGTTCGATTCGAATTAATGGCTCAATCGTCAGCAGGTTTATTAGACGCTGCCCCTTTAAGACTGATCGAATGTAGAACTAAGAATATCATATTCTCCTATTTCTCCAAACTATTTACGCCCATTTAAGATATAAACTGTTAAAATAACTACTCTCCAATCCGGTCATTTTGACACCGGTTATTTGATGGTTTAACGCGCACACGAAGCCTAAAATATTAAGTGCAAGTCGGTCCATTTCGCAGCACACACGCATAAGCCGCCTTGAAGTTGGAAACAGCGTCTCTTGCGCGGATTATTGTGCATTTAATAGCTCTTTATTATCAAACACATCCCGCAGTTTAGCAACAGTAGAGACTGCAGTTTACAACAATCACTGAACCTGACGTTTAGTTTAGCTTTAGGGAGAAATGACAGCGCAAGGCTGTGAAGGGAAGGATGAGCTCGACGAACACGGCTATAGGAATAGTTTTACCTCACACCATCTTTTTATAATTCTTGGAAGCCAAAATCGAAAATAAAATTAGATTAATATCACAGCACATCCCTAAAGTTTAAGCAGACTAAACTTTTGTTTAGTTCTTGGCCATTGTAACTCATTAAGCTGACTGTGGTTTTGTCTTCGCTGTAGCTCCACGTGAGAGAGCGCGCTCGCTTTCTCTCTCTTCTGGATTGCGAATAGCAAAAATGCATCACGGACAAATGGTTTCATATTATCTCATATAGAAACGGCTGGCAAAGATAGAATTTGACAGACATCTATCAATTATAATTAGTACGTGTATTTTCTTAATTTCTTCAGTACCGACAGCAGGCAAATTTACTGGTCGTACATGTGCGGCTGGATGTAAAATTCAGTCGCACACTCTCAAATTTTAGTCGCAAAATGCGACCATTTAGTCGCACTCTGGAGCCCTGAAGTAGAATGAATGCTCGGTACGTGCCTTAAATGAATGTAACGTTAACAATGTTAAATTTGCGCACAAAAACTATTGTCGTCGCATCGTAAAATTATTGTAGAGTCACTGTGGTGAGATGGACTTTGTAATGACGTTTTAAGTGCCTTTTATGCGTCTTGGGAGTGTAAATGTACTGAATGCCAATGGAGGCCTATCTGAAGCCTTTCTCAGCCCTCAGCTTTCAACAAAAATATCTTCATTTGTGTTCCAAATATGAATGGAGGTCTTACGGGTGTCGAACGACATGAGGGTGAGTAATTAATGACAGAATTTTCATTTTTGGGTGAACTAACCCTTTAAGTAGAATGAATGCTCGGTACGTGCCTTAAATGAATGTAACGTTAACAATGTTAAATATTGAATTCATCTTAAACAGTGATGCACACAGTAGAGGAAATGACAGTCAACTAGGCCTACCTTGAATATTAATTAAGTGTTTTGGGCATAAACATGTTTATAACATACAGTAAAATGATTAACAATGAAAAATGACAGAACAGTGATCAACATGTTTAATACAAATAAATTAAGGTTCGTATTCATCAAGTGTCTCACACTTCAGCATCGCGATCATTAGTTTAGACCATGACCACCACACCCTGTGGTGAAATAATGGCGTACGTTTACCAGCCGCTGCTTTCTCCGATCGGCTTGGGTGGATTAAAACTAACTAATCATCAGAATATCTCTTCTCCAGTCTCTGTCCGAATACATTACCTGGCGGGAAAAAAACAAAACAAAAACAAACAAAAAAAAAAAAATACAAAAAAAACCTGGTGGGTATCCTCCCAAAATGGCGGAAAGGGGAGGATGCCGTGATATTTGGGGGCGGGGCGCTGTGTCGTGACGACATCTCATTCTCAATAGTGTGTGACCATCCCATATTAGAAAGAAAATACTATCGCAAATTTCGTTTCATGCCGACTTTAAAAATAAATGTTATCCATTGATTCTTCAATTCCTCAGCCTTTTATTTAATAGGATTTCATTTTTAGATAATTATTTTTTGATGCCCTTCATTTCTTTAAAATAGCCTACTCTCAAATATGATGGTACTGTAATACACATATACTATAACTTTCTGTTTTAAATTATTGCTACATCTTTGTTTTGTTTTTACGCCTTGAATTTCGCTAGTCTGTGCGTAAAGATCCAAATGATTAATAGGCATGTTGAACTTTGGACTCATTTGGTGTCATTTGGATTTACTCAAGCACAATGCAAGAAAAATAGTTAGCCTACATGCAACAACAATACCCATACATGCACACATTAAAATGAAATGCGATTATTACCCTGACATAATTCCTCGAGATTTGGAACATGCAGCTGGAACTTCTCGGTCTTGCTTGTGTTTGCCATCCGTCTTGGTGTGTGCGTGTATTAATCTGTCAGATGGTTTCGAAACACTGCTTCATGAAGCTTCAAAACCTTTACGAATATTTTGTTACGAATCCGTGGTTTTTCCAATCATTCGCGCTTGCTTCATAAAGACTTTTTAAACCTTTACGAATCTTTTGTTTCGAATCAGTGGTTAGGAGCACATCATCAAACTGCCAAGTCACGTGATTTAAGTAAACGAGGCTTCCTTACGTCATAACCGTTTCAATGGTTCGCCGCTAGGGGCGATGATCTCTAACAATGATTTTATAATTTTATAAAGTGACTTCATATTTAATGGTATTATTATGATTTGCTAATTGTATTTAATTGATTACATTTTCAATAAAACATTTGCAATTGCCTTGTAAAAAGTGTTTTATGCTTGTTTTTCCGCTGATCATGGCGTGCGCATGCGCTTCAAACACTTCAGCTTATGCATTTCCTGGGAGGAAGTGCATGGCGCCCGCCATATGAACACATGTGGATATGTTTGGCATAGAAGTTTCTTTTTTTACCAGTACTTTTGTGTTCATGCTTGATCTGTTTCAGGAACAGCCCATGTCTCATAAGCGCCCGTCAGAAGTGCTACAAATCGGTGATAATAGATATCACGCAAGTCTACGAATACATGACAATTCTCATGTCATATTAAATTAAATAACCATGGCTCTAAGTAGCGAAGACGTCAGAACGCAAATTGAGTCGCCGAACACGCAGCAGATCGTGCCGGTTATGGCGCACGTTAGTGATCTGATCGAATTGGATCCGCACTCGGAGCTATTCCTCGAAACACCTCCGCCTGATGTTGTGAGTTCTATCAATGCTTGCTTTGAGCAGTTCACCAGCACCTTGGAGAGGAGAAGAGATGCTTCAGTCCACAAATCTTCGGACAGGTAAAAAAGAAGAAGAGATAATATATATATATATATATATATATATATATATATATATATATATATATATATATATATATATATATATATATATATATATATATATATATATATATATACATACACTGTATTTTTCCTGTGAAAATAATTTATTCATGCCTTAACCTTTCATGCATGAATTATGAAAACCTCAGTCAGGATTTAACCCCTATGTACTTTTGTTGCTCTTAGCCACGAAAAACAAAATTTGAAATGTAATTTTTTAAACACATTTTTCAAAGAGATTTTCAGTATGCATTTATGGTTTGAATTGAAAATATATTGTATAAACTTTGTCGGCGTCGTGTAATAGCTGGGGGCGTGGCGTGGGGTAAAACAGTCAATTTCCCCACATTGTAAATGCATGGGGTTAACCCAGTTTAGCCTGTGTAGAATCACTTTTTTAGATATATAGAAAAACTGAGCCATATTGGGTGAGATTGTCCGTACAGTATCTGTGACTGATAAACGACCCAACAGAATCAATGGCCAGAGGTGTCATTTTCTCATCAAAATACATGCTGCTACACCGACCCCCATATAGGTATGGCATGCCAACTTCATAAATCACCAGGGGCCGGTTTTAAAATTTCACATTTAAAGAAATCTAGCGTTTGGTCATGTCTAAATATGTATTTAAATGCAAAACCTAAAAATATGTAAGCAGTTATGATCTGCAATACTTTGAGCAACCAGACTAGACACATGTATATGTATTAAAGAGCCATTCAGGCACGTGGGGCCTGTACCATGATGGTAGGTTAACAAACTCAGGGTTACAGGATTAGTTTAGAGTTGACAAGACCAAACCAATCTATTTGGGCTTTGTGTGTCCCATGATGCTGATCATCAGCTTTCTCTGTCAACTCAGGCTTTGATCTGGAGTTTAGGAGTTTAGCTGTGACATCAGCAGTGAACAGCCAATCACATGCTGTGGATCAGTAAAACTGAGATTCACTTCTCGCGAGAGAAGCAGCAAGATTCATTTCTCTCTTCTGTAGAATTGAAAAATATTAAGAATTTAAACAAATTTACACAGCAAGAAGAAAAGAGCTGTCAATAAAAGAGTATAACTTAAAGAAAATATTCACTACATCAATGCAAGTAAAAGTTATGAAGTTAGTTTAGTTGATATATAGAGAATTGAGTAATGTAGAAATTCTTATAGCTTTATTTATTGATTTTAAAGCTTATTTGTATGACCTTTGTATAGGCTATTTATATTAATTTTAACTAAGTGCCTATTAATGATTGATTAACTAAAATGATACATGTGTAATTGAATACGGTATAATAATTACATAAATTATATCTAAATCATTCAAAATTATTATTATTATAAATAAGCATTGTTAAAAGCCAGACACTTTAGTCTTTAATAGCCATTTGCTATGTAGTGACCTTTAATTTGGAGTAGAAACAGGGGGAGTGACTTTATTGCAGTAGAGGTGTGTCACTTTGCTCACAGCTGATTGGTCCAATTTCAGTTTGATCTCTTATCCAGAACATAACATGCCCTGGAGCAGGTTAGCCGTGGAGCGTAAGTTACTATGGAGATGAACACCGCTAAAAGCCAAACCACTTTAATGGTACCTAAAACCCAGGATTAGCACAAACTAAGCTTAAACATATCTGGCTAGCCAGCTAAACTGGCTTCATGGTATAGGCCCCTGGTGGGTAATGGCATTACAAATAAAAAATATTATTTTTCCAGCCACAAAATGACTCTAATTTGCCCTTTTGCATTGGAATTCTCTATTTTAACCTTAATTACTACACTAATTGTAATATAAATAATAAAAACATATTTTAAGTGGTCATTAATGGACCATAATTATTGCAAAAATAGTAGGCCTATTTAGTACCAAAAGATATCCTCAAAATATTCAATAAATATTATTAAACTAAAATATAGAACATTTATTTAATTGAAAAATAGTGTAAAAAGGTGTATGGTCACATTTGATCACCGATGAGTATGAGTAGGGGTGTGCATTGGGACTGGCCTCACAATTCGATTACGATTCACCAGGTAACGATTCGATTCAATTCGATTCTACGATACATTGCGATGCATCAAAATTCTACTGCACACAACAAGGCAAATTTTTAATCAGTCATGAGGCAATACAAGCAGTCAGGTATTATCACTCTCCTGTATCTTTGAAATAAATGTCATTAAATACAATTTAATTGAATGGTACAGGGTATTGGATATGGCATTTTCAAACCTGAAAAAGAAAACATAAATCACTGCTTTCAGTGCTTTGAATGAGAAATGTTTCTCTTCTCTGCTTTAGAACCATTTAAAATTAAATAGAGCAATAATAACAGCCAACTTTTTCCAGCAGTGTACATAAGTGTTTTAATTAATCAGTAATCTCCCTCCGCCTCAGCCATCTTGATTGTTGTTGTTGTTATGACCCCGGAAGTAATTGAAACTTCACAACTTTATTGTCCAACTCAAGGCCAGAAAATAAACAATGACATGATCGATTATGGCACTTAGCCGCATCGATGCTGAATCGTGCATGCCCCGCATTGCGATGCATTGCCGAATCGATTATTGTTGACACCACTAAGTATGAGTGTGACCAATTAGTAAGGAATAGGGCCTACCTGAGGCTAAATACAAGAAAAACATTAAAGGGGTAGTTCACCCAAAAATGAAAATTTGCCCATAATTTACTCACCCTCAAGTCATTCTAGGTGTATATGACATTCTTCTTTCAGACGAATAAAATCTGAGTTATATTACATAAATCCAGGCTAATCCAAGCATTAGAATTTGATTCATAGTTGCTCTGTTTTTGAAGTCCATAAAAAGTGCATCTGTCCGTCAAATAACATGCTCCACGCGGCTCCTGGGTGTTAATAAAGGCCTTCTGAAGCGAATCGACGCATTTGTGTAAGAAAAATATTCATATTTAAAACTTTATCAACTAAACTTTCGACCGACTGCCTTCCATGGAAAAGTGTTGAATGTTGAAAGGGAAACTGAAGATGCGTACATGACGTCATGACGAGCGTACCTGGTTGCGTTAGTCTTTCGATCGGCAGGGGAACTTTCAACAATTTTTCCATAAATTGAACCGCGAAAGCGGTCGGTCGAAAGTTTACTTGATAAAGTTTTAAATATGGATATTTTTCTTACACAAGCGCATCGATTCGCTTCAGAAGGTCTTTATTAACACCCCGAGCCGCGTGGAGCATGTTATTTGATGGGCAGATGCACTTTTTATGGACTTCAAAAACAGAGCAACTATGAATCCAATTCTAATGCTTGGATTAGCCTGGACTTTAGGATCCGCTAAGGCTAAGCCATTCAAATGTATCAGCTCTGCTTTGTGTGGAACTATTGAGCGCTCCATGAACCACGTGACCGCACGCACCACCGGGAGATGAGAGCATGTCGCAACTCTGTAGGCGTTTCTCAATGTCAAGGAAGAATCCTCAGAAGCCAGAATTCCGAGGATGCTACGTCATCGACGTCCGTTGAAGGACTGTTCCAATGTCGATGATCCTCGGAATTTCAACCAAGGTCTGAGTCCTTCGTTCGAAAAATATGCCATATACAGGAAAGGATGCATACGAGTAGACTTCACGCTCTTCGCGCTCTCAAATCACCCACAATCCTATGCGCGCAGCTTTGCTATCTTGTTAAAAAAATACAAATATCGGACGATGGCAGAATCGGAGCGTTAACGGGGCAATATGCTTTCAAGTGTAAGTTTTTACGTTACCAAACATTTGTTATAACCGTAGTAAATATAAGTAAAGTTTAACGTTTAAATGCCAGTACAAATTACTACCGTATTGATATTATACAAATTACGTTATTGATGGCTAACGGACCTTTTCACTGACTTAATGACGCAATGCTTGCTAGCCTGTTCCATTTACATGTTCTCCGAATGCTAAAGAGGAGCCTCGCCTAGCCTCGGAAGGAAGTGACTTGGAAGGACCAGTCCTGCAGAGGAAGTATCCTTGACATTGAGAAACACCTTGTTTTTCCACGCCTCTGGCTTTAACTGTTATACCACATTAGCGCCAAAACGCTATTTATTGTTTGAATTTTGTATTCAATTTTAAAAGCTTAGACTTTCAAGTTTCATATCAAAAGCAGGTTTTGAGAGAAAGAGAGAGAGAGAGAGAGAGAGAGAGAGAGAGAGAGAGAGAGAGAGAGAGACGCATGAGTGATAGAGAGATGGAGGGAGAGCAGGGAAAGGAAATGAACGAACGAATGTGTTTGAAATAGCGTTAAAAAGTTAATGAATTACGATGCGCAATGTGGCGGCCGGTGTTGATTCTGTGGCGCACCGCCACAAATTAGTCTATGTGTGGGAAATACTTTATATAAATATATTGAATAAACAGTACACATAAGACCTGGGACCCCTTTCAGAAAGGAGGTTAAGTGAAAACTTTGAGTATGTTAACCCTGAAATAAGGGAAACTCTGGGTTTTCTGTTTCAGAATGGGAGGTATGTCAAACCCGGGAAAGCAGGGTAAGTCAAGCCCGTTTCTAAAAGAGAGGTAACTTTTATACTCAGAGTCAGTTACCAGGGTAACTTACTCTGTGAACCTAACCTGGTCAGGAGCAGGTTTTCTTTGGTAAACCCAGAGTTTCTTTCAGTCTCCTCCCCCTTTTTAAAACTCCAGCTGTGTTTAAATACTTAATTCATTCATTTAAACGCCACAAATGCTTTTCTTACTGAGTATTTTGGTCGTATTTTAAGAAATAAATTTAATCTAAATCTAAAGTAAGCAAAGTTTACTTAAAACAAATTAAATTATCTGCCATTAGACAAACATACATAGTAAGAAAAGCATTGTTTGCAGTGCAGGAACATTCATTCATTGCTCATATTTTCATCATGAGGACTAGGGCTGTCACTTTACATTCGAAAATTGATTGCACAATCGATCGGGCCAACCAACACAAGTTTCGAAAACGAAAATAGGGAATCGATTTTAACCAAACATGTACACTATTATTTTTGAACGAATTAAACAAATAAAAAAGTTATTAACAGGTATTATTAATATGTTGAAATAAAACTTGCATGTGTTCATATTGTGACAATGCTGTGTGCTAGGGCTGCACGATTCTTGCTAAAATGTGAATCACGATTTTTCTCCATGGGAATTGAGATCACGATTCTCTTACACGATTCTCATTTTTTCTTATACTTAAAAAAAAAATGAATCAATTTTAAATAAAAGTAATTAGTTACAATTAAATTAAAATGTAGAAACAACAAATGTAGACAGACTAGATCAGGGTACCCGCGGGATCTTAAAAAGTCTTAAATGTCTTTAAATTTCAAAATCAAAATTTTAGGCCTTAAAAAGTCTTAAAAGCGCTGAAGTATTGAGTTCTAGGTCTTAAATAATTTTAAACGGGTCTTAATTTTCCTACGTCCATGTAACGCTAGCTCTTGCTCATTGAAATTCTCCGGCAGCGCTTTAGTGTGTGTGTGTGTGTGTGTGTGTGTGTGTGTTGTAGTTCATTCTTTCGCTAGTCCAACTATAGTTCGCTGTTTTACAACTACAAATGAGACCAGCATGCATCTTATATTGCAGCCAATCAGCTTTCATGTTATTGGCGCGAGGCTTTTGGATTGTACCACAGACACATCAAACTGATTTTATTCTTCAGCTTCAGTTCTTCCAGTTCACGCGATCCTGAAAGCGAAGGCGAATCTTTCTTACCTGCCATCTCGCATAATGACCAAATAAGAGTATGATATTCCTGATAGCACTAAAAAAAGCGATGTAAACCCCGAACTGATTCGCTACTGCCACACAGACAGATGTCAGACTGGCTGCGGATTCTGTGCACGCGTTTGCCGCCTGTCAGCGCTCACGCGAGTGAACCGAATGTGTTCTATTTCTAGGCGCATTACTGTAGGTCTTAAAGTGAAAGTAACCCAATATAGCTTAGCCTATACCCACTCCTGTCTGTGTAGTTCATATTAATCAAACAACAACAACAACAGGGAAAAACAAACAGTAGCCTACCTAAAGTAAAGCATGTAAAGTTTGTATCTGTATATTTAAAGGGGTGGTAAACCACGATTTCACTATTCTAACTTAAGCTAGCGTGTAATGTTGCTGCTTTAGCATAAACAACATCTGCAAAGTTACAACGTTCAAAGTTTAAAGCAAAGGGAGATATTTGCTTTTAAAGAAATCAGTTTCTAAGAACTACAGCAAACGGCCAGTAGGCGACTACACACATTCCTCCAGGGTTGGTGACATCAACAGGCTCAATATTTACATAAACCCCTCCTCCGAGAATATTAAATAAGGGGGGGTGAGGCCATTTTGTATCGCGGCGCTGTTGTGGTATAGTTAGGCTGGAGTGTTGTTGCCGCGATGCAGAGGAAACGCTGTTATTTTCATCCGGATTGCAGGTCTGGGGTACTTGCTCTGTTCAGCCTTCATAGGGACAGGGGTGCGTTGCAGAGCGTTTAACATACAGCATGTTGCACGTGTGTTTGAGACAGCGGGGAATCAGGCGCGCGCAGGGCTCCCTGCAGCACATCTAACAAAGGAAAACATCCACCGTCTTCGCGATTTCAATGCCGGATTTGCACAACGTCAGCTGCATAAGACAAACACTGCCAGTGTGTGAATGGGAATGCATGACGCGCGCGGGGCTCCCTCCCGCAGCAGTTTTTCACGGAGGAAAACTTTCACAATGTTCGCGAGTTCAACACCGGGTTTGCACAACGTCAGCAGCATAAGACAGCCAGTGTGTGAATGCACGACGCGCGCGGGGCTCCCTCCCGCAGCACATTTCACGGAGGAAAACTTTCACAATGTTCGCGAGTTCAACACCGGATTTGCACAACGTCAGCTGCATAAGACAAACACTGCCAGTGTGTGAATGCACGACGCGCGCGGGGCTCCCTCCCGCAGCACATTTCACGGAGGAAAACTTTCACAATGTTCGCGAGTTCAATGCAGGATATGCACAACGGCTTGACCTGAAAGCTGGATTTACAAACAGAAGCTGTTTACGGGCCACAACCTGTAAGTCTGATTTATTTTTCATCGATGTGTTTTCCTGTAATAGGTTGTAGCAAGGAAGTAAACAGATGACAGCGCTGTTCTGCAAACCAGTCTGTTAAATGCTTATTCATACTTAACGTTATCCGACGAACACCTATCGTTACAAACACTAACGTTAAAATCTCAACAGCGAACTTGGCATTAGTGTAAATTATTCTTTGATTAGAGCTTTTATGTATTATGTATCTACAGGCTTGCTAAACATGGTTCTGTGTGTGATTTGGCTACTATAGTAAAGCCAGTGTTTAGTGTTTTGGGTTAATAGTTCTTGCGACAGATATTTGGCTATAATCGTTCTAAAAATACAAAAGTAACAGTGCCATTCAGTAGCGATCACTATAGATCCGCAGTCTTTACTCATTAGGACTGAACAGGTTCTGCTCGATCATCTTCACTAAAATGTTCTGGGTCTGATTCGGGCTCAGATTGGTATGGTTTTATTGACGCCATCGTTTCTAATACTGACCACAGTCTACCGGTAAGGTAAGGGGCGTGATGTTTCCGACAAACATACACTGCGGTTAGCGAATCACAACACACTGGGCCAGCTAACCAATCTCAGCCCATTGCGTATTTTTGAGGGACTGGCTTCATACAACCCGGAAAGCATCAGACCGTTTTACAAGGAGGGACAGAGCAGTGTAGAATAAATGTCAAATATATGAAAAATAATGATTTTTTTTTAAAAAACGAAGCATTAACACATGTTACAGTGCACCCCACAAACACAATCAAGCCTTCAAAACAATGTGTTTTACCACCCCTTTAAGTTGTACTTATTTGTCCTATTGTCAAACAAGATTCATGCATTTTGTTTGTTTTATTGCCATGTGTGACTATTGTGCAACTGACATAATAATATGGTAAATGTGGCATCCTAATTATGAAAAAAAACATGCACATTTCTGAAAATGACCGCCACCAGAAAATCAGTAATTTTGATCTCACGAAATTTGTTTTATATATATATATATATATATATATATATATATATATAATACGCATGCATGCATGCAGACACACTCACACTCACACTCACACTCTACCGGTCAAAAGTTTGAGAATGGTATTTAAAGAAGTCTCTTCTGCTCACCAAGGCTGCATTTATTTGATCCAAAATACAGCAAAAACACTATTATTGTGAATTTTTTTTTATTTTTTTATATTTGAATATGCAGTTTATTTCTGTGATTCAAAGCTGAATTTTCAGCATCATTACTCCAGACTTTAGAGTCACATAATCCTTCAAGAACCTTTTTTTTACTTTCTATTTCAGATAAATGCTGTTCTTTAGAACTTTCTATTCATCAAATAATCAAAAAAAAAAGTTTTACACAGCTGTTTTCAACACTGAAAATAATCATGAATGTTTGTTGATCATCAGATCCTCATATGAGAATGATTAGTGAAGGATCATGTAACACTGAAGACTGGAGTAATGATGATAAATTCAGCTTAGATCACAGGAATAAATCACACTTTACTATATATTCACTTAGAAATCAGTTCACAACAGAACTGTCACAATATTACAGATTGTTTGTATTTTTAATAACATAAATGCAGCATTGGTGAGCAGAAGAGACTTCTGTAAAAACATTAAAAAATCTTACCGTTCTGAAACTTTTGACCGGTAGTGTGTGTGTATATTAATCCTGGTGGGATTGAGCTATGAGGAAGTGCAAGTTTACTAATACTTTGTTCAATTTGAATAAAGTAATTTGCTTTGCAAGTCATTTTGTGATTCTGCATTTCCTATTGTAGGAAGAGAGAGAGAGAGAGAGAGAGAGAGAGAGAGAGAGAGAGAGAGCTTGTGTGAACTAGGCTACCTCTGTGCGTCTCTAAACAGCGCTGTTATTACCTCGCTAGTGAAAAAATGTCACGTGTAGCCTTTAAGTTGCTCCACTATATAGGCGAACTGATCAAATCGTCAGGGCAGCGCTGACAGCTTTTTGTGCAAACTGTAGTGCGTGTGCGAGCATGTGTGATTTCAGTAATGAGACAGAAAAGCTTGCCTTTGTTGTTTTTCATCTGGACTGTCTAATACTGCTGCCCAGGGGCGCAGCTAAGGGGGGGAAGTTAGGACGATTCTAAGGGCCCAAACACTTTTGGGGCCCCCAGGGATCGGTTTTATTAGTAGTAACAGTACTAGTAGTAATGTATTATAAATAGGCATGTGCCGGTAAACGGTAATACAATATACCGCAATAATGAACATGCACAATATTGTTATCGTGGGCACTTCAAAATACCGTGAATAATTAATTATTACGAATTATTCAGATTTTTAGAATTAATTTTAAGAATACTTTACCCATCAACCTTTAAAATGAAAAACACGTCAAAGAGGAACGCGCACTGATGTTAATAGACCGTGCATGAGCCGAGCACATGGCGGAATGAGGAGACGCTGAAGTGCACATTCATTCTTCGACAGCAGAGGGCGCTGATGGAACAGCAGAAATGCAGCCGTTTCCCCAGTAATCACATAACCTAATACATAATACTTAAAGACTTGCATTTTATATTTTAATCTGGACTAAATTACATGCCCTAGATATTGTTTGAATGTGTTCTGACTGTTGTTCAATCACACACTCTACAAGGCTCCAGTATTTAACATTAGTGACAATGAAAAATACTTCTAAAGCATGTATTAATCTTAGTTAAATGTACATTTCAGCATACCTATTGTTCTTTATAATTCTTTTGCACTTTAATCTGTTTTAAATATTTGATTACTTTATACATTTTTGTGTATTGCTTTATTGTATTTAAATGTTTGGTTCTTTTGTTATAAGAAAGTGATTTAACCTGTTATTGTATGACAACACTTTTTTTGCAACTTATTTCAATATCGTGATAATACCGTATACCGTGATAAAAGCTTCAGCAATTAATCGCAACATGAAAATTTGATACCGGCACATGCCTAATTATAAATGTATAATCTACCAAAGAGTTACAAATACAAAAAAAAGATGGCGCATTTCCGGCAAAATCCAGCAAAACGCTTCACTCATGAACTGCTCACGCTCACCGGTAAAAACTACGTTCCATCATATCCCACTCCGACATGAAATTTCTCTGTGCTAAAATTGTTGCAGCCATTAAGGTATTTATTTTTATGTTTATGTTTAAATATTATAATGTTGTTTTTTATGTCTATGTTGCAAGGGCGAAATTGTCAATCACACATTGGGGGGGACAGCTGTGGGACTTTTTGTGGTGGCGCATGCACACATTTTTTTAATCAAAATAAAATAAAAGTCAGAGTTTGAATGTTTGTAATTGTGTAACACAACAAGGAATTTTCTTACATCTGGGGCCCGTTCTTCGTACCTCGCTAACTCAGTTAGCTGGATTTGATTGTTGACGATTTGGCATGATCTTGGATTGTTTGGTTCTTCGAAGCTCATCCTGGACTTGCTGTCATAGTAACAGGTCCGTAAGCTTAAACCTACTCGGGAGCAGGCTTATTTCATGTAAACAGGATTAGATTGCATCTTGAGGTGATACTTAAAATCTGTCCCAGCCACTGCTACTTTATTACAAGAGTGCATTACTGAACCAGGGGCAATAATAATAATTTTAAATAATAATATAAAAATTGTATATGTATATGAGAATGTATAATGTTGTGTATAATACTATAGACACAGCCACTTGATTGAGAGATTTATTTGTGATGGAATAATTACTTTATATAATTTTGTTTTTATTGGTTTACACACATGTTGTACAGTTACTCTGAGCCGTGCATTAAGTGATCACGGACATTATGGGAGTGGCTTGATGCAGCGCAAGAGAGGATAATTTGATCTTGACCCATAAGAAATTTAAATACTGTCACGTTACAAATCTGCTTCAAATTAAATTAAAAATTAAATTACAACATTGAAATAAAAATGTAAAGGCTGTACAAATGCTGTATAAAATCGTGAATATAAATAATTGGTAATCATGTTTAAAAAAAAAAAAAAAAAACATTTATCATTTATCTATTATAACTTTTATGTTGGTTTGGTCGTTTGGCTGTTTCCTTATAAAGGTTCAGAAATTCGTGGGGGTTTTGTGTGTAATTTGTCAAGTTTTTTGCCAGGTGGCTTTTTAATTATATGATGTCATTACGTTGCTGTCTTGACGCCAGCCAATCGCTGCAATGCTGATCGTGGTTTCGAGTATCGATGCATCTGCCCTCTTCAGGGGAAAAAAGAACGCTCAGTAATCTTAGATCATTTAATCCAGATATTTTAATCCAATCCGCAAATTCGTTTGAAGAACCAAATTAGCCAGAGATCAGTTATCACGATTAAAAGATCTGGGATCTGTCAAATCATCTTAGATGTATTCAGCGAGGTACGAAGAACGGGCCCCTGATCGTCAAACCAACGTATACTCACCCTGTAATGATTACAGCATCGGCATCAATTACAAGCCTGAATTGACAACAAAGCGGCCAGTGATCTCTCTTATATTATTCTATAAACATATAGTGGCTATAAACATTTTGATTAAATTACTGTTACAGGATAACAATAATCTAATATCAAGTCTTGAGCAATGATAGTTCAAATGATTTTTTGTTTTTTGTGCGTGTTGTAAATAAAATGTATTCTGAAGCAATATTCTCACCAGTGTTCAAACAGCTTTGACATATGCATATTTGTGATATTTTTACCTTTTATAAAGGGCATTTTCCCCTAATCTTATTAAATATAGGCTATGATTCAGATATCCTTTTATATTCTTAAATTGGATCAATAAATTAAATTAGAAGACGACACTGGCTGTTACCAGTCAAATTAAATAATTTACACTGAAAAATTACAACTGCATTAAATAATGTTATGAGATTTGTTTTAAATATTTTTTGAATATACAAATAAGAAATGTTGGAAAGATGAAACTAAACCACCTGTAGGTGGCAGCATGTGACCGTCTGAATGAGCGAGTCATTGAGTCGATTCGTTCAAACACTGATTCATTCAAGAATGAGGCGGTCGTTTACGAATAGTTCATTGAATCTTTGATTCTATCGATTCATTCAAAACGCTGAATCATTCACTAACACACGCTGTTGCTGTGACATGCGTTCTGCTGTGATCTTTTGGAACTATTTTTGCTGCTGAAATAGAAAAAAAAACACTCAATATTGCATCAAAATGTAAGTGACTTAATGTTAATAATTGTTTATGGAACTGTCATATGAAATCAGTGTCATTTTCAGTCGTGATGTTATTCAGGAAAACAGCACTCTTGGTAATGTGACATTGCAACTGTATCATGTTATAAATATAAATAAACTCCACATTTCTACATTTGTACGGTAGTGTGTTAACTGAGTTTCTCCATGTGAGCGGCGCACATTTGTTTTGTCCTCTCCTCGAGAGGCTGCGCGAGCGTCAACAACGCAACATTAGTTACCGTCAGTTCATTATACATTATTATCATTCACTGTCAATCGCCACTTACAGTAATGAATGCAGAATCATTCTTGCATTTGGGTGATTCCCTAGTTATTTTTGTTAATGACGTTTTATCAGGCTACTTGTCCGTCGGGCAAGTAAAATTCTCTTTCACTTGCCCCTTCAAAAAATCCACTTGTCCCGGACAAGCGTTAATGTCGAGCCCTGGCCTACAGTAACGTTAGCTAGCTGTCGGCTAGCTTGTCAATAGTCCCTCCCATTCATTCAAGCTGTATAGTATGACAGTCGAAATTCACAAATTCTACAATTCAAAATTCTAGTGAAATTCACCTGGTCGTTATCTAAGGGATTATGTCAGCCAAATACAGGATATTTACCATTCATAGATATGTGCCAAATGTCTGTCAGATTTCGCGCTCCTAACTCTTCTTCTGTTTGTTTTTCCTAACTCACTGACGGCGCACAAGCTACTAAAGGTATAGGGAAAACATGACATGGATTTCAGGAGAAATAGGTTTTGTTAGTGTATAGTGTAAGGCCAGTCGAATGGATTTGGGAAATGGATCTGCCGGGATTTTATATTTTCAGAGCTGGAAAGAAAGACGTATTTGCAATCACATCGATATTGCCCGCATAATCATACAGTATGATCAAATAGTGGGGGGGACAAATTGTCCTTCTTTGAATATTGGGGGGGACGTGTCCCCCTGTCCCCCCATAGAATTACGCCTATGCTATGTTGTCAATCTGTCAATCTATGTCGATTATGAAAAGTGAACAGCATGAGATAGGACACATCATAAGATGAATGGAGTTGATCAGACATGATTGTGACCACTTCATTAAGTTTTGTTTTGTATAAATTGTATCTTAATTTTAATCAATGTTTCATCAGCCAATTGGGGCATTCTGGGTTGAGCGAGCGGAGCTTAATTGGTCAGTATTATTAAATTTCAGACAAAGATTTTGGATAGCTAGGTTGGTGTGGTAGAGGGCCCAACATCAAATTCTTTCATAGGGCCCAAAATTGCTAGCGGCGCCCCTGCTGCTGCCGCCCAGTTGTTGAACGTTTTATATTCACTGTAAATATTAAGATTTACTTTAGGAAAATCGTCTGTCATATTGTTGTTTTTTAGTCCTGTAATTTCCGTTATTACAGTTAACTATGCGAAGTTATATGGAACTGTAATGCGGTCAAGAGCTGCCTGGAACTACGTTCGCTGTGCGTCTCCCAGAAAATAATTGCACACCTCAGAACGTTCATCAACCAATCAGATTCAAGCATTCAACGGCCCCGTAGTATAAGATGTTATGATGAACTATATGCTTTTCTCCATTGATGTTCTATAATGTTCAAAGTGTTTTTCAGGATGCTGATTTTTAGAAGGCAGACTGAGATTAACATTGATATTAACTGAGGTGTAACATTTACACATTATTAGCTGTTTGATAACATAGTAGAGCAAAAGGCTAATCATATTAATTACCATTATGTGTCCGACACATGTAAAAAGTGATACTATTGTGCAGCGTTTACAACAGTAACTTGACTAGAGTTGGAGTGAATTTCTAAGCTGGTGTGAGTGGAGGCGGGGTGATGTTGGTGTTACCGATGTTACGCTGTGTTCAGCTGCACACCGATTACATCACTTGCCCACCTCAGCAAAAAATATTTGCTAGTTTCAGCCCCAAATTAAGTTGGTGGTTTATCATCCCAAATAATCTTCATAAATTAATCTAATAACGCTTTAAGATGAAGTTTTAGTGCCAAAAAAAACATTATCTAATTTTACTGAAAAGTTTCACTTGAAAATGTTTTCTCATGCACTTGCATCACTTCTCTGCTTTCCCCTATACAGTGACTCTGGTGAAAGCCTGTTTGTAACACAGTCTGTGACTAAAGCAGTCCGAACTGCAAGGCAACATACTAGATCAACTAAGAGACCAGTGTCTATCTCTGATGATACTGGTGATGATAGAGAGGGGGTCACCAGCAGACTCCTAGAGAATGAAGACTCTGAATATGAAGAGGGAAGTGAAGGTCAGCATGCAGTGTCCCCAAACAGAGGAAAAAGGATTGATTATGTTCCCCCTCAAAAAGCTACTTTTCCTTTTTTGTTGAAATCACACAGACGGCGGCACCTACCCTTGAAGAAGCACCAGATTTTAGAGGTGGCGTTATTTGTGTATTCATGTCTTATGTCTTTTGTTTATTTTTTTATTACATTGTCTGATAAATTTTTTTTTTTTTACTTAACTGTCACTGGTTTTTATAATTCTAACACTGTCATGACATGTTATTAAATTATGCATGTTTACTATTATTTGTTGTATTTCTTTTTTAGAACTCAGAAATTGGAGGGTTTCTCAAATGCATAAAGAAACTCAATGAGGGTTATGTAAAAACAGGAAGAGCAATCAGTCCATATATGCTGGAGTCTGAGTAAGTTCTAGTAATTAATAAAAAAACAAAATATAAATGATTGTAAAATGAATATAATGATTTTAATGGAAAAACAACAACAACTTTGTTTCAGGCTAAGTGATAACTCTGAGGAGGATGACCACAGCAGTGATCATGAAGTCACAAAAGTGGTATGTAATTACTGCAGATATTAATAGTACAAAATGTTCTTTAGTGTAATACAGTGTTAATTTTGACAGCAAATTTTGATTTAGTTTTAGTCATAGTCTTTTGACTAAAATTCTATTTAGTTTTAGTCATATTTGTTTTTAGTTTTAGTCGACTAAAACCTAATGAGTTTATTTAAATTGTAATACATTAAGCATTTAAGCATTACATAACCGACTGTCACTTGAACTGACATTTTGACATCATTTTGTTTTTGACATTAAAAATACACGAAAGAAAGCTCAATTCACTTTTTTGTTTGTTTTCTATATAGTTTTTATAACTTTGTATTTCTTTTTTAGTTAGTAGGCCATATCAGGTTAAGCTAAAGCTTCAAATAAGTGTTTTTTATTTTATTTCAGTTAACATTTTATTAATTTCAAGTAATGAAGTTTTTTTAATGGTTTTAGTGAATTATTATAACCCTGATACTTTATTATTTGGCACTATATTGAAAATGTGCCAAATACTGGTCTTTCCTCCTGACTATGAATTAAATGGGAATGAAATTAAATACAGTTTATTGTGTAACAAAAAATGAATATATAATGCGTGACTTTTAATTATAACAAGCTCGAAATACACCGGGACTCTTATTTTGAAATGCGGCTTACTATTGCAGTTGCAGGAGTTAAGATAAAATATGCATTGTTACAACCGTATAAAACATATTACTATATAAACATGGTAAGGTAAACATTGTCATTACTCATCAGCATTAGTTCATAAACAATTGCCTGGCATAAATGTGCGCTATTCATTGATTGTGAGCCGCTCTGGAGCGCTGTATTGGGGATGCGCGAGCCTGTAGAGCGCAACAGCACCGTGTTTTCCAGCAGTTAGATCAGCACGTTCAAATCAAATGTGCGCATCTGTTACACAGGACATCAGTTCTGTCTGGATCTCTTCCCTAATCGACCCTCCCTAACATTTTCGTCTCGTTTTTATTTGTTGACGAAAATGACAGTTGATTTTTGTCATAGTTTGTTTCATCCAACACTAGTTTTTATTTAGTTATCGTCTCGTTTTCGTCAGTGAAAAAAGGTTGTTGACGAAAATTGACACACATTATTCGTCAACGAAATTAACACTGGTGTAATACATATTTTGGTTTTGATATCCCCTAAAAATATATTCTACATGTTTGTATTTGAGAAATATTTTTTTTATTTTAAGTAATCAATGTCAAATTCAATAGCTCACTAATATACAATACCACTCAAAACATTGCGGCATGTAAGAGTTTTTTTTAAATCAATTAATACTTAATACTCATCCTGAGACTTAGCCCCAGAAAGTCTAGGTTCATAGCAGCCAGTTGTAACTTGCTATCAGGTAGTAGGCCTCACCAGGCTGCCCTGAAGGCGAGTTCCTGAGTGTGGATACTCTAGTAGCTAGTAGGGATGCACCGGTTGACCGGCCAAAATCGTTTTTCTTTGTATTTTTCTGCTGATTTTTCCGGAAGTGCGCCCGCGTGCACATACGCCTATATTGCAATCATTCGCGAACATGTCACTTGTGTGTTACAAAAAACTGGAGAACTGAGGGAAGAGACGAGATACGCTGAAGGGAATGAATAGCCGCTTTCCTGTGCGAGCTGAAGTTGCGCAAGCTTACCTCTCCGCGCCCCGCACAAGCGTAGATAGTGAGCGTTTGTTCAGCTCAGCTTCTCACGTGTTGGATTGGATGAGAACGAAACAGACTAACTTGTGACAAAGCCGAAATACTTCTTTTTGTAGCCTAAAGAAGAACATGCATGCACTTTTGAAATGAAATACTATCAGTTCTGTTGCCTATAGGATGATAATTTTTATTGTACCTTAAAATTACATTGACTTAATTTGATTTAAAAAGCACCTGCTGTAGCATCTTAGTTTTTTTCGTTGCACTAAACATTATTTGGAACAATTATATACTTTGGTTTCATTTAATTTCACTGGTAAAGACTTTTTTTTTTTACACTGAATTTAAAAACAAATGCTGATTTAAGTAACATCTTTGTTTGGATTGCAGAATATGCAGTTGTTGCGTTTTAATTTCAGCTTTCAGCCTTTTAATTTCCAATTCAATTTCCCATTGATTTCAGATTGCGGACTTGTTTTCATTAGCCAAAAGCCAATGTAGCGACTATGAGTCAGATAAAATAATAACTCAACGGGGAACTGAATTAAAATGAAAGACTCGAATGACACTATATATTATAAATAATTCAGAATTAATGTTTACACCTTAACTTATTCGTCCGCCGATATGTAAGGGCTTAAAGGGGGCTCTGTTAAAGGGAAACATGTATATTTAGCTCAAATGAATGAATTTAATGAATTCATAGGGAATTTTGAGAGTCTATTTTACAGCCGAGCAAATGACTCTTCTAGCGTTCATTTGAACGGGCCGTAAATATCAACTCTGCAGCGGATATTAATATCCGAACAATAGTGAAACACCATTTAACAGCCAGGTAACTTAGATCGGCAGTTCAAGACATTAAATTGATAAGCACATAACACAAGAACAGTTATCTTTGAATACAAACAGAACTTTATTGATTAATCTAACACATCAAACTAATATCTAACATAAACACACACACTCGCACATTCACACGTTGCAGAAAGGAAGAAGGTGAGGAAAGAAGTTCTAAGAGAGAGAAATTATGAAATCCTAAGCAATCTATGCATTTATGAAACATGACCTGAAGAAACCATTGATCAGTAATTTAACCTCCTATCGTTTCTTAGGCAGGGTAATTACATTTGATCTAATGCACCAGTTCAGCTTGGAATCAAAAAGGCGTTACTTGCGTTTGTGTTTCGCGTGTCGTCTGACAAGGGGGGATTCCCTTTTCCTGGCTGTACAGGGATTTTCCCGGATCTTTGATTCGCTGAAGGTCTGGTCGACGTCTGGGGAAGCCAACCACGTGGGGTGTTGGCGGCTGGATGGAAGTCCTGTGGGCGTTGTTTGAAGTTGGAGCGCGCTGTTAGAAACTCGTTGTTGAGAGACTTTTGCGGCGAAACTTAACAGAACCCGAGACTTAACGGAAATAAAATAAACTTTAAGTAAAAGAAAGGAAAGTGAGAGAAAAGCAGATGGCCTGAATGAAATCGTTGTTAACCCATTTTCTCTGTATTGGTCTGTCACGATCGTCAGACCGTCTCCTGGGAGCTCCGTTCAGAACTCACTCTGGTCAAACTGCTAGGACTTAGATCATCTCTGAACTGCGAACAGGCCGCGAACCAGCTCGGACCGAACTGGAACCGAACTTGAGCTGAACTCTGCACTGCTTCTGGTCTAAATTGTACAGAACTGTAGACAGAACCGTACACAGAACTGTACTTTTCGTTCGTGTTCTGAGACTAAACTCAAACATTTGCCCATCCCCTGGATGGGTTCTGGCCAATTAGGCTTCAGGGGTGACTGTGTCTCCACCCCTCCCACAAAATTGGGTTATCTATAGAATTTAGTTTCCTGCTCTTAAGCAGAGAGTAAATTTAGACCTAATTTCTTACTATAAGGACATGATCAATTCTATAAAGATTTCATTCAGCTCATCTGTTGGATTATACCCATACGAACACACCGGTATCAAACACAATGCTTTTTCATCCACTCATTCAATAGTTTCATAATTGCATGAATTGTGAGTAATATACATGCCTAATAGTCTAACTAACGTGTATTAGTTGTAAACACACTAACAAGTTATGTCGAAGGCTATTTGAATGAAAGTCCAATAATCAGTTATTTGATGTACTCCATAAGCTAACAGTTTCTGTGAGCTTACTTGGAGTTTTAGCTGTCACGTGGAGTTCATTTGCTGGTCATGCAAAGACAGAGATCTGGTTGTTTCTTTGTCTTGTGACAACCACGAGCCCTTTGTCCTCTTTTAACTGAGTTTGGTGGCGAGTCCATAGGAAGTCAGAACTAGTAGCTCAGGGGCAGAATCAAGCCCCCATCTCCCTCGTGATGATGATCGATTTCCTGGAGCTGAATTGTGCTTTGTTGAAAAGGATGTTAATTTGATCGAATCATTGGAAGATTAACTCATCTATATGTCTGCGTCCATAATTGCTACACCAATTAAGCCTGTTAAATACCAAATAAACATCTTGTTCATGTATGCTTTCATTCTTTTATTGGGTAATTAAAAAATCGGAAATCGGTATCGGAATCGGCCAGTTTTCTTGAAAAAAAATTGCTATTTGAATCGGCCATGTAAAATCATGATCGGTGCATCACTAGTAGCTAGCATGACTTGCTATCGGTAGTAGGCCTCACCAGGCCTCCCTGAAGGCGAGTTCCGATGTATGGCATCTGGACGGCTAGCCTGACTGGCAATCAGGTAGTAGGCCTCTCCAGGCCTCCCTGAGGGTGAACTCAGTCACTTGACAGTTATCAATGTATTGCTGGCAGGTGGCAGGCTTCCCTGAAGGCTTGCTATCAGGTAGTAGGCCTCACTAGGCCTCCCTGAAGGCGAGTTCCCGAGTATGGATGCTCTGGCAGCTGGCATGAATTGCTATCAAGTAGTAAGGCCTCACCAGGCCTCCCTGAATGCTTGCTATTAGGTAGAAGGCCTCACTAGGCCTCCCTGAGGGCGAGTTCCAGACTTTGGATACTCTGATAGCTAGCATGATTTGCTAACAGGTAGTAGGCCTCACCAGGCCTCCCTGAAGGCGAGTTCTGATGTGTGGCATCTGGACAGCTAGCCTGACTGGCTATCAGGTAGTAAGTCTCACCAGGCCTCTTGAAGGCGAGTTCCTGAGTCTGGATGCTCGGGCAGATAGCAGACTAGCTATCAGGTATTAGGCCTCACCAGGCCTCCCTGAAAGCTTGCTATCAGGTAGTAAGCCTCACCAGGCCTCCTTGAAGGCGAGTTCCTGAGATTGGGCACTTTTTGCTACCGGTTCCCTGCACAAGTATCTGTTGTACCTATGTACCTACCAGGTCAGGTTCGGTGCTCCCCTCACTGAGGATCGCTTGTGAGCACGCAGCCGTCTGATCAGCCGGTCATAGGCCTCTCGTGAGGCCTCCCAGTTAGATCAGTCCGTAGGCCTGTCCGGCCTTCTTAGCACTTTGAACATAAGTGCTTTGTAGATCCTTGAATCGAGCAGTTAGACTTTTCTCGCTAGCAAGGGTTGTTAAGCGCTACGCTGAGTATTGCTCTCCAGCAGTGGTTCCCAACCACGTTCCTGGAGGCCCACCAACAGTGCACATTTGGCATGTCTCCCTGGTGGCATTCTAGTGAATATGCAAATGCATTAAGCTTCCTCTTAAGGCTTATAGCTTGGGCTCTGACCGTAGGGAATGCTGTCACTGACAGCCCAGTGTGACCTGTGGGAGAGTGGTTCTGACATTTCAGTTGAACTTGCTTGTTCTGATAGTTGTCACTGCCAGTGGGCATGCACTCCCCTCAGCATGGCGGCGTGGGTATATCGTTCCTAAAGCATCTTTCAAAGCAGTGCGAGTTCCCTTTGAAAGGGAACACTCTCAGGTTACATATGTAACCTATGTTCCCTGAGAACAGGGAACGAGACACTGCGTCTCTTTGCCATGCTGAGGGTCCTGCCTGCCAAACAGTCCCTTCAGACGATAAGGTGAATGTGTTTGCAAGGCACCCTTATATACTACTGCTCTCCAGTGGTTCATGTCTTATCTCTCAGGTAGGTCCTTCAGGGTGTCATGGTGAGGTGAAGTGTCTAAGTCACATCATTGAGCCCTGGGGAACTCCAGTAGCTAGGTGCTTGGACCACTTCTCTTCTCCATCTACATGTCATCACTAGGATCTGTCATTCAGAAACATGGCTTTTCCTATCACTGCTATGCCGACGACACTCAACTCTACTTCTCATTTCAACCAGATGATCCCACGGTTGGTGTTCGTATCGCTGCCTGCCTAACAGACATTTCTGCCTGGATGAAGGAACATCACCTGCAACTCAACCTTGTAAAGACAGAACTGCTTGTGGTCTCAGCCAACCCAGCACTTCACCACAATCTCTCCATTCAGGTAGGATCATCAACCATAACTCCGTCCAGGACAGCCAGGAACCTTGGAGTTGTGATTGATGATCAGCTAAAATTCACTGACCACATTACTGCAACAACCCGGTCCTGCAGATTTGCGCTATACAACATTAGGAAGATTAGACCCTTCCTATCAGAGCAGGCCACACAACTCCTGGTCCAAGCTCTTGTTCTCTCCAGACTGGACTACTGTAATGCTCTTCGAGCGGGCCTTCCAGCATGCACTATCAAACCCTTGCAACTGATCCAGAACGCAGCGGCGAGGGTGGTCTTTAACGAGCCGAAGAGAGCGCACGTCACGCCTCTCTTCATCAGTCTGCACTGGCTACCAATAGCCGCTCGCATCAAATTCAAGGCACTGGTGCTCGCCTACAAAGCAACCACTGGCTCTGCACCATTATACCTAAATTCGCTTGTTCAGACGTACACACCCTCCAGTAGGGATCCGACCGTGTGTCTCGGCAGCGGCAGGAGTCATTCATCAGATTTAAGAGTGAGGAGCTGACTGAGATGATCGCGGAAGATTTGGCTTCAAAGCGAAACGTAAAAGCGCCTATTTAAGGGAGTTTGTCATTTGTTTAGTTGTTGTGTTTTTCGTTAAAAATAATAGGCTAATGAACCCACAATTCAAGCAACCCGCAGCCGAATTGGCGCTGATTAAAAACCGAAAGTAAAATGTGCACGGCCGCACAGAGCGCGCATTGTTTACTTTCGCCTGGCTCCGCAGTGCGAGCCTCCGCGCTACGCTGCTGCGTGGATTTATTTTTGCCGCGCGCACCCTCGCGCTCGTGCGGGCGCGTCGAGTATAAACGAGGCTTTACGGACGAACTAACAGTGTGCATTCATGGCGTGCATCTCAATCATAGACTGATCAATGCTTGATCAGTGCCCTGACTACTGAACTAGGGAACTGATTGAGACGCACCCATGGCCTCACAGAGCGCGCATTTACAGACGAGCGGTCAGTCACGGTGTGTGCGCACTGGCGCGTTTTCAGTTCAGAGCGGTCGTGTGCATGTTACTTTCGGTTAGATAGAATTAGTGATTTAAAAGCCTCCGCCGGTGATACCGGTATTACCGGTGTTGTCACACATCAATTAACCGGTGGGAAAATTTCCCCACCGTCATATCCCTACCCTCCAGGAGCTTGCGCTCTGTAAATGAACGATGCCTTGTCGTGCCATCTCTCTCGCTCTCTCTCGCTCGGGGAGCGTAGCGGTAATATTTCCTCCAGAGCGGTGAGCACCTTTCTGAAGATTCCGCTCAACTCGCTCAACCCAGAATGCCCTTTGGCGATTTGCTAGATCTAGAATCTGTGAAATAGCTAAGCAATAGTGGAGCAATAGGTTATGGAGTTCAAATATTGTTTTAATGAAGTTGCGAGCCTTATACATAAATGCACAAAGTTAAGAACGAGCAGGGAGAAGAAATTGAAAGGGAGTGTGGAGAGATTGTGAGTTAGCGAAGATATTGGAATCTAAAGCGACACATTGCCAGAAAGCACGAGGATGTGCTACGTAAACATGGCAGTGCAGCAAAAGGTGAGCTATATATCATTCGATAATAAATTAATAGATAAATAGGTAAGGCACGTTAGGTCTATCGTGTATACGGAGCCCTGCTCTTATTACATGCAGACAAAAATATACCATGGCCATTGGCCAGAAATTAATATTTTGTTCCCATGAATTAAGAATTCGTTTTCTCATTTCTAAATCGTAGCCACGAATTAAATTCGTTCCCATAACTTCTTAATTCGTTCTCCCTGGTTAAGTAAATCGTGGCCACGTTGAACTAATTCGTTCTCCAATTTTATTAAAACTATAGGGAACGGATTATTACAATATGGCCACGATCTAATTAAAATGAGGAAACAAATTATTAAAACATGCTGACAGGTGGTAATGAATCGTTAATTCGTTATGCAATCATGGAAAGCAATTATATATTTTTTTGCACTGCGCAAAAGTTCAGTTAAGAATTTTGGCCTAATAGTTAATTTTAAAACTTTGATCTAGGCCTATAGTCTGTATATGTTTATTTATATAATTAGGCCCATTCATTCGTTTAATTTTACAGCATTTTTTTTGTACAATTGATATAAGCCAATTTAAATTTAAATTAATCCTGCGCGTTTCGCAAAAATCAGTTACAAGAATGTTGGCCTAATAGTTAATTTACTTTTAAAACGTTTGTGGATTTTGTATATTTTTGTTTGTATAGCCTACATTTTATTTATATTATTAGGCCCATTTATTCATTAAATTTTACAGCAGTTTGTGTGTACAATGGATGGATATAAGCCAATTAAAAATGTAATCATGCGCGTTGCGCAGAAGTTCACTAATCAAAATTCTGGCCTAGTAGTTAATTTACTTTTAAAACTTTTATGTACATTTTTGTTTATATCATTTTTATTTATATTATTAGGCCCATTTATTCGTTTAATTTTACAGGACTTTTTGTGACTAGCCTAATTTGTAATTTGAAATAAAACATTTCTATTTGAAAAATGTTGTTATTGCTCAGTTCTTTAGGAGGTAAGGCTGTGGTCTAAGCTAAAAGTGATATACATGTAGATTTTTTTTCCTTTTTTGGAGCGAGCGGGGGGGGGCGATTTGAGTGGAGCGCGAAGCAAACTGCGTTGAGCGCTGAGCGATAATGTGCGGAGCGGCCTGATGTAGCTTTGAGCGGGGGAGCGGAGGGGTGAACAGTTCCGTGAGCGATGAGCGGAGATTCTCACCGCTCCACTCCGCTCATATGCTCTGATACATACATACACACACACACACACACACACACACACACACACACACACACACACACACACACACACACACACACACACACACACACACACACACACACACACACACACACACACACACACACACACACACACACACACACACATACATATACATTCATACATACATAGATACATACATATATATTTATACATATACATACACATACACATACATATACATATACATACATATATATATACATATACATACATATACATACATATACATACATATACATACATACACATACATATACATACATACACATACATGCATACAAACATATACATTCAAATACATAGATACATATACATACATACTAGGGCTGCAACGACGCGTCGATGACGTCGACTACGAAAATACGTTGACGTGTGTGAAATGCGTCGACGGCACATTATTTACGTTCTAGAATAGAACAGAAGATCTAGAATAATGGCAGCTTCTGCTCCCGGGCATAGTGAAAATTATCATTTATCATATAAAGCCAGACCGCGACATTCAAAAGCGTGGGAGTACTTTAAACAGAAGTCGAGTAAAACTGTGCTTTGTTCGCTCTGTAACGCCGGTTTCACACTGCGGGCGGTGGCAGAGCAGAAGCTGTGCGCGTGGAGAGCGAGAGCTTTCACACTGCCAGTCAGTGTTGCCAAGACCGCGTTTTTTCAGCGGAATTGGGCTACTTCTACACTGTTGCTACACTGTTGTCTCATGTCCGCGGGTTGAAACGATCCCAATTATGTGATATTTATCCCCGGGAATGAGAATTTTAGCAGGCAGCCCTGCAAAAAAACCCCACATATTTAACCCCCCGAACGCGATGTTTACCGGAGAACCTCCCCGAAACGCGATTGGGCTTGTTTTGGGCTAGTTTTGAGTAACGAATGGGTGGGTTTTGTTGACAAAACCTGGCAACCCTGCTGCCAGTGTTCTCTCGCGCAGCTGAACCGTGGCGCGTGTATTGCAACAGACGGTCACATTTTCCGGTGTTCTTCTCCGACCCCAGTACGTCTCGTGCCTTTATTTATTATGGGCTGCATATATCTGCTGTAAATGCGACCTGGTTCCCCTCTGTCCCAAACACATATGCATAATAACATGCTGTATGTAGGTAGTTTACATGATTAAAGTAACATTAATGTTAAGATATGCCTCTAGCTTTAATCATTTAAATGTCTTTGAAATTTGGGCAAAAACTTCTGGCAGCTTTAGTCGTTGTTTATGCACATGTATATCTTCAAAATAGACTACTAGTTATACATTAAAACTATGATGAAAGCTCCTGTATGTGAACCTTTTGCAGATAAATACAAGTGCATTTTCGTTTACTATTGACACAAATCAATAATTAAATCATACTCAACTACTATAGTAAACAACTTTTCCTAATTAGGCCTACTCTGTATACATTTTATGATGAATAGTATCATTATACATGATGTTTAAAATGCTTCTTGTGTCCATATATTTCATTATAAAATGGCATACTATGTACACTACCCTTCCTGAAATACAATTAATATTGTCATCATTCATTGATTTCATGTTAAAATAATATACAAATTCACTACCCTCTTTGAAATACAATAATCAGTAAAAAAGAATCATAAAATCAATCCGGAAAAATAATCGTTAGATTAGTCGACTAATTGAAAAAAATAATCGTTAGATTAGTCGACAGAAAAAATAATCGTTAGTTGCAGCTCTAATACATACATATACATACACACATACATACAGTGGGGAGAACAAGTATTTGATACACTGCCGATTTTGCAGGTTTGCCCACTTACAAAGCATGTAGAAGCATGTCTGTAATTTTTATCATAGGTACGCTTTAACTGTGAGTGACGGAATCTAGAACAAAAATCCAGACAATCACATTGTATGATTTTTAAGTAATTATTTGCATTTTTTTGCATGACATAAGTATTTGATACATCAGAAAAGCAGAACTTAATATTTGGTACAGAAACATACCTGTCAAGTTTTGGATATGAAAATAAGGGAAATTTTTCGGCGCCCACCGCAAGCAGTCCCACCACCCCAACCAAGCTCCAGTATCCCTTACATTTTAAGACAGGTGTTATAGCCCAAATTAATACACCAAAAGGGTATATATGAAGAGCATTTATTTAAAGGCTTATTTGCATATTTTCTGTTCATTTAACATTGCTTGTCTTTACATTTTATTTTCATTCCACACATTCTTTTCATTTCATATTGCTTTTCTTTTACAGTTTTTCTTTTCATTTCACATAACTTTTCTTTACTCTTTTAGTGAGCTATTGTACACATTTGTTGCAGACTTTGCATTCTTTAAGACTGTTTTGGAAGTAGTGTATTTGTGGGCTGGGCCAGAGTGGTTCATTTTACATGAGAGTAGAGCGCAAACAGTTATTTTGTCTAATGTCATCCTATTCTCTAACAATCTTTCGTACCATGCTAAATACCCTTTCTGAACTTGCATTGCTATGGGGAATGCACAGTAAAGCCTTAAGTTTTGGCAGCTCACTGAACCTCATGTCCTTTCCTACCATGCCCCAGAATCTGTCGATTCTGTCTTCTTGGGGGAGTTCCTTACTATCTGTCACCTGATAGTCTGTGATAGTCACGGATGCTGACATCGCCTGGGCATGTTTTTGTGCCTCTAGCCCGCGCTTGTGCTTGGCGGATTTCTCGTGCTGACAGACATCATTCCTTCCCCCGTGTGAGATGCTGAAGTCGCAGTTACAAAACTTACAAAACGCGTGACTGTCCCCCACCCTGCTCCTCTTCAGAAAATTTAATTCGCTGTCCCATTGATCACGGTATTTACACGAGGGTTTTGGTTTTTGGCAGGAGTGCCTTCCGTCTCTATCGTTACGTCCATCATCCGTCTCGGTTTTGTTTTTTGTTTTTTTCCCGCGTTGTCACTCGTCATCTGACCTCACACACTAACCTTGCGACAACTGCCACCTACAGTACTGTCGGCTACTGCAGATGGCAGTTATCGCGAGGCTAGCTACAGAGCTCAGATTGGAAATGTTTTGTTTTTTTTACTCCGGTATTATTATTTTTAATAACGCAGGTTAAAATACGGGAGATTTACAGGAAAATACTAATACGGGAGGACGGCGGGAAAGAAGGGAAAAATACGGGACTTTCCCGGCCAAAACGGGATACTTGACAGGTATGTACAGAAACCTTTGTTTGCAATTACAGAGATCATGCGTTTCCTGTAGTTCTTGCCCAGGTTTGCGCACACTGCAGCAGGGATTTTGGCCCACTTCTCCATACAGACCTTCTCCAGATCCTTCAGGTTTCGGGGCTGTCGCTGGGCAATATGGACTTTCAGCTCCCTCCAAAGATTTTCTATTGGGTTCAGGTCGGGAGACTGGCTAGGCAACTCCAGGACCTTGAGATGCTTCTTACGGAGTCACTCCTTAGTTGCCCTGGCTGTGTGTTTCGGGTCGTTGTCATGCTGGAAGACCCAGCCACGACCCATTTTCAATGCTCTTACTGAGGGAAGGAGGTTGTCGGCCAAGATCTCGCGATACATGGCCCCATTCATCCTCCCCTCAATACGGTGCAGTCGTCCTGTCCCCTTTGCAGAAAAGCATCCCCAAATAATGTTTCCACCTCCACGCTTCACGGTTTGGATGGTGTTCTTGGGGTTGTAAGTCAAGTCAATTTTTTTTTCTTTTTACAATGCAGATTGTTTCAAAGCAGCTTCACAGTGTTAAACAGGAAAATATTAAATTTTATTCGGTCGTACAGCCACTCCGGAGAAAATTGTCATCTAGCTCATTTCAATTATCATACAGTAACAATGTGGCCATTAGATTAGTAAATAGATCAGTAATTTAGTTTATATGGTTAATTTAGTTTACTAATTCGTTTTATTTGGATATTTAGTTGAAACATAGTGTCCCCAACTGAGCAAGCCAAGCCAAAGGCGACAGTGGCAAGGAAACCAAAACCCCATCAGGTGACCTAATGGAGACTAATAAACCTTGGGAGAAACCAGGCTCAGTTGGGGTGCCAGTTCCCCTCTGGCCAATTAACAAACAGCGTATGATTATTCTGGCAACTTTACAGGACAGGGGTCATATTAGATTGGATGATTGATTGATCGATTCACCGGTCATATTAGATCGGAATATTTAAAAGATCGGAGGCAACACGCCAGAGACGGGTTTAAGTCAAGTCAACTTTATTTATATAGCGCTTTTAACAATGTAGATTGTTTCAAAGCAGCTTTACAGTGTTTAACAGGAAAATAATGCAGCATAATTTTATTCAGCTGTATAGCCATTCTGGAAAAAAACGCTGATGTCATCAGTTCATTTCAATTATCATACAGTGACAGTGTGGGCTTTAGATCAATAATTAGATCAGTAATTTAGTTTAAATGGTTAATTTAGTTTATTAATTAGATTTATTTCGATGTTTAGTTGAAAAATGTTGTGTCCCCAACTAGGGTTGGGTATCGTTTGGGTTTTTTTCGATTCCGGTGCCAAACCGATACTTTTATAACGGTTCCGGTGCCTAAACGGTGCCTGAACCGATACTTTTTTTTAAAAAAAAGGCCACAAAACGAGGTGGATGACATTAAATGGCTTTTTATTTTTTATTTTTTTATTTAAATTGAACCATTTATTAAAAGTTTAATGTATACTTAAATGTATGAATATAAATAAATACAAAACACAATTTACTTATTTACAAATTATAATTGACTTATTTACAAATTCACAGTAAAACCTAAGCCACCTAACCCAACTACAACAAGCCTAATATAACTCTTAATTACAATAATAACAGCAGTAGTCTGTATTCTTGGTATGCTACTAACCAGCTTCGAGCTTCAGCTCTTTTTTGAAATATGATCATATTCTCTGGCTAAATATTTTAGAACGCATCGTCTTAATGTTTCCATGGCGACGCGTCATGTTTCTCACATGATGACACAGCAGCCGCAATAGCGCTGACAGCTCAGCTGTATCGGGTTTATTTCGTTTTTTCTTTTTATTCAAAATATTCACAAACTTCTTAACTGTGTCACGAACTATCTGATGTTCAAATGTGTGAGTGAATGTGTGTTAGTTGATCTATAAAGCGCAATGGGCGGCGCCATGTTAGTTTGCGCCTCAGAATCGGATCTGTCGGATTTAACTTACAACACTTGAGAGCATTCTCGTCTCACGAAATACATGAAAGTAAGTGACCAGTGAACTGGAAGAAGAACAGAGTAAACGCTATAGTTACTATATAATGTGCATGTATCTGATGTGAATAAAACATGTAACGTTAGTCAAATTATAATCGTCTGAAAGGATTGTCATAGACATCAGTGTGTGTTTTTTGCTAGCTCTACTTATGATCATTTAAATGTCTGAAACCTGAAATAAACATGATGTCGTTGAAAACACTGAATAGTTGTCATGAGTTGTGATGTGACCAGCGCTGAGCGTCTGTCTCTGGCTCAGCCAAAGCGCGAAAGCACGTTTGAATTTTGGCACCGAAATGAGGAACCGAAATCTGCGTTCTTATTCGGTCCGGTACATACCGGTTAGATAAGTACCGGTGCCATATTGGAACCGGATTTCGGTACCCAACCCTATCCCCAACTGAGCACGCCAAGCCAGAGGCAACAGTGGCAAGGAAACCAAAACCCCATTAGGTGACCTAATGGAGAAAAATAAACCTTGGGAGAAACCAGACTCAGTCGGGGTGCCAGTTCTCCTCTGGCCAATTAACAAACAGCTTATTATTATTATTATTATTATTATTATTATTATTATTATTCTGGCTTTACTGCTCAGAGGTCATAATAGATCGGAATATTCGAGGGACCGGGGGCAACATGCTGGAGACGGGTTTATTGAGGATGATGTTGATTAAATAATTATTAAAGTGCAATATTCGAATGATCGGAGGCAACACGCTGGAGACGGGTTTATTGAGGATGACATATCGATTTAAGTATTATTTAATTGTGATATTCGAACAATCGGAGTCAACACGCCAGAGAAGGGTTTATTGAGATGCCGTGTCGATGAGGCAGTTGCAGGGGGAATCTAATCGCGGTCTCTGCAGACACTTCAGGGTCCTGTGTCGGTCTTCTCTGGGCGCAGGTCCACCATCTGAACTGGATACGGCCCGGATCCAGCTGACTGCAGTAAACCTCGGGATAAAACAGAGAGACTATCATTAGCGTAGATGCCATTCTTCTGATGATGTAACGAGTACATCAGGTGTTATGGGAAGTGTTCACGGTTCCGGCTGACCTAGTTAATGCAGCCTAACAATCATTTCATTGAAAAAGTGTTTTATGTGTATGCCATAGTAAAGAGGTGTGTTTTTAGTCTATATTTAAACTGACAGAGTGTGTCTGCTTCCCGAACAATGTTAGGAAGACTGTTCCAGAGTTTCGGAGCTAAATGGGAAAAGGATCGACCGCCTGCAGTTGATTTGGATATTCTCGGTATTATCAACTGGCCAGAATTTTGAGACCGCAGTAGACGTGATGGAGTATAATATGTTAAGAGCTTGCTCATGTACTGGGGAGCTAAACCATTTAGTGCTTTGTAAGTAATAAGCAAGATTTTAAAATGTATGCAATGTTTAATAGGCAGCCAGTGCAGTGTTGACAGAACTGGGCTAATATGGTCATACTTCCTGGTTCTGGTAAGAACTCGAGCTGCTGCGTTTTGGACCAGCTGGAGTTGGACGAGCAGGGCAACCACCCAGTAGAGCATTACAATAATCTAGTCTTGAGGTCATGAACGCATGAACTAACTGTTCAGGATTTTGCATTGAGAGCATGTGCCGTAATTTAGATATATTTTTAAGATGGTAGAATGCAGTTTTACAGATGCTAGAAACGTGGCTTTCAAACGAAAGATTGGTATCAAAGAGCACACCCAGGTTCCTCACTGACGACGAGGACTTGACAGAGCAGCCATCAAGTGTTAGACAGTATTCTAGGTTACTACTTGTGGAGCTTTTTTGTCCAATAATTAAAAATTAAGTTTTTTCTGAATTGAGTTGCAGGAAATTACCGGTCATCCAATGTTTTATATCAGCTATGCATTCCGTTAATCTTGTGAATTGGTAAGTTTCTTCAGGGCGTGAAGAAATATAGAGCTGAGTATCGTCAGCATAACAATGAAAACTAACGCCATGCTTCCTAATGATATCTCCCAGTGGTAGCATGTACAGGGTGAAGAGCAACGGTCCTAGCACTGAGCCCTGCGGTACTCCATACTGAACTTGTGATCGGTGTGACATCTCTTTATTTACTGCTACAAACTGATAACGGTCAGATAGGTATGATTTAAACAATGCCAATGCAATTCCACTAATGCCTACATAATTTTCGAGTCTATTCAAAAGAATGTTGTGGTCGATAGTATCGAATGCAGCGCTAAGATCGAGTAACACTAATAGAGAGATACAACCATGATCGGATGATGAGAGTAAATTATTTGTAACTCTGATGAGAGCAGTCTCAGTACTATGATACGATCTAATTCCTCTAATACAGATTCCATTTCTTTCTAAAAAAGGAACATAATTGTGAGGACACTGCCTTTTCAAATATTTTTAATAAAGTTGCGTTTTTTTAATAAGTGGTTTAATAATATCCAACTTAAAAGTTTTCGGTACATATCCTATTGACAAAGATGAACTAATGATATTAAGAAGAGGATCTATGACCTCTGGTAGCATCTCTTTTAATAGCCTAGTCTGTATAGGGTCGGGCATACATGTTGTTGATTTTGATGATTTAACGAGTTTAGCCAATTCTTCTTCTCCTATAGCAGTGAATGGTGGACTCATTTAAAGTAATGTAATCGTCAGGTTTTAGCCAGGTTTCTGTCAAACACAGCACATCTAGATTATTATCTGTAATCATATCATTAACAAGAAGCGCTTTTGGGGAGAGGGATCGAATATTCAGCTGCCCGAGCTTTATCATTTGTTCATCTGTATTATATCTATTGTTTATTTGTTGGACATCAATTACATTTTTACTGTTGAATGGTTTTGATGTTTTTTTGTATTTGTTAATTCGGGGAACAGACACAGTCTCTATGTGATAATTTCTAGGTGAAAGAGTCTCTATGCGCTGGGATTTATCTGACTCCGGTGACGTGAGACAGCTAGCAGAGTGTCAGTTTAGCCAGTTTGTCTGCTTCCTGACCTGGGCCCCCAAAAGCTTTTCCAATTGTCTATGAACCCTATGTTATTTTGCGGACACCACTTAGACAACCAGCCATTGAGTGATGATAGTCTGCTCAGTATCTCATCGCTCCTTTTAACGGGGAGGGGTCCGGAGCAAAAAACTGCATTTGACATCGTACTTGCGATTTCACACACCTCTTTAATGTTAATTTTGGTGATCTCCGACTGGCGAAGTCGAACATCATTAGTGCCGACATGAATAATAATCTAGCTTTAGCCAGCACTTTTAAATTTGCTTTGATGTCAGGCACTCTGGCTCCCGGTAAACATGTGACTATGGTGGCTGGTGTCTCAATTTTCACGTTCCGTGTAATAGAATCGCCAATAACTAGAGCACTTTCAACAGGATACTCAGTGGGTGCATCACTGAGAGGTGAGAACCTGTTTGATGCTCTAATCGGAACGGAAGAGCGGTTTTTAGATCCGCGACTATGCTGTCTCCCAGTGATCGAGATGCCCTGCTGCGTGGGCCCTGCAGCCGGAACCGAACAATGTACAGAGTTCACTAAGCTATTCGCATCTAAATCAGTGTCTAAAGCGGTTACATTCTCACTACTCTCAGATAAAGCCTGGATGCGTGTCTCTAAATCTGAAATTTTCTCTGTCAGCCTGACTATTTCCTTACATTTATCACAAGTGAAGCCCTGTTCGCCAACGGAGAAGGCTATGCTAAATATACTACATGTAGTGCAAGTGACAATGATGGGAGATGATGACATGGCTTACCGTGTTTCTTGAATAATCCAATTTACCACAGTTGTTTGCTGGACACTATTTACTAATCCAACTCACCACGGTTGTTGAATGAACTCAGAAAACCGGGTGCAGAGATGACAAGCTTACAGGCTAGCGAAATGCTAACGTGTGATGGTGATGTAGATTAAAAGCTTGCGATGTCAAATTTAATGTGATAGGCAATATTTAAACAATATATGGTGATGAGTAAGTTATATTTAGCAGTAGAACAAAGAAAATTTATAAAATAGAGATTCAAAAGCAAGACTGTACAGAGCTACAAACACTGGGCTGCAGCAAGACAGGAGGCAGACAGGAGCAATCGAGTTAGAGCTCACACTAGGGCTTGGCGATATGGCCAAAAAGTGATTTTGATAAAATCTTTTCATATCAGTCGATATCGATAATTAACACGATAATTGTCAAATATTTATTTCTTTCAAATTTAAAGGCAGATTTTTGCTCCTAAGTGAAAGTTGTAGAAACCAGACTGTTAATTGTGGTTTTAAACTACTTTTTATTGTCAGAATATGACAAACTCTTTTTTTAATTACTTTTCCAGTCATTTTTCATTAACAAAATAAATGTCTTAATAGAAAAAATGTATGTCTTAGTTTCTGCATGTGCTAATAGGTGATATTGTTTCTAGTCATGAAGCAGGTTTGTGTTGCCTGACTTTGTCATATATATTCGGCACAGTTTGCAGGGCAGTATTAATAATATTACATGTTTTGTCTTAGAAATGCACATTTGACAGTGAGTTGACAGTAGTAGTAGCTTGAGTTAGGAGGATGCAGATGTAAATTTATGTTCATTAACAAAAACACGGACAGCTGTAAAAATTTTCTTTTTATATGGTAAAATATAAATATTATGACTGAGTTTTATTAAAATTAACCACTGGTCTTCCATAGTACCATAGATTTAGATAATTAAAAACATGCATATAGCTCTTCACTACCATGTTAAAATGTATCTATATGGTTTCTATGGTATTTGTATGAAAAACAGTAGACCTAGCCTAAAAAGCTATATAATTTGTGCATTTATACTAAATCACAAAAAATACTGTAATAATATTCCATTACTCCTTTAATACATGTCTACATTAATATAATACAATTCTATATAAATATCCCACATTTCTGCCACAGTACCATGCAGTTAGTGTCACAACAGTAAATTTGAGCCTTCTGACTCTATCATTGCACAGTGTTACTCCTGTTTGTCAGCGCTGTTCCATCTGGCTTTAAAATAGTTTAAATCACCGAGACATTTGTGTTTTTCGTTGAATGCACGCACTTCTCACTGGATCTAACAGCGCTGTTTAGTGCTCGCGTGACCGATCAGTGTAAACGGTTCTCTTTGAGTGAGCTCGCGCTGAGTGAGCTCGCTGCCGTTTGGACTTTGACCCGAGCGGATAAATGGTCAGTGTGACGCAGTTCAAATTGGTAACAATTCGTGCTACCTTTTATCAACAAATTCGTTGTCTTTGGATGATGACTCAAGGTTAGTTTCACTTTTGATTTAACGTTCGTCGCCGCTTCCACTCATTTTTTCCTTCTCGTGTGTCAATTTTTTTTTGCCAGTAGAGCGTGTACTTTTGATGTGCACGGTAAAAATGGCCAGAGCTTATCATAGTTATCGACATGAATTTTGTCGCGATTCAATATATCATCGTTTATCGGCCCAGCCCTAGCTCGAACACACACCCCAACACACTAGGGCTGTCAAAATTGCTCAAAAATGACGTTCGAATATTCCCTCTAAAAAAAGCACGAATATTCGAACTATTCGAACATCTGGTTGCGCATTTTATCAATGACGTAATCTCAATTTTATCAATGGCGTTTTATCAATGACGACGCAATAATATTTATTGACGTAATGCGCGTGCATTACGTCAATAACAGGACAAATGAATACAAAGACACATAACTACTTATATAGGTAGTCTATTTAAGTTTAGACATATTTGACAACGTATTACCTACACAAAAACATGTAAATCAACTAATGGCTAAAGACCGCAGACCTCACTCTCTCTCTCGCTGTCTCATTCTCTCTCTCTCTCTCTCTCTCTCTCTCTCTCTCTCTCGCCCTCACGCTCTCTGTTCATAACGGCTTAAATGAACAAACACATTTTGAGTAGGGTTGGGTACCGAAATCCGGTTCCAATATGGCACCGGTACTTATATAACCGGTATGTACCGGACCGAATCAGAACGCAGATTTCGGTTCCTCATTTCGGTGCCAAAATTCAAACGTGCTTTCGCGTGCTTTGGCTGGCACCGAGCCAGAGACAGACGCTCAGCGCTGGTCACATCACAACTCATGACAACTATTCAGTGTTTTAAACCACATCATGTTTATTCCAGGTTTCAGACATTTAAATGCTCATAAGTAGGCTACTAGCAAAAAACACACACTGATGTCTATGAAAGCGGCAATGACAATACTTTCAGGCGGTTATAATTTGACTAACGTTACGTGTTTTATTCACATCAGATACATGCACATTATATAGTAGCTATATCGTTTACTCTATTCTTCCTCCAGTTCACTGGTCACTTACTTTCATGTATTTTGTAAGACGAGAATGAACTCAAGTGTTGTAAATCCGACAGATCCGATTCTGAGGCGCAAACTAACATGGCGCCGCCCATTGCGCTTTATAGATCAACTAACACACATTGACTCACACATTTGAACATCAGATAGGACGTGACACAGTTAAGAAGTTTGTGAATATTTTGAATAAAAATAAAAAATGAAATAAACCCGATACAGCTGAGCTGTCACCGTTATTGCGGCCGCTGTTGTCATGTGAGAAACATGACGCGTCGTCATGGAAACATTAAGGCGATGCGTTCTAAAATATTTAGCCAGAGAATATGATCATATTTCAAAATAAAGCTGAAGCTCGAAGCTGGTTAGTAGCATACAAATGAATACAGACTAGGCCTACTGCTGTTATTACTGTAACTGTTATTTAGAGTTATATTAGGCTTGTTGTAGTTGGGTTAGGTGGCTTAGGTTTTACTGTGAATTTGTAAATAAGTCAATTATAATTTGTAAATAAGTAAATTGTGTTTTGTATTTATTTATATTCATACATTTAAGTATACATTAAACTTTTAATAAATGGTTCAATTTAAATAAAAAAATAAGCCATTTAATGTCATCCACCTCGTTTTGTGGCCTTTTAAAAAAAAAAAGTATCGGTTCAGGCACCGTTTAGGCACCGGAACCGTTTTAAAAGTATCGGTTTGGCACCGGAATCGAAAAAAACCCAAACGATACCCAACCCTAATTTTGAGGCTGATCAAGAGTTTTGTGCAAGCAATTTAAGGTCGCGACTCTTGTTCCAAATATAGCAGGCTTCATTCAGTGATTGAAACAAATATTAATTTAAGTTTTAAAGCATATTATTGAACGCTCCGAGCGAGCTGTGCTGTGGTAAACATGGAACTTTTCCTTGACATGAAACGGTAAATAATCAAACCAGTGGAAGCAGTGCATTTATCCTTCATTCATGCAATATCTATTCAGTCAGTACCTCGGTTCCATTGCTTGACAGAACTCCCTGAAGCCCCATCCACCACACTGATCGCTCTCATGTCCTTACAAATGAACAAAATTAATTTCTCCGTTATGGCCTCTTGTCGTGGTGCAGACAGAGAGCTTGTGGCGGGCGATGCAAAGTAAGGCTGGTCCAGTTTGCACATACAAATTAGTTGCTTATATTTACAAAACGAGCCTACAAAAGCATAAAAAAGCCCATTTAATAAAGAAAAGTTCAGGAAACTAAGTGAAAACTCACTAAAGTGTTTAGTGAAATTAGGAAACATTTAGATATCATAAATTGAGTTGTATAACGTTACATTTCTACATACATTTTGTTCTCATGTCACAAGTAATATCAAGGTTTATTTTGATCTGTTTTACATGATTCTTTTGTAGTGATGTTTTCGGTGAAGTGTACTAAAATAAATATCGTCACCCGTGTACATTAGCCCACTTCTCGACGCTTTTCCTGATAGTTTATAGAATAATTACTCCGAGTCGCCATCTGTCGTTTCAAAGAAAAGCACAACGGCGAGCGCGTCAAATATAAACGCCTCGTCCGTTTGGGGAGGAGCGCGCGCAGTCAGCGGAGGCTCGCGCTCTGGAGACGGGCCAAAGTACACGCGCTAGCGCGCCCACTCGCAAAGCAGACAGCCACGCCTCTACTACCGCGGGCGTTTTTTCCCCCACATTTTTTTATTTATTCGAATATTAATTTTCACCTTCGAAATTCGTTTTTTAAAAACTATTCGAATATATATTCGAATTTAGAATATTCGTTGACAGCCCTACAACACACTCATCCTTCTTCTTCCTCCAAACACGGCGAGTGGAGTTTAGACCAAAAAGTTCTATTTTTATCACATCAGACCACACCTTCTCCCATTCCTCCTCTGGATCATCCAGATGGTCAGTGACAAACTAGCTTGAGCAGTGGGGCCTTGCGTGCGCTGCAGGATTTTATTCCATGACGGCGTAGTGTTACTAATGGTTTTCTTTGAGACTGGTCCCAGCTCTCTTCAGGTCATTGACCAGGTCCTGCCGTGTAGTTCTGGGCTGATCCCTCACCTTCCTCATGATCATTGATGCCCCACGAGGTGAGATCTTGCATGGGTGCCCCAGACTGAGGGAGATTGACTGTCATCTTGAACTTCCATTTTCTAATAGTTGCGCCAACAGTTGTTGCCTTCTCACCAAGCTGCTTGCCTATTGTCCTGTAGCCCATCCCGGCTGTGTGCAGGTCTACAATTTTATCCCTGATGTCCTTACACAGCGCTCTGGTCTTGGCCATTGTGGAGAGGTTGGAGTCTGTTTGATTGAGTGTGTGGACAGGTGTCTTTTATACAGGTAACAAGTTCAAACAGGGGCAGTTAATACAGGTAATGAGTGGAGAACAGGTGGGTTACTTAAAGAAAAACAAACAGGTCTGTGAGAGCCGTAATTCTTACTGGTTGGTAGGTGATCAAATACTTATCATGCAATAAAATGCAAATTAATTATTTAAAAATCATACAATGTGATTTTTTTTATTTTTGTGGGGGGTTTTTTTAAGTTTTTTTTTTTTTTAGATTCCGTCTCTCACAGTTGAAGTGTACCTTTGATAAAAATTACAAACCTCTACATGCTTTGTAAGTAGGAAAACCAACAAAATCGGCAGTGTATCAAATACTTGTTCTCCCGCTGGTCATATAATTAAGAATATCATCAAAAAGTTTATTTATTTCACTATTCCATTCAAAAAGTGAAACTAGTATATTATATTCATTCATTACCAGAGGTGGGTAGTAACGAATTACATTTACTTCGTCACATTTACTTGAGTACATTTTTTGGGTAACTTGTACTTTTAGAGTAGATTTAAAGATGGGTACTTTTACTCTTACTCAAGTAAATTTCTTGTGAAAAAACTGTACTTTTACTTAGTTACATTCGGTGGTGTTCCTCCGTTACTGTCAAATGGTAATAATTATATTATATATATTAAAATAAGTTAATATGACTTTCGCAAGTCTCGCGAAACGTTGGAGAGGCTGCTTCGCGAGAGGTTGCTACGCATCACCCGCTTATAATTAGCGCGCGTTTAGTCGGAAGATGATGGCCAAAGCAGAGGAAGATGTGTGTGAGTGAGCTACGGGAGGCAGATCACCCGTGGCCTCAAGTTCAGTCTATGTTTTCACTCCAAGATGTCAAAAAGAATAGTTTCATAATGCGATGCATGTTGTGTGCACCAAAACGAACTGACATCTCTCAGCATACAATAATTCCACCCTGAAAAGAACATGTAGCGGTAAGTGTCACAATGATGCCTATATTTGAACACTATTAACGGTCATTTGGTAACTATGGGAAATTTTCCCTTATTATAATACTATTTCACACACTGTCCGAGTGTTTTCCTCATATGCGCTCTTGTGTAAGCAATGACAAATCGTTTGAATCCTCCAAACAACACACGTCCACGAACAAACGTTCACATCTTGACATTTACATATCCTTTTCTTCACAAAACTAAACAAATTGAATAGCCTAATGTGACGTCTTGCATTTATACACAAATCCGGACAGACACCTGTCTGAAGTGTAGAAAATACATACAAATAAAAACGGTATTGTATTTTATTCCTACCTAAAGAATAGCCTATATACTTATAAAAATATAAGAACAAAGTATGTTTTAAGAAGAGCTCTAGTTAGCCCAGCACACCATTAATTTACACTGTTTAACCATTAATCTCACACACACACACACACACACACACACACACACACACACACACACACACACACACACACACACACACACACACACACACACACACACACACACACACACACACACACACACACACACACACACACACATATATATATATAAGGTTCATTAGCTTACATTAGTTAACATGAACTAATAATGAACTGCACTTATAAAGCACTTATTTATCTTTGTTAATTTAAACATTTACTAATGCATTATTCAAATATTGTTAACATTAGTCAATGCACTGTGAACTAACATGAATAAACCATGAACAGCTGGATTTTTATGAACTAACATTAACAAAGATTAACTAATGCTGAACAGAGGTGTTGTTCATGGTTAGTTCATGTTAACTAATACATTAACTAATGTTAACTAATACAACCTTATTGTAAAGTGTTACAGAGAGGTGTGTGAAAGCTCTCCAAGTAGTCTGAAATTCAGGGTTTTCGCTTCTTATCAATCAGATCAAAAGTAAATAGTAACTAACTACTTGAGTAGTTTTCTCATCGAATACTTTTTTACTCTTACTCAAGTAAATATTACGATTGTTACTTTTACTTTTACTGGAGTAAATATTTCCGTAAGTACTTTTACTTGAGTACAGATTTTGGCTACTCTACCCACCTCTGTTCATTACACACAGACTGATATATTTCAGGGTTTTTCCTACATTGAAATTTTTTTGGCGGCCGCCAAAACTAATTTTTGTCCCGCCAAAGCTTTATTTGATGAGTTATTGTGATTTATGAATGATGTAGAATATGACCGCTGCGCTTGCATTAACTGAGTGACAGAGAGAACGATCAGAGCTCCTCCCCCGCTCGCACTCTCTCTGTCTTCAAAATAAGCGTTCTTAGCTTTCTAATATTTCACATATTACGTTAATCAAAATCAAAAGGTTGGAAGACCGAATCCATGTTGCACGTGGCGCTATCAGTCGATGTTTTCCTTTAATTACCGCTGGGTGTGAAATGCGCTCCAAAAACATTGACTGATTCTCTGACCAGCTGACATAAACCATACTTTCAATAAACGGGAAACAAATCCGATTCGGTTATGAAGTGTTTTCTGTGTGTTGACAAATCTTTCGCGATGTTCTAACAGACGGGATTCGCACACAAAGCGTCTGCTAATGTCCGATTCGCCACCTAATGACTCCTTTGAACCGAATCATTTTAACGACTGGTTAGAACAACTGATCAGTCCAACACTGAACTCACGAATCAGTTACTCTGAACACCTGAAATGAGAACACAAGTGTGCTTACACAATTTAGCAAGAGTGGGTGGAAGAGTTAGTTTTAATTATCCACAGCTTATTTATGTTCATAATGTGTAGTAAAATAAATAGCCTATAAATCACTTAGTTTAGACTGGAGTGAGGTGAACCCAGAACAAAGTTGTTGTTAGCTAGCTGATCATTTTATGAAATTGAATATGGCAGAAAATTAGGCTATTTGTTCATTTTTTTATACTACTTTTTAATATTGATATGATTATATACCAAAACAATGATCAGTAAATAGTGTAAAAATGAGGAACAAAAACAAACATCAAGGTATCCCTCATGAAAAAATGCTATAGTAGGCCTATATTATAGTAAAATTACTAGTGTTTTTGAATCATACTATAGTAAAGATACTACAGTAAATTGTAGTATATTATAGTATTTACTACACTTTGTTAATTTACTGTAGTATATTTACTATAGTACGGTTCAATAACACTATAGTATTTACTAGAGTCATTTTACTATAATATACTATAGTATTTTTTCATGTGGGATCAAAATAAGATAAGCAAAAGTTACAAACTTTCTTTGAATTTATTTAAAATTTATTGATATCTTGATTGCGCTTGCAGATCACGTGGGTAGGGTACTTTTTTACTGTGCGTGCGTGCGTGTGTGGATGACCATGTCTGTCAGCCACCACTGAAGACCATTTTTGACCCAAATGTTTATTTATTTTAATTCTGATGATTATAACTGACAACTAAGGAAAATCCCAAATTCAGTATCTCAGAAAATTTGAATATTGTTAAAAGGTTCAATATTGATGACACCTGGTGCCACACTCTAATCAGCTAATTAACTCAAAACACTTGCAAAGGCCTTTAAATGGTAAATTGACTGCATTTATATAGCACTTTTAACAGACCAATAGCCATCCAAAGCGCTTTACACTAGGGCTGGGTGATAAAACGATAACAATAGTTCGATAAATGCCCGATATAATGCTTACGCGCTATGCGTAATGATGCGCATGCGTTTTGCAGACCGGGCTTCTGGGTGCCGCACGAGGTGTTGTTGACAGGCACAGTGGATGATAGGCTTGGAGGATTAGAGTGCAGTGGAGCAAGAAAAATGAGCGATAGTGAAGAAAATTCAGCGCTCACGACCAGAGCGACGTGCACTGCTTATCAAAGGTCCACCACACGGTAATATAATTATTCAATTATATTGCTTCCTCAACGTTTTTCCATATAGTATTGAGCCCAACACAGCGCTAAATCTACATTAGCCTAACATCAGTTCACGCATAGGCTTATCGCCTCTTTAGTTGTGGGTGACTTACAGCAAACTGTTACCTAACTATGATCACTAAAACATCGGATTAGTGGAAAAATACATTGGTATCATATTGTTTTGTCTTTTGTGATTTTATTAATAACACATCGCCTGTATTAAAAGAGAAATAAAATTTCATCCGATGTTTAAAGTGAATAAAATAGACTTGACAGACTGTAACGCTTAACTGAGAGACCGGATAGTTGCAGCTAAGTGCAAACAAAACTCACGTAGGCGATCTGACTTTTCACATGGGGTTTTATTGTCAGCGTCGTTCCCACGCACACATGCAACGCTTGCTCACAGCTCGAGCTCCATCCACTCATCAGCGAGTGCGTTCTGCCTTAAAGGAGCAGTACCTAATTCTACTCGTTACAAGCCCTTACTGGAGTTCCACAACTAACGTTACTGAACTTTGTACTCTCGTTGCAGTTGTGTGTGTGTGTTTCGGTGTCAATGAGTTGTGCGGTGGACCAATCCACTGTAAGGCAAGAAAGGGGGGACTGTTTCTATGTTTCTAAACTTAAACGCATTTTTTGCGCCGTTTGCGTTTTTATTGTTTTACTACTTAAACAATTATTTTAATTCAGTGAATATAATTATATTATAGATATATTATAGAGTGTAGAGTAAAAAAATGCCGACCACATTTAAGATTTTTCTTTTATTTATTCATTTTATTTATATTGTCAATGTCATTTATTTATAAGGTTTGGCATGCTGACCAGAAAGATTTTTTTATTCTATTTATGTTTATTGAAAAACATTATCTTTAAAGCACTTTAACTTTTCATTTGCAGTCAGCAGAGCCAAATGTTATACACACCTGCAAACTTGTCGCTTTTCGGCGACAATCGCCGTTTTCTTGGTCAATTGGGTCATTTATGTGAATCGCGTAGAACCGGAGAGTTTTTGTTTTGGGAGGGGGGGGGGGGGGGGGGTAGGTTCAGTGCACGCGTATAACTTTACCGAACGGTCCGGTACCGAATCTTTAACAGTTCACAGTCGGCTTGTTTGAAGCGCGGAACACACTTCAATCCAAGTTCCCACACGAACATATTAAGTATTCAGTCCATTTTATCACGAGATTCAAACGATAAATGCCGTTTTGACGCTCTATATATGGCGTGACTGGTCACTTCATGATCACAGTTCAAGCGGCCGCGCGTGAACGCGATCATCTGTGAAGGCGATCGATCATCTCTTACTAAAGAATAAACATGAATGAAGGTATGCTGAGGATACATTACAACTTACTGTCATGTATATATGTGGTGTAATCGCTAAATCAGTGTTTCAATGACGTCAATATAACTGCTTGTAAACTAAACCATAACGTTAGCATCACATAATTACCTCAGGCAGTCATTCAGTGTGCACAGAATTTTATACACTAGAGAAATCAACTCTTTCACTAAATACAAGCTCTATATTAGCCTATATATTCATTACATTTTACTTAACCTGTTAGTGATGTCTTGATTATTTCATGCATGTTAAATAAACCTGTCATGAAAATGACAGACACTGTGTATAAATTATTATATTTTAACAACAAATTGGAGAAGAAAACTATTTTATAATTAGATTTAGAAGTTAATGCAAAAACTGCCTTATGTGAAGTTTACATGTTTGCATACAATGTGTTGTTTGAGTGTTGATTATTATACCTAAAAATAAATAGCAACTGAATAGTTTGGGCTCTATTTTGTTAACCTTTAATATTAATGTGCAAGTAAGGGCTCCCTATATAGTTTACAGCAATATCTTCAATACACTTTTAGATATAATTTAATTAATTCAAGGACAGACACTTTTTTTCTTCTTCAGTAAACAACTGTTAAATCTAAAAAGCAATTTTGTAAAACTGCTGTACGGAACTCCATGATTTCAAAACTGAGGTACGTACCGAACCGTCAGTTTTGTGTAACACCTCTGCTGTCAGTCTTTTATTTTTTGTCATGCGTCACAACACTTCCTTGAGTTCCAGGTGTTTCCGTGTTGTAAATAAAATCATTTTTTAAATATTAAATGTGTCACTCTCTTTAAGTCACGCTCAGAAATGTGTCATTTGTATACCTCACCCCCCCACCCGCTGTCACCTTTTTTATTCTGAGGAGTTTGCAGGTCTGGTTATATCACTACAGTTCTAGATTTTAATATATATATTCATATATTCTATTTATATTCTACTCTACCTCAGTTTTTAAAATTGTTCACCTGTTTGGGAAGTGTTTGTCATCTTTTGACCATAAAGGATAGTTAACCCACTATTAACTGTCTGTTTTCTACATCTTTCACTCAGGAGCAAAAATATGTCTTTAAACTTTAAAGAAATAAAGATTTGACATTTACCTCGATAATTATCGATATCGACTGATATGGAAAATTATATTGTGATAATTTTTTGGGGCCATATCACCCAGCCCTATTTTACACTTTGTGTCTGCCATGCAAGGCACCATCCAGCTCATCGGGAGCAGCTGGGGTTAGGTGTCTTGCTCATGGACACCTCGACACTTGGTCAGGTGGAACCAGGGATCGAACCACCAACCTTCCGGTTTGTAGACAACCTTCATGAACCACTGAGCCACTGCCGCCAAATGGTCTCTCAGTCTAGTTCTGTAGGCTAAACAATCATGGGGAAGACTGCTGACTTGACAGTTGTCCAAAAGACGACCATTGACACCTTGCACAAGGAGGGCAAGACACAAAAGGTCATTGCAAAAGAGGCTGGCTGTTCACAGACTCTGTGTCCAAGCACATTAATAGAGAGGCGAAGGGAAGGAAAAGATGTGGTAGAAAAAAGTGTACAAGCAATAGGGATAACCACACCCTGGAGAGGATTGTGAAACAAAACTCATTCAAAAATGTGGGGGAGATTCACAAAGAGTGGACTGCAGCTGGAGTAAGTGCTTCAAGAACCACTACGCACAGACGTATGCAAGACATGGGTTTCAGCTGTCGCATTCCTTGTGTCAAGCCACTCTTGAACAACAGACAGCGTCAGAAGCGTCTCGCCGGGACAAAAAGGACTGGACTGCTGCTGAGTAGTCCAAAGTTATGTTCTCTGATGAAAGTAAATCATGTCCTTTGGAAATCAGGGTCCCAGAGTCTGGAGGAAGAGAGGAGAGGCACACAATCCACGTTGCTTGAGGTCCAGTGTAAAGTTTCCACAGTCAGTGATGGTTTGGGGTGCCATGTCATCTGCTGGTGTTGGTCCACTGTGCACTTCATGCTTCCTGCTGCTGACCAACTTTATGGAGATGCAGATTTCATTTTCCAACATGACTTGGCACCTGACACAGTGCCAAAGCAATCAGTACCTGGTTTAAGGACCATGGTATCCCTGTTCTTAATTGGCCAACAAACTCGCCTGAACTTAACCATGAACTTAACTTAACCATCTATGGGGTATTGTGAAGAAGGTGCGATATGCCAGACCCAACAATGCAGAAGAGCTGAAGGCCACTATCAGAGCAACCTGGGCTCTCATAACACCTGAGCAGTGCCACAGACTGATCGACTCCATGCCACACCGCATTGCTGCAGTAATTCAGGCAAAAGGTGCCCCAAATAAGTATTGAGTGCTGTACATGCTCATACTTTTCATGTTCATACTTTTCAGTTGGCCAAGATTTCTAAAAATCCTTTCTATGTATTGGTCTAAAGTAATATATAATTATCTGAGATACTGAATTTGGGATTTTCCTTAGTTGTCAGTTATTATCATCAAAATTAAAAGAAATAAACATTTGAAATATATCAGTCTGTGTGTAATGAATGAATATAATATACAAGTTTCACTTTTTGAATGGAATTAGTGAAATCAACTTTTTGATGATATTCTAATTATATGACCAGCACCTATATTTATCTATATATATCACACACACATATACAGTGGGGCAAAAAAGTATTACACTTCAACTATGAGTGACAGAATAAGAAAAAAAAAACAGAAAATCACATTGTCTGATTTTTTTAAAGAATTGATTTGCAAATTATGGTGGAAAATAAGTATTTGGTCAATAACAAAATTTAATCTCAATACTTTGTTATATACCCTTTGTTGGCAATGACAGAGGTCAAACGTTTTCTGTAAGTCTCCACAAGGTTTTTACACACTGTTGCTGGTAGTTTGGCCCATTCCTCCATGCAGATCTCCTCTAGAGCAGTGATGTTTTGGGGCTGTCGCTGGGCAACACAGATTTTCAACTCCCTCCAAAGATTTTCTATGGGGTTGAGATCTGAAGACTGGCTAGGCCACTCCAGGACCTTGAAATGCTTCTTACGAAGCCACTCCTTCGTTGCCCGGGTGGTGTGTTTGGGATCCCTGTCATGCTGAAAGACCCAGCCACGTTTCACCTTCAATGCCCTTGCTGGAGGTGGAGGTTTTTACTAAAAATCTCATGATACATGGACCCATTCATTCTTTCCTTTACACCAGGGGTGTCCAACCCTGGTCCTGGAGGGCTACCACCCTGCATATTTTAGCTCCAACCCCAATCAAACACACCTGAACCAGCTAATCATGGTGTTCAGGGCTGCTTGATAATTACCGACAGGTGTGTTGGAGCAGGGTTGGAACTGAAATCTGCAGGACGGTAGCCCTCCAGGAGCAGCGTTGGACACCCCTGCTTTACACGGATCAGTCATCCTGGTCCCTTTGCAGAAAAACAGCCCCAAAGCATGATGTTTCCACCCCCATGCTTCACAGTAGGTATGGTGTTCTTTGGATGCAACTCAGCATTCTTTCTCCTCCAAACACGACAATTTGAGTTTTTACCAAAAAGTTCTATTTTAGTTTTATCTGACCATATGACATTCTCCCAATCCTCTTCTGGATCATCCAAATGCTCTCTAGCAAACTTCAGACGGGCCCGGACATGTACTGGCTTAAGCAGGGGGACACGTATGGCACTGCAGGATTTGAGTCCCTGGCGGCGTAGTGTGTTAATGATGGTAGCCTTTGTTACTTTGGTCCCAGCTCTCTCCAGGTCATTCACTAGGTCCCCCCGTGTGGTTCTGGGATTTTTGCTCACCGTTCTTGTGATCATTTTGACCCCACAGGGTGAGATCTTGCGTGGAGCCCCAGCTCGAGGGAGATTGTCACTGGTCTTGTATGTCTTCCATTTTTTAATAATTGCTCCCACAGTTGATTTCTTCATACCAAGCTGCTTACCTATTGCAGATTCAGTCTTCCCAGCCTTGTGCAGGTCTACAATTTTGTTTCTGGTGTCCTTTGACAGCTCTTTGGTCTTGGCTATAGTGGAGTTTGGAGTCTGACTGTTTGAGGTTGTGGACAGGTGTCTTTTTATACTGATAACGAGTTCAAACAGGTGCCATTAATACAGGTAACGAGTGGAGGACAGAGGAGCCTCGTAAAGAAGTTGTTACAGGTCTGTGAGAGCTAGAAATCTTGCTTTTTCGTAGGTGACCAAATACTTATTTTCCACCATAATTTGCAAATAAATTCTTTAAAAATCAGACAATGTGAATTTCTGGATTTTTTTTTTTCTCATTCTGTCTCTGATAGTTGAAGTGTACCAATGATAAAAATTACAGGCCTCTCTCATCTTTTTAAGTGGAAGAACTTGCACAATTGGTGGCTGACTAAATACTTTTTTGCCCCACTGTGTGTGTGTATGTATGTATGTACAGTGAGGAAAATAAGTATTTGAACACCCTGCTATTTTGCAAGTTCTCCCAGTTAGAAATCATGGAGGGGTCTGAAATTGTCATCGTAGGTGCATGTCCACTGTGTGAGACATAATCTAAAAAAAAAAAAATCCAGAAATCACAATGTATGATTTTTTTTAACTATTTATTTGTATGATACAGCTTCAGATAAGTATTTGAACACCTGAGAAAATCAATGTTAATATTTGGTACAGTAGCCTTTGTTTGCAATTACAGAGGTCAAACGTTTCCTGTAGTTTTTCACCAGGTTTGCACACACTGCAGGAGGGATTTTGGCCCACTCCACACAGATCTTCTCTAGATCAGTCAGGTTTCTGGCCTGTCGCTGAAAAACATGGAGTTTGAGCTCCCTCCAAAGATTCTCTATTGGGTTTAGATCTGGAGACTGGCTAGGCCACGCCAGAACCTTGATATGCTAATTACAGAGCCACTCCTTGGTTATCCTGGCTGTGTGCTTCGGGTCATTGTCATGTTGGAAGACCCAGCCTCGACCCATCTTCAATGCTCTAACTGAGGGAAGGAGGTTGTTCCCCAAAATCTCGCAATACATGGCCCCGGTCATCCTCTCCTTAATACAGTGCAGTCGCCCTGTCCCATGTGCAGAAAAACACCCCCAAAGCATGATGCTACCACCCCCATGCTTCACAGTAGGGATGGTGTTCTTGGGATGGTACTCATCATTCTTCTTCCTCCAAACACGTTTAGTGGAATTATGACCAAAAAGTTATATTTTGGTCTCATCTGACCACATGACTTTCTCCCATGACTCCTCTGGATCATCCAAATGGTCATTGGCAAACTTAAGACGGGTCTGGACATGTGCTGGTTTAAGCAGGGGAACCTTCCGTGCCATGCATGATTTCAAACCATGACGTCTTAGTGTATTACCAACAGTAACCTTGGAAACGATGGTCCCAGCTCTTTTCAGGTCATTGACCAGCTCCTCCTGTGTAATTCTGAGCTGATTTCTCACCTTTCTTAGGATCATTGAGACCCCACGAGGTGAGATCTTGCATGGAGCCCCAGTCCGAGGGAGATTGACAGTCATGTTTAGCTTCTTCCATTTTCTAATGATTGCTCCAACAGTGGACCTTTTTTCACCAAGCTGCTTGGCAATTTCCCCGTAGCCCTTTCCAGCCTTGTGGAGGTGTACAATTTTGTCTCTAGTGTCTTTGGATGACCCGAAGCACACAGCCAGGATAACCAAGGAGTGGCTCTGTAAGAAGCATATCAAGGTTCTGGCGTGGCCTAGCCAGTCTCCAGACCGAAACCCAATTGAGAATTTTTGGAGGGAGCTCAAACTCTGTTTCTCAGCGACAGGCCAGAAACCTGACTGATCTAGTGTTATTTTTTTTAAACTCTCTTTCTCTCTCTCTGTGTGTGTGTGTGTGTGTGTGTGTGTGTGTGTGTGTGTGTGTGTGTGTGTGTGTGTGTGTGTGTGTGTGTGTGTGTGTGTGTGTGTGTGTGTGTGTGTGTGTGTGTGTGTGTGTGTGTGTGTGTGTGTGTGTGTGTGTGTGTGTGTGTGTGTGTGTGTGTGTGTGTGTGTGTGTGTGCGCTTATGTGATTTATGAGGACACAAATTTGTATACTGACATGGGTATTACACTGGTATTACAACGTACACATGGTTTATGAGGACATTTCATATCTCTCTCTCTCTCTCTCTCTCTCTCCTTCTCTCTCTCTCTCTCTCTCTCTCTCTCTCTGTGTGGAGGGGGGTGGGGGGTTGTCAGCTAAAGCATGCCTCTGTGTGTGTGTGCTTGTTTATGTGATTTATGAGGACACAAATTTGTATAATGACATGGGTATTAGACTGGTATCACAACGTAAATGTGGTTTATGAGGACATTTCATGTGTCAAAAAACAAACAAAAAACAGACTAAATGTTTTATTAAAAATGTAAATGCAGAATCTATTTTGAAGATAAAAGTATTATTCCTATAGTAAATATTGTTTCAGACAATGAAATAACAACTCTCTCCCACAGTTTAGATACAATTTTTTTTTGTTTAATCAGAATCTCACTCTGTCCTTCCCCTCCCCCCTCTCTCTCTCTCTCTCACTCTGTGTATGTATGTATGTGTGTGTTTGTGTGTGTGTGTGTGACTTTCTCTCTTGATGATGATAATTTAACCCTTTAATATAGGCTATCACAAATAACTATCACTTGAAATAAAAACGTAATCTGCTGTGTTTGCCAAGATCACGTATGATGCATATGTCTTCAAAATGAATTATTTACTGATATAATTTAAATTTATTAAAAGTAAATTTCACATGGTTTTCTAAAAGTGGCTGTTGATAATAAACTTCCATAAAATGTAGACACGCATCTTACTCTTACCTGACACTGATATTAAAATCATCTTTGCAGTTTCTGTGATTTGGCTCCATTTTATTAATTTTGTAATTCATTTTTTTTTATTGGATACCACCCATATTGAAATGAAAGCATGCTTTATGGTGCATAAGATTGGTGCACAAACGGTTGCTAAGTTTGGTCAAAAACACATGAAGAGAAGTGTTAGGATAATACAACATCAGCATTCGAATGGTATTGTGAACTAATTACAATTTGACCTTTGACATCATCTGACATGAAATTAATTTAAATTTAACTGATCTCATAGATGTGGCTGTTGTGGTTTGTGGTCATAGCAGCACCAACTGCTGCAGTTAATGTGGTGAATTCAGATGACTTTGACATAGTCCTTTTATGTTTTCCCATTTTAAATGCCTATTGCTTGCCGTGCACAGTTAAGCTGATGCCACCGGCTTGGGCCCGTCATCGCTGCTCGCAGCTTTAATCAGGGGCCAAGCACCGAAGGTGCGACGGCACCTATTGAAACCGTTCCCGTATTTTTTTCTTCCGCCATTGAAGTCTATGGCAGCCCATAGAACCGTATGGTAAAAAGTTGTGAAATTTGGCACACTAATAGAGGACAGTCTGATCTGTCACCATAGCAATTTTGGTGTCTCTAACTCAATCCCTCTAGCGCCACCACCTGTTCAAAGTTGCACTCGTGTTTATGCTAATTACTTTTTAACCTTAAGGGCTAGAAACGAAAAAAATGTCCCTCTAATTTCTGAGCTCATGCCAATTCGATAGCACCCTATGACGTAATTTCCGTCATTACACATTTCCTGCCATTTTGAATTTTCCCAAAAACCTACTTTTGCGAACTCGTCATAGACGGTTCGTCCAATTTGCACGAAAATTGAAACAGGTCATCATCAGCCAGTGCCGGCAAAAAGTTATGGAATTCAGGTTGATTTGTCAAACCTGATTTGGTTTGATTTGTCAAATTGTTTCTGATAAACGCGTAAACAAATTTTATGTAGCGCTCGCGAAAACAGACGCAAGGCTGTATCTCCACAACGCTTTATTGTATTCAGACCAAACTTGGTACATGTCAGCACAAGCACGTCCTGGGGCAACATGCAGTGTTTCGGCGCAGCGCCAACTACTGGTCCGGAGATACGAAAAATTGCTATTTTTGCTTTTTTTTGCTGAACCGTTTGCCCAAATATCATAAAAGTGGTCATGCCGAGTCGACGGATATCCAATTTTACCATATCGGCCATTTTGGCTGTCGGAAATCTTGAATTATGTGCTAAAATGCTGTATTTTATGAACGCATGAACGAATTGTTACGAAACTCTGTATGGGTCATCACCACGATACCCTGAAGTAGCCTGACAAGTTTTGAAACAGCACCACCTAGTGGAGATTTTTTTTAAAAAATGCTTAGAACTTTGGGTGTGGTTGACTTTTCACGAGACTCATCTCCTTAGACTCCTGAATCGTTGCATAGTCCAATGATACCACACTTGCCAGGTTTCGCCGTATGGTTTGTGCACCGTTGTAATTTAGTGCTTAACTTTTTTGCTGATATCTTCGAAACCGCTAGTCCGATCAAGACGAAACCAGCGTCAGAAGTTCAAAAAAAAAAGATCGTTAGGCATGATCGGGAGCCCAAATGTCCAAATATTGATAGTAAGGGGTAGTAAAATCCAATCAAAGGTAGGTGTCAGGCTGAAACCCTATTGTAACTGTTAATTTTCCCATGATGCATCATTCTCCAGCTAAAACTGCTCGGGCAAACCAAACCGTAAGTCGTACAGACTTGAAACTTTCAGGGCTGGTAGTACTCACAACGACTACAGACGTCACCGAAGCCCGCCCCAATCTGCCTGACGGGGACGCTACAGCGATCAAAAGTACGAAACGGCTCATAACTCCTCAACTGTAAGGCGTAGCCCAGAGTACCTTATATCGCTGGAACCCTTGGCTCAAGATGGACAAAATGCATGCCTTGGATTGGATCGCTCTTCCGGCGGCAAATTCGAGATATTTTAAGTTTTTTGTAAAACCTACTTTTGCAAATTACTCCCAGGTTATTTGCCTCATCGGAATCAAACCACTGCATAAATGTTCTCTGGAGAGTGAATATCAATAATTATTAAAAAAAAAAAAACATTTTGATTCATGGTTGCTAAGGGGAGCCAAAATGTTTGATGTGACCGGGACCTCTTTTACTAAAATGGCTATAACTTGTGAACGGAATGAGATATTTTCACCAAATTCAGGTCACATGTGTGTGAGCTCAGTCTGAGATCATATGAAATTGCAACAATAGACCACTTGGTGGCGCTATAACAGGTGAAAAACACATGAAAATTGCAATATATGCACCCAAACATTAGTCAGATGAAAATGGGAATTCATTGTCTTCATCCAGGTTGCCATGAGAGTCAATGAGGACACTGGCATATCTCAAAAAATTCTGTATACGTCATTGGCACAATGCCCTGAAGGAGCCTGAGAAATTTCAAGCAAGCTTTTTTCACAGCATTCACCTCCTTAGACTTCTGAATCCTTTCCGAGTCCAATGATACCAAACATGCCAGGTTTCACCTTATGGTCTGTGAAAAGGTGTACTTAAGCACCTAAAAAACCTTTGCGATTGTCTTCAAGACAAGTTAGTCCGATCAAAACAAAACCACAACAGGAAATTCGGAAACATAGGTCAATAGCTAAACAATAATGACCAAAAGCCAACATTTTGGAAGGAAGTGGCAAAAAAAAATTCTCTCATAAATATAATTGGCTATAACTTTAAAATAAAATGAGATATTTACAACAAATTTGACACATATTTATGGACACACTTCGAGGACACCTAAAAAAAAAACAGATGTGTTGTAACTGCCAAAAAAAACATTTTTCTTTAGTTAGATTGCCTGTATTGCTGTGAATGCTCTTTCCTATCTATGATCTAAGTTTATTTGTTTATTTGGATTCCCATTAGACAGTACCTAGCAGAGCATATGAGCGGAGTGGAGCGGTGAGAATCTCTGCTCATCGCTCACGGAACTGTTCACCCCTCCGCTCCCCCGTTCAAAGCTACATCAGGCCGCTCCGCTCATTATCGCTCAGCGCTCAACGCAGTTTGCTTCGCGCTCCACTCAAATCGCCCCCCGCTCGCTCCAAAAAAGGAAAAAAATCTACATGTATATCACTTTCAGCTTAGACCACAGCCTTACCTCCTAAAGAACTGAGCAACAACAACATTTTTCAAATAGAAATGTTTTATTTCAAATTACAAATTAGGCTAGTCACAAAAAGTCCTGTAAAATTAAACGAATAAATGGGTTTAATAATATAAATAAAAATGATATAAACAAAAATATACATAAAAGTTTTAAAAGTAAATTAACTTCTAGGCCAGAATTTTGATTAGTGAACTTCTGCGCAACGCGCATGATTAAAATTTAAATTGGCTTATATCCATCCATTGTACACACAAACTGCTGTAAAATTAAATGAATAAATGGGCCTAATAATATAAATAAAATGTAGGCTATCTAAACAAAAATATACAAAATCCACAAACGTTTTAAAAGTAAATTAACTATTAGGCCAACATTCTTGTAGTTGTAACTGATATTTGCGAAACGCGCAGGATTAATTTAAATTTAAATTGGCTTATATCAATTGTACAAAAAAAATGCTGTAAAATTAAACGAATGAATGGGCCTAATTATATAAATAAAAATATACAGGCTATAGGCCTAGATCAAATTTTTAAAATTAACTATTAGGCCAAAATTCTTAACTGAACTTTTGCTCAGTGCAAAAATATATATAATTGCTTTCCATGATTGCATAACGAATTAACAATTCATTACCACCCGTCAGCATGTTTTAATAATTTGTTTCCTCATTTTAATTAGATCGTGGCCATATTGTAATAATCCGTTCCCTATAGTTTTAATAAAATTGGAGAACGAATTAGTTCAACGTGGCCACGATTTACTTAACCAGGGAGAACGAATTAAGAAGTTATGGGAACTAATTTAATTCGTGGCTACGATTTAGAAATGAGAAAACGAATTCTTAATTCATGGGACCAAAATATTAATTTGTGGCCAATGGCCATGGTATATTTTTGTCTGCATGTAATAAGAGCAGGGCTCCGTATACACGATAGACCTACCGTGCCTTACCTATTTATCTATTAATTTATTATCGAATGATATATAGCTCACCTTTTGCTGCACTGCCATGTTTGCGTAGCACATCCTCGTGCTTTTTGGCAATGTGTCGCTTTAGATTCCAATATCTTCGCTAACTCACAATCTCTCCACACTCCCTTTCAATTTCTTCTCCCTGCTCTGTCTTAACTTTGTGCATTTATGTATAAGGCTCGCAACTTCATTTAAACAATATTTGAACTCCATAACCTATTGCTCCACTATTGCTTAGCTATTTCACAGATTCTAGATCTAGCAAATCGCCAAAGGGCATTCTGAGTTGAGCAGAATCTTCAGAAAGGCTCTCACCGCTCTGGAGGAAATATTACCGCTACGCTCCCCGCTACGCTCGTGCTCCGCTCCGCTCACATGCTCTGGTACCTAGGCAGTGACTACTCTTCATGAGGTCCCAAAAAGTAAAAAATACAAAACTACATTATAGCTGCAAGAGCAATGAAAGGGTCCTCGCACCTGTGCCACCACCACCTTGTGGCTTTAGGAACACAGAGCACGGTGGGCAATAGGCATTTAAGTATATAAAAATAGGAGGACTACATCAATCATTTGTATTTGCCACACTTCCTGCTACCGGGCTGTATTCAGATCAGATGGTGGACCTGCACCTGTACATGACCAATGCATCCCTGATATGTCTGAAGAGAGCGTGTCAACTAAACTCTGCCTTGTAAATGCTGCATCTAAATGACATCCTTAATAAACCCGTCTCCAGCACGACGTCTCCAGTCTATCGAATAATCTTACGAATATCTATTTATCTAATATGACTTCTGAACTGTAATGTTGCCAGAATTATAATCATACACTGTTTGTTCGTCGGCCAGAGGACAACTGGCACCCAAACTGGTTTCTTCCAAGGTTTTTTTTCCTCTATTCTGGCCCTGAAGAAGTTTTGGTTCCTTGAAGTTGCCACCGTTGCCTTTGGCTTTTGGCTTGCTCAGTTGGGGCCACCTAAATTTCAACTATATTACCGTTCTGCCCGCATTGACACTATATGAAAATTGAAATTAGCTGGATAGTTAGATAGTTAACACTGTGAAGCTGCTTTGAAACAATTGGACTTGTTAAAAGCACTATTTAAATAAAGGTGACTTGACTTGACCAGCTGATGGCACTATGACTAACTAAAATTTTGCCGAAACATCAGACTTTATCAGGATGCCACAGACCCGTTCAACAAAACATCAAAAAAACAACAAAAAGATCTTTGAAATTTAACATCACTAAGGCTTAAGATTAGACTGACCAAATATGATTCTGGTTCAATCTTAATGAGGAGTTAATCACAGTTTACTGTTGCCCACAGGTGGCACTATAACTGTCTAAATATTGGCATGTAGACCGCCATCGGTGCTCGGGCCCTAATTAAATCAACAACAATAAAATGAAACATTCAAATCCCATTAAATGTTCCTTCCTTTTAAAAATTTTTAATTTTAATTTTTTAATTCCTTTTAATTTTACTTCTTGAAATATGTAATATCTGATAGTAAATCATTCCGTATTTTCATTCCTCCAGATATTAGTCCATTTTTGTGCAGTGGTTTTCAAAACAAAATCCATGACATTCTGTGCACAGTTTAAAACAGGAGGAAAATCATTGGTAAAATAATGATGATAATCATAGTCCTAAACAACTTCCTTGAGGAACACCACATTGCTCTTTAAAATGTGAATAACTTCCATAATAACAAAAATTGTCACATATTAAACAGATAGCTTTTAAACCAATGCACACAGTAAGAAGTACATTTCTGACATTTCAATTTATCCAGCATTAATTTATGATCCATTACATAAAATACTGAGCTAAAATCTAGACATTATAAAATCACTATTATAACATTTACAATCACATTTTGTAAAATGCATCACTTCCTTTCTATTGAAGTATTGGTATTGACAATTGTGTCACATGATGAGTAATGTGAAACCTGAAAAAGACTTGCAGTAAACATTTTGTTTCCACCATATATTTCACATATCTGTATCTACAACAAAATGTGTGTGTTTGTTTGTGTGAGCATGTTTAGTCTGTATAAAATATTATTGTTTAAGCCTATTGTTTAAGTATTATTGTTTAAGTATTCATTTTCCGCCATATTTTGTGGTCTCCGTAATACATTTTAAGTTGACATAGGGTTGACAAACTCGGTATGGGTCATCACCACGATGCCCTGAGGTAGCCTGAGTAGTTTTGAAACAGCGCCACCTAGAGGAGATTTTTTTTTCCCCAAATACTTATAACTTTGGGTGTGATTGACTTTAACTTATTAACTTTTTTTATTAACTTTTTTTTTTTGTCTCCTGAATCCTTGCCAAGTCCAACGATGCCAGACTTGCCAGGTTTCACGCATGGTTTGCGCAGCGTGGTAACTTAGCGCTAAAAAAAGTTAGCAGATATCTTCGAAACTGCAAGTCTGACCAAGATGAAACCAGCATCAGAAGTTCTGAAACATAGGTCGATAGCCAAGTGTTAATACCCAAATGTCAAAATATTGACAGTAAGGGGTAGTAAAATCCAATCAAAGTTAGGAGTCAGTAATTTTTTGAGTTTTCATATAAATGTCTATAACTCCAAAACTAAATGAGATTTTCACCAAAATTGACACACACATGTATGGGCTCACTCCGAGGACACATTAAAAAAATGGTAGGATTGTGCCTCTTGGTGGCACTATAATAGAACAAAACATGAAATTCCCATTGACTACAATGCAGTATTATGATATAAAATGCTATGCTTTACAAATGAATTGTTGTATCATTACGAAACTTGGTATGTGCCATCAGCACCATGCCTTTAAGCTTCTTAAAGGGTAACTTCAGTGATTTAGCATTAAGCTTTGTATTTAAACTGGGTCATTTATGTAGTAGAAATGTGAAATTATTTTTGAATTTGGTGCCTTCTAGACTTAAGACAGAAATTTTATTTTTGTCTCATGTGGATGAAAGACAACAACTCCCAGAATGCACTTGCTTCGCTGCCCTACGAGGCCACTCCGTACACCGTCGTTTTGATCTTCATAGTAATACAATCATTTCGTTCAGTTAGAGAATAAACACTACAATTAAAAACTGAACGCGGGTTTTCAATAAAGTGTGAGTGAGCCGAACGAAAGTCACGTCACAGATGCAGCAGTGTCAGATTTCCTCAGCAGTGTCAGATTTCCTTCATCACGAAGAGATGAGGTAACGTTAAGCGCCAGTCTGGCACGTTTTCAGATCGCATATGGAAGCTAAACTATCACAGGAATTCATTGAAAAGTTGAAACACTCACTTTACTCTGCACCACGCTCCGTTATTATGAATGTCCGTTCGGCCGTCTGTCTTAACGTTACATTCTGTGGGTGAGATCTCTCCCACAGGTTGATAACATGCAGAACAGCTCCATCTAGTGACTGTAGTCTTTGCCTCTGGCCAAAAAATCCTCAGATGACGCAAAATGACGATATTTGCGTCATCGGAGGAATTTTTCCAGAAATAAAATGCATAATTCTCTTGTCTCAGGGGGATATGAGGGGGGGAAAGTACCATCATTTGAATATACTACCGGGTTTCTACTGATACAAAGCCTAATGCTAAACCACTGACGTGACCCTTTAAAAGGTTTCAAAACAGCACCGCCATGTGGTCCATACTTATAATCAGACCTGCAAACTCCTCAAAATAAAAAAGGTGACAGTGTCGCGCGCGGGGGGTGAGGTATGCAAATTACACATTTCTGAGTGTGACTTAAAGAGAGTGACACATTTAATATTTAAAAAATGATTTTATTTACAACACGGAAACACCTGGAACTCAAGGAAGTGTTGTGACGCATGACAAAAAATAAAAGACTGACAGCAGAGGTGTTACACAAAACTGACGGTTCGGTACGTACCTCAGTTTTGAAATCATGGAGTTCGGTACAGCAGTTTTACAAAATTGCTTTTTAGATTTAACAGTTGTTTACTGAAGAAGAAAAAAAGTGTCTGTCCTTGAATTAATTAAATTATATCTAAAAGTGTATTGAAGATATTGCTGTAAACTATATAGGGAGCCCTTACTTGCACATTAATATTAAAGGTTAACAAAATAGAGCCCAAACTATTCAGTTGCTATTTATTTTTAGGTATAATAATCAACACTCAAACAACACATTGTATGCAAACATGTAAACTTCACATAAGGCAGTTTTTGCATTAACTTCTAAATCTAATTATAAAATAGTTTTCTTCTCCAATTTGTTGTTAAAATATAATAATTTATACACAGTGTCTGTCATTTTCATGACAGGTTTATTTAACATGCATGAAATAATCAAGACATCACCTAACAGGTTAAGTAAAATGTAATGAATATATAGGCTAATATAGAGCTTGTATTTAGTGAAAGAGTTGATTTCTCTAGTGTATAAAATTCTGTGCACACTGAATGACTGCCTGAGGTAATTATGTGATGCTAACGTTATGGTTTAGTTTACAAGCAGTTATATTGACGTCATTGAAACACTGATTTAGCGATTACACCACATATATACATGACAGTAAGTTGTAATGTATCCTCAGCATACCTTCATTCATGTTTATTCTTTAGTAAGAGATGATCGATCGCCTTCACAGATGATCGCGTTCACGCGCGGCCGCTTGAACTGTGATCATGAAGTGACCAGTCACGCCATATATAGAGCGTCAAAACGGCATTTATCGTTTGAATCTCGTGATAAAATGGACTGAATACTTAATATGTTCGTGTGGGAACTTGGATTGAAGTGTGTTCCGCGCTTCAAACAAGCCGACTGTGAACTGTTAAAGATTCGGTACCGGACCGTTCGGTAACGTTATACGCGTGCACTGAACCCCCCCCCCCCCAAAACAAAAACTCTCCGGTTCTACGCGATTCACGTAAATGACCCAATTGACCAAGAAAACGGCGATTGTCGCCGAAAAACGACAAGTTTGCAGGTGTGTATAATGAAAAGGCCTCTTGAGGCTATATCTCCGCAATGACATATTGACACTATATTGACACCCTGCTTTGATATATTGACACCAAACTTTGCATGTCATTGTTCCCTTATTCTGACCACACCACATCAATTTCGTAACTGGCCACCTATTGGTTGAAAGTGATAAATCATTAAATCATTATTATCGACTGTATTGTATATTTTCCCTAAAATCACCTTAATACGTCTTTAATTGCTCATTGCTGCAGTTGATCTGACACTGCCAGCCATTTTGGCATGTCTTGTCTTTGCGCTTGGCTCCGATAATGGCTGCTTGCAGCTATATTTATTATTATTATTATACTAAGTTATGATTACAAATTACTTTATATGAATGTGTTTTAATGTATTTTCATCCGCCGGGATGATCGAAATCACGTCATTACGTGAGGACGTAAAAGAACCGGTGAACTGTTTTTTTGAACCCGATCATTGAAACAAACTGTCCGAAAGAACCGGTTTGCAGTAAAGAAACGAACTTCCCATCACTATTCGGAAAGTAAAAATGCAGCCACACCTACGATTTTAATGAGTCGACGTAAACTATGCGCTTGCCGTCGTCGCCATGCTTCTGTTTGACGGCGCGTGCACCCGGGTGCGCTCGCGCCCGACTTCCATATGAATGAACTGAAAACATTAGCTTATTTCACTGTTCTTCGTGCCAGTGTGCACGTACAGTCCGTAACGCTAGCTACAGCTTGCTGGTTGCTCTCATGCCTCTAAAGTGAGGCTGTTTAAAACGTGTATCGCTATTCGTTTAACATCTCAACCAACTTGAATCGTCACACATTTGTATCGATTTTCAACTGGCTCCGACTGAATTCTTACATCCCTATAACTGAATATTTAAATGTAAATCCCGAATAAATAGTTATAACTCTGAATATCTAAATGTAAATTCTGAAAATATCTAAATGTAAATTCTGAAAATATCTAAATGTAAATCCTGAATATATAGTTATAATTCTGAATATATAAATATAAATTCTGAATATATAGTTAAAACTCTGAAAAGATTTCTTAAAGATTTTCTTAAGCCTTTCTGAAGATTTCGCTCTGCTCGCTCAAACCAGAATGCCCTGAACATCAAAGTTAAGAATGAAGGAGACCTATGCCCAGTTGAAAGGCGGTGTGGAGAAACGATTCACGAGTTAGCAAAGATTCATTTTGTGATGCATCACAACGAAGTTCGATGTCCGTACTTTGTTTTGGGGTAAAAATAACTTTGAAATACCTTCGCAGCATCATGTTAATGAACATCCTGACGCATGCTGCTGAGAGCGCCGTTTACATTAATATGTTATTGCCCACTTTCCTCTCAACAACAAAAACACTAAATTGAATACTAATATTCAATTTCCTTCTTTATTGACCACCAGAAACTCACTCTCTGACACCGAGTCGGCGCCAGAACAGATCTACTGGAGGGGCATTGGGTCATCGGCGGGGGAGCACTGTCGTATGAGAAATATTTTGATGCAGTTGCGACACAGCAGAAATGCAATAAAAAAGCGAAACACTATTATTATTATTATTATTATATTAATCAGGCACAGCGCCAGAATTCCAGTTTTGGATGGGCCAGAGCCAGAATTGTGGGTGGGCCTTAAATTAAAAACGTTATCAAATCACTGTTTAACCTAATAAAAATTACTGACTAATACACTGTTATATTGTCTGTGCTTGCATAATAGAGATTTTAATAGCTTGATGCTCTTTAAATATTTTGTTGCATTGTAAAAAATTATCGGTCCATAGGACTGACCTGTCCGCGATCGCTCTCCGTGGTTCTGACCAAAGAAGAGCACTTTGGAATCTCCATTACGCAGGCTGTGCTTTAGCGCATCTCTCTAGAAGGCCAATATATTATTTCCCCAAAATAAAGTTTAGTTTTGCTCGTATAACATGAGCCCGAATATTTGACAATTCTGTTCAATTGTGTTAAGGAAACAGGAAAACTTAGGCGCATGTCAATCTATTCCCGACGATCTTGGTTTGCTTCTAATTTATTAAATATACAGACAATTAGTTAATTAAAAAATAATGTTATATGCTATTATTTAAACATAGCCTAACTATGAAACTAAATAGACCCTCTGTCCGACAAAAGCGCCCGCGCATTTTTTCCTTTATGACAGTGGAAACAACTCTCACTCCGTTATTTTTAACCATACAGATAAGTGCAAGACATAATTATAACTATAAACTGTCTACTTTTATTTGTGTACACTCACAACACCAACAAAGGCTGTGGACTCAGGGAACAGATTATTTTGCACTCCACTCCAAATGCTGTCTTCATTTCAAAAAAATATTTTGTTTATTAAACGCAAAGTTTTTCATTTAAAAAGCATTTCAACATTAACTTCATATTTCCAACAAACGAAATTCCGAGCCAAAATAACGAAGTGGCGAAAAAAAACAACAACTTTGAGTTAGCCAACCACCATGCAAATGAAACATTTCGCCCTTCTCTGGCGGTGACTACCCGACAGGGGAACGGTAGCCTAATTAACTAGTGTTCTAAATAAATATGCACATAGCCTAGTAATAATAATAATAAACAAATACACAACTTATAATAAATAAATTCAAATATTCTACAACACATTGCATACTACAATATATAGTAAAATACCATAAATGATGGAGTAAGCTATTTTAAGTTGTTACACTATGCCTAAGGGGAAAATCCAAACTTCACAGTCTATTTGAATGACATATCTCATTATTACAACAAAATTGAAAAGAAAAAAAATTTAATAATAGTGGAAAAAATAATATAGGCCTATAGCCTATGATGTGGCAGATGCGCGTCACCGTATCGATCATTCCGACGCAGACAGAAGACAACGTGTTCGTTATTAAACTCATAAAAGACAACAGAATTACAGGAACACTGGATTCTAAACTAAGAAATGCCACAATTGATCAAGACCTTGAAGCAGATATGAGGGAGAAACACACGCTCAAGTGGCTATAAGGTGCTTTCCTTACAGCCTTAATGTGTCCGACGCGGTGGCTGGGATACATAAACCTACCAACATCCGTGGCATAATATTTGGAATGACTTATTGCGAGAGGAAAAAAAAAAAGTTTTAGTCACATAACATCGTTTAATGGAAAGTCATTTCCCAATAGTTTTTTATTGAAATTTAGAAAATAATCGCAAAAGTTTTTGCACAAATCTGTAATGGAAACACGGCTACTGTTATTAAAAGAATAACCAAAAGGGATATTTTTTGGGCCACACGCCATGGCCTGTGGTAGGAGGGGCATCAATGACCGCCAGGGGGGGCACGACCCTCGAATGCCCCACCACAGCGCAGACACTGCTCTGACATAAGTAGCTCTTGCCAATAAAGGAAAAAAACTTGTAAAATGTCAGCTGTCTTTATAAAGCGCTACATAGAGAGACAGTTACTGATCAAGCAGCCAGCGTAATTTATGACAAAACAACTGTCATGATTGGCGGAGTGACTATCTCCGCTCTTGACAGCGCCGCCCATCCCGCTTGATCGCACCGCAGCAGCCACGCGTGGAGCGGCCGTGATCACTGGCGCTCACCTCATCTTCACCGCTGCCATCAATACATACATACATACATATGTATATATATATATATGTATGTATATGTGTATGTATGTATGTATGTATGTATGTGTGTATATATATATATATATATATATATATATATATATATATATATATATATATATATATATATATATATATATATATATATATATATATATATATATATATATATATATATATATATATATATATATATATATATATATATATATATATTAGGGCTGTAATCTCCCAGTCGATTAGTCGATTATTGGTCGATACGTTCTGGCTCGACCAAAATTCTGATTGGTCGATTTTTTGCCGCGTTCATTTAATCAGTTTTGCTGCGTTCATTTAATCAGTTTTGTCGCGCCGCGTTCATTTCGTCAGGTGGAAAGCACTAATTGCTAATGGGGGTGTTTTGAGAGCACCCCTGTTTCACAGGTAACAGTCTGCCTTCAGAACACCCCCATTGTTTTCACTTCTTTTGGATTAGCCCAACCCACTGGCGAAGAGAAGTCTCTCACTGGTCCTTTGTGTTTCATTCCCCGCTGGCTCAAACGTACACCCAAAGTGGTAAACTTGAGGAACGCCCATCAACATACACATGAGGGGAAGCGTCACAACACCGCGCTATTAGTGGATCTGTACCGTCAGTTTTGCCGCGTTCATTTCATCAGTTTTGCCGCGCCGCGTTCATTTCATCAGGTGGAAAGCACTAATTGCTAATGGGGGTGTTTTCAGAGCACCCCTGTTTCACAGGTAACAGTCTGTCTTCAGAACACCCCCATTGTTTCACTTATTTTGGATTAGCCCAACCCGCAGGCGAGAGAGACAGATTGAAGAAGGCTAGTTTTCTTGTATATTATTTATTTAATTGTGAGAGCGTTTTTTCTGCTCTTGATCTGGCTTGTTTAATAAATATTCCTTTTTTATTAAAGAGGACGTGCCTTTTGTGTTTAAGAGTAAAAGCTTTAAGTTAATAGTCTATTCGTGTCTCAGCCGCGAAGCTCAGCTCAGCTGACTGAGCTCATGTTTGAGCTGCACAGAGCGGCTGAAATGAGTGTCTGTCAGTTATTATTATACATATGACAAAAACAATTGTCTAAATTATGTTGCATATTCCTCAAAAGTTCTTGTGATGATATCTAGTTAACAACACATAGTGCTATATTTTCGGAAGTCATAGTCTATGATATTGCGCAGGTGCATGCGATGCGACGCTGTCAGAGCCGACAGACTCGTGTGTCAGACTCATTTCAGTGCAAAATAATCAGCTCAAAAACTATTTAATATACAGCAAATAGCCTACTAGTTTTTTATGTTTATTTATAATTAATTTAGGGAGACAACAAGGCTACCAAGTACTGCGCACAGTGTGCAGCTTATTCATTTAAGTTTTTTTTTTTCCTAACGTTATTTTAGTCGATTTTTAGTCGAAAATTTCAGGACTTCAGTCGACCAAGATTTTCTTTGGTTGATTACAGCCCTAATATATATATATATATATATATATATATATATATATATATATATATATATATATATATATATATATATATATATACATATACATATACATATACATATACATATACATATACATATACATATACATACATACATACATACATACATACATACATACATACATACACATATACATATACATATATATACATACATATACACATATATATATATATATATATATATATATATATATACATATACATATATATACATACATATATACATATACATATACATACACATACACATACATACATACATACATACATACATGCATACATACATGCATACATGCATACATACACATATATATATGTGTATATATATATATATATATATATATATATATATATATATATGTATGTACGTATATATATATATATATATATATGTGTGTGTGTGTGTGTGTGTGTGTGTATATATATATATATATATATATAATGTATTTATGTATGTGTGTATGTGTGTGTATATATATGTATATGTGTGTGTGTGTGTATGAATAACACAGTGTACTAATCTGTTTTTTACCTTTTATTTCAGGATAAAACCATTTTTGTTCCAAGTTATAAAGGAAACACGCAAAAATGGCTTACGCAATCCATATTGGAAAAGAGGATTCAGGATTCATTGTCAAAAGACAACGAAGAACAGTTACTTAATGTCAATGGAAAAGAGAACAAAAGAAAATCTAAATCTACCAAGAAAAACAAGACAAGTGCTTCTGTTAAAAAACAATCAGAAAAGAAACGCAAAGTTCCTAAAAGCAAAGCTATAGTCAGGACATTATCAGAATCTTCCTGTGTCTCTCTCTTTGAGGAGCAGGAAAAACATGAGATACATGAGGTTTTAGCTTCATGTTCAGATGCTGAAGACTTAGATTCTTCCAATTGTGGACAACCACTTAATTATCAGATCATCCAGTGTGCTAAGAACTTGCATGGAAATAATTTTGTGGCAATTGAGACACAGAGACACTCTGTAGAGTCAGTCACTCAAAAGGAGCAGGAGGATGACATGAGGTCAGGAACTGACAATCGCCTGCCCAACAAAAGCTATTTCTTCTTTCCACCACAAGGAGGAGACATTTCTGTACAGAATGAAATTCAACAGACTGACAGTGACATTGGTTCAGTGGATTTATTCAGTCCATTGAACAGTCAGAATCCTAAGAACAATCAAATTCATAAAACTGCATCCATTACAGCGAACATGGAGGAGGGCGATCAAGACAGTGATGTAACTCAAATAGAGACTGAAGGACAGTTTGACTCCGTATTTGGACTAGGAACACCCAGATGGTGTGATGGTGAACGTCATGGATGTGAGGACGACGAAAGTGACATAACTCAATTAGAGATGGAAGGAGAATCTGTGTCTGTGTTTGAACCAAGACCAAGAACCAAGCAGTTTACAATTCAAGACGTCAACCATACCAAACACTCAGAATCCCACAAGACGGGTCCGAGTCCTGCTGTCCTACATACTGAACTGATGTCAAGAGAGGATAAAACGAGGCATAAAAATAAAAAGAGAAAATCAATGTTAAGTTCTCATAAGGATACTGAAGTTACTGGAATAGAGACTGTGAATGTGCAACTATCATCTAAACATTTAACACTAGCTGATGAACCATTAAGGGAAGTTTACTCAAGTTCCTGTGAACATTTTATCGTGGGTAAACAAAGAACGATGGTAGAGATCGAAACAGATACTCAAGATAGTCCTTTGTTTAAAAATGGTGGAATTAGCTTTCTTAAACGAAAAAGAAAGGGAAAGAAGAAAATGGGTGCTACTATTTTAATAGAATGTGATTCAAATGTAGATGCGAGTCAGATTGATGTCACTGAACTTAAAACGTGCAGAGAAAATGGGGAATTATGTGATGTGGAGAAAAGAGTAATAAACGAAGAGAAATCAACAGCATCAGTTTTACAGTCAGAAGAGACGGCTGAGCTCTTGGAGGAAATTATTGTATCTATGGTGGCAGATAGCACTGTTAACAAAAAGGCTAAGAGGAAAAAGATGAAAATGGACAAATTAAAAGAGCGTGAGTATGCGGAGCCTGGTGTAGAAAATCAGTCGGTTGAGGCAGTCCAGTTCAGTGAGCCACAAACCACTGAGCTAACACTCAAAAGAAAAAAAAAGAAGAGAAAAGACAAAGAGGGGACAAAGACTGCATATGTAGAGGAGAATAGTGCTACAGACATCCCATCAAACGAAACATTGGACTCTGATAGACTAGCAGAGTTGAGAGTAAATGAAGGGAATCAATCCAGTGAAGCTCCTGAGACTGGTCAACTTAAGCATATGCAGACATCAGAGGAAGTTACAGGGTGTCCATCACTTAATGTAACTAGATTAAAATCAGTGAAGAAGAAAAAGAAGAAAAAAAGAGATGAGACAGAAGAGTCTCAATATGAATCTGTTGATCTGAATGCGAGTTCTATGTCTCAGTTTGATGCTGGTCTCAGAGTGGTTGAACAACAGGAAGATCAGGTCATTGAAGAAAGGTGGAGCAATGACAATGCAGCTGAATATTTGGAAGGGAATACAGCAATTATATTAAAGGTTCCCAAAAACAAGAAGAAAAGTCAGAATGTAAGTTCTCCATCTCAAATTGATGACATTATTGGACTGGAAAAACAAGTGTCAGGCATGCAGTCAGAGAACATAGCAGAACCAAATCATTTGGGTTCAGATGACAATGTTATCACAAAGGACAAACAGAAAAAGGCAAAAAAGCAGAAACTAAAAGAGCGACAAACAATAGAGCTTGCTTCAGATATTAAGGACATTATGCTGTTTCAATACAGTGAGTCACAAACTACTGATTTGCTATCCAGAAGAACCAAAAAGAGAGCAAACAACGACAGAGAAAGAACAACAATTAGCTCATCAAATGAACTTTTGGAGCACATGGATGAAAGCCCTCCAGAAATGAGAGGAAATAATGTGATTCATTCCACTGAGGCCAATCAGACTAAGCATTTACAGTCATCAGAGGGAATTACAAGATATCCATCACCCAGTGTTACTAGATTTGGCTCAGGGAAGAAAAAGAAGAAAAAAAGGGATCGGAGTGACGAATGTCCATATGAATCTGTTGATTTGAATCTGGAAGTGAGTTCTTTGTTTCAGTTTGATGCTGGTCTCAGAGTGGTTGAACAACAGGAAGATCAGGTCATTGAAGAAAGGCGGAGCAATGACAATGCAGCTCAACATTTGGAAGGTAATACAGCAAGTATATTAAAGGTTGCTAAACACAAGAAGAGAAGTCAGAATGCAAGTTCTCTATCTGAAATTGATGACATTATTGGACTGGCAAAACAAGTGTCAGGCATGCAGTCAGAGAGCACAGCAGAACCAAATCATTTGGGTTCAGATGACATCGTTATCACCAAGGACACACAGAAAAAAACAAAAAAGCAGAAACTAAAAGAGCGAAAAACCATAGAGCTTGCTTCAGATATTAAGGACATTATGCAGTTTCAATACAGTGAGTCACAAACTACTGATTTGCTATCCAGAAGAACCAAAAAGAAGAGAGCAAACAATTACAGAGATATAACAACAGTTAGCTCACCAAATGAACTTTTGGAGCACATGGATGATAGACCTCCAGAAATGAGAGGAAATAATATGATTCATTCCACTGAGGCCAATCAGACTCAGCATTTACAGTCATCAGAGGGAATTACAAGAAAAAAAAAGGATCGGAGTAAACGTCCATATGAATCTGTTGATTTGAATCTGGATGCGAGTTCTGTGTCTCAGTTTGATGTCATTGGACTGAGCGCACAAAAGATGATTGAAAGAAGGCAGAGCAATGCAGCCGAATATTTGGACTGTTATTCAGCACATATATTAAATGTTGCCAGACGCAAAAAGAAAAGTCAGAATGCAAGTTCTCCATCTCAAGTTGATGACCTCATTGGACTGGAAAATGCTGTGTTAGACTTACAGTCAGGAAACACTGCAGAACTTGAGGAAAAAATTAATTTGTCTGTCCTTTCAGATAACGCATTGTGCAGTAAGTATAAACAGAACAAGAAGAAAAAGCACAAATTAAAAGAGCAGGTGGATGCAGAGAGTAATGCAGTTATTCATAGTATGGACAATGTTCATTTGGTTGAGACGGATCAGTTCAATGAGTCACAAACTACTGAACTGACACTCAAAAGAACAAAAAAGAAGAGAAGAGAAAAAGACTGCATACATAGAGGAAAGTAGTGCTACAGATATCCTGTCAATTGAAACTTTTGAAGCTACTGAGACCGATCACCCTGAGCATTTACAGACATCAGAGCAAATTGAACAATGTCTATTACTTAATGTAACTAGATTCAAATCTGTGAAAAAGAAGAAAAAAGCAGAATGGCAGTGAAGAGTGTGAGTATGAATCTGTTGATTTTGTTCTGGATGCGAGTTTGGGGTCTCAGTTTGCAACTACCCAATAGTCAATTGAAGAAAGGCCAAGTGATATTGAACATTTGGAAAGTAATACAGAAGCTAAATTAAATGACACCAAATGCAAAAAGAAGAGGAACCTGTCATGTTTTTCCATTAATTACAGTTATGACTTTAGCTCTTCTGCTGCACAAATGCAAGAAACTGTAACACCCGAGAGGAAGATGAAGAAAAAAAAGATTCTGATTGCATCACAAATGTTGGCGGTGAATTGACTTTGGAATGTTCTTATCGTAGAGTGCAGTTTGAAAAGCCTCAGAGTCCGATGTCGAAACAATCTGAGATAATTCCAAAGAAACTGAAGAGAAAAAACATTGAGGAAATTAATGAAAGATTGTCACATACTGGACAATAGCACAGAATTATGAACAAACGGGATTGATTCAATCATACTACTGCAATGCAGACCGACAGGCCAGCACTATTACCTCATTGTGAGATTCTGGAGTTTTTGCAGATAATACTAAGGAATAAGGAAATCTCCATGTTTCCTAACACTGACTTGCCTATAGCGGTAAATTGAGATGACACACCCAAAAGACTGGGTGTCATGACAGAACAGGTTCTGTTCAAACTGAGTGTAATGGGAATATCTTTTGTTCAGTCATACAGAAAATCTGATGCATATGAAGAGTTGTTGCACAAACAACATACGAAAATATATAAGCACTGATAATTTTATTCATAATGATGGTGTATTAGCTACAAGAAAGAGCACAGGAAGAGGAAAATTATAGAAAATAATTACACAGAGAGGACCTTTAGACCGTCAGAAGAAAAACAAGCCGATCTTCACTTCTCAGATGTTTAAGAGAACATTAACCAAAAGTGTTGGTAAAAGATTTTCTGTTCAGGATGAATGGTCATAAAAGATTAATAGGAAAACAGTACCAATTTACAGATGCCATTTGTCAAATGGAAATGTATAAACCTGTGATTTTAATTTTTTTTTTTTTTTTTTCAAGAATTGTTTGTGAAAAGCCAAATGAAATACAAAAAAAAGGTATTTTGGCAGTTCATTGTATTACCAACATATTTTCTGAAATAACATGCATACACCTGTACATTTATTTACCTTTTGTTTTGTAGACATGTAGATGATCAATGATCTGTGGATCAATGGATTTATTTTAAATAAAATATAAATTCATCCAATGTATTCATCCATTGTGCAGCCATATTATACACTTTCATCTAGACTGAGCACAGAATATCGATAAAATACACTCACAATTGTGCTATTGTTATGAATTTCAGCATCACTGTGATTGCCAATACAACAGTACTCTGACTGGTGTTATAATCTTTATTTTAGAGGGAGTTCCTCAGGGTTCAGTGTTGGGCCCAACTCTATTTTTCACATGCTTCTACATGGCCAGATTATTAGGAATTATTGCTTTGGGCAGGGCTGTACAGTGTAACAACAAAATCGGTCTGTCCAATGAATACATTTGCTAGAGTAGCATGCATACAAAACACAGCCGCTTGTTCATGTGTGAGGTTAGTCTAAGCCACATGCGTGCAAAAAGTATTTGTTTAGCGCAGGTTAAGTGGTTGAGACCTACACACCGGCAAATCCGCTCATCATAAAACCAAAGCTTAGATACGATATAAATGAGATTTGATTGTGCGGTGGTGTGTAGTTTAAAGTTTTGCTCTTTTCTCGCTTTCTATGTATAATCCATTCAAAGTTTTAAAGAAAACTTTTGTTTGTCTTGCAGACGACCAGCTACTGACAGACACATTTAATTGCAGGAGTGAATCTGCAGAATCCCCTGAATCCTGCAGGAGTCCCTCCTGAAATTGCTGTGATTGACAGTGATAATCATTGCAACGGACTGGACAAAACATCTGACAAGATGTAAAAATAGCTCAGTGCACAAAAACGAGTGTATTGGCTGAATTATGTTCAGCAGGTTCTACTGTAAAAAAAAAAATATTAGATTTTTTCACAAGCTATTAATGCGTTTTTCAAATAATTTATTACATTATTGGTATAAATAATTAAATTATTTTTGTATTTGCAAGTAATACAGTAGTTAAATAATTAACCCTTCTAGGTTGTTGGGGTCTGGGCTTAATGAAAATAAAAATCCCTTCATCTAAATGGCATGGGACTGTGACTTTTCCTGTACTTGCCATCATACTTCAGAACAATAAAAGTACTAAAGTTTGGTATAATAGTAATTTAATAATCTGTGAAAATAATTATGGCAAATTAGCTAGTGAGTGGACATCTGCAGCTATCTACTGGTTATAATGGTAATTACATGCCATTTTTATTTTAAAAGTGCTTGTTTACCAACAGGTGGCAGAAATCATCCACTATATGTGTGGCACATTTTCCATGTTATCTCCATGAATGAAAATGAGAAGTGTAGATCTTTAAATTGAATAATGTTCTGAGGTTGAATTATAAATGGATGTTTGGATTGAAGTCAGAGATATTGAGATATATAAACAACATTGACAATGTTAAGCAATAAGTGTTAAGTTCCTGCAGTTTGCCATTTTGGGCATGAAAGAAAATGTTTGTCTGAAAAGTTTTCTTGTTAAGGGCTGGATTTTGCGTGCCCTGTATGAAAAATGTTCAGCCCTTTTGCAAGTCGCTTACCTGTTTAAGTGATGTACTGTGCTACTTGTGGTTGTTTCATGAGATGTAACGTATGTTATACTTGTGCTACAATTATGCTGACCTGTGCTACAAAACGTTCAACCTCAGTAGCACTAGTTCTATGTGCAAAAAAAAAGTTAAACGTACAGCCCTGGCCTTGGGTATTACTGCTATACTGATGATACTGACATTTACATCACCACTAGCCCTGCTGTCCGCTGCATGTTAGCTGAGTGTGTAGAGTGTTTAGAAGAAATCGGAATTTGATGCAGCATAGCTTCCTGAATGGCTCCAAAGCTGAACTTATATAATATGATTGTGGCTATCATATTATATAGTTTGTTGATTCCAACATGGTACTTCCCACTTAACAGGTTTGGAATCTTGGTGTCATCTTTGATCCTCAGCTAACATTTGATCTCAAAATTCGCCTTCTATCATATCAGGAATATTGCCAGACTTCGACCATTTCTCTCTTGTGCTGATGCAAAGGCTTATAAAATGGCCTCCCAGCTAAATCTTTAAGTAGGCTTCAGTATATTCAAAAGTCTGCAGCTATTGTGTTCGCCCATACCTCTCCATTTGAGCGGAACGCCAATGCTCTCATAGTTGCACTGACTTGACATTGGGATGGCACCAGTGTAGTTTGTGGTCTTATTATACTATATGATTGTGGCTATCATATTATATAGTTTGTTGATTCCAACATGGTACTTCCCACTTAACAGGTTTGGAATCTTGGTGTCATCTTTGATCCTCAGCTAACATTTGATCTCAAAATTCGCCTTCTATCATATCAGGAATATTGCCAGACTTCGACCATTTCTCTCTTGTGCTGATGCAAAGGCTTATAAAATGGCCTCCCAGCTAAATCTTTAAGTAGGCTTCAGTATATTCAAAAGTCTGCAGCTATTGTGTTCGCCCATACCTCTCCATTTGAGCGGAACGCCAATGCTCTCATAGTTGCACTGACTTGACATTGGGATGGCACCAGTGTAGTTTGTGGTCTTATTATACTATATGATTGTGGCTATCATATTATATAGTTTGTTGATTCCAACATGGTACTTCCCACTTAACAGGTTTGGAATCTTGGTGTCATCTTTGATCCTCAGCTAACATTTGATCTCAAAATTCGCCTTCTATCATATCAGGAATATTGCCAGACTTCGACCATTTCTCTCTTGTGCTGATGCAAAGGCTTATAAAATGGCCTCCCAGCTAAATCTTTAAGTAGGCTTCAGTATATTCAAAAGTCTGCAGCTATTGTGTTCACCCATACCTCTCCATTTGAGCGGAACGCCAATGCTCTCATAGTTGCACTGACTTGACATTGGGATGGCACCAGTGTAGTTTGTGGTCTTATTATACTCCGTCAAGGTATCTCCATTCTGCTACTCTTTCACTTTACCAACCGTATGCTGAATTTTTTCATTCAAAGCCTCCCAAATTATGGAATGTTTTTCCTTCACTAGAAATGCTCCAACTTTGGAACTTTTTAAAGCACTGCATGAAAACACTGAAATCCGGCAATATCAGGGCATGGTATACTCCTGTGTAATTTGATGTTTACCGGATGTATGTGGGAAAAAGCGGATCATAGTAACACGGAACATTATATTTCCAGAAAAACCCGGAAACCTCACATATGTGGACGTATACAGGAATCCGTGAAATTTCACGGACATATACAGCTGAAACACTGCTGGGTGAGCTAGGACTGAAGACTGTTACCCGTTTTCCACCAAGGCAGTGCTAGAGCTAGATCGGAGCCAGAGCCTAGTTTCAAATCGGTTCTTTGTGTTTCCACACCCAAAGCCCCAGCTCTGAGCCAGGAAAAGTGGTTCTTAAGTAGCACCAAAACATTGCTGGGCTAGAACAGGGGCCCGTTCTTCGTACCTCGCTAAATCAGTTAGCTGGATTTGATTGTTGACGATTTGGCATGATCTTGGATTAATTGGTTCTTCGACGCTCATCCTGGACTTGCTGTCATAGTAACAGGTCCGTAAGCTTAAACCTGCTCGGGAGCAGGCTTATTTCATGTTAACGGGATTAGATTGCATCTTGAGGTGATACTTAAAATCTGTCCCAGCCACTGCTACTTTATTACAAGAGTGCATTACTGAACCAGGGGCAATAATAATAATTTTAAATAATAATATAAAAATGTTATATTGTATATGTATATGAGAATGTATAATACTATAGACAGCCACTTGATTGAGCGATTTATTTGTGATGGAATAATTACTTTATATAATTTTATTTTTATTGGTTTACACACATGTTGTACAGTTAATCTGAGCCGTGCATTAAGTGATCACGGATATTATGGGAGTGGCTTGATGCAGCGCAAGAGAGGATAATTTGATCTTGACCCATTAGAAACTTGAATACTGTCACGTTACAAATCTGCTTCAAATTGAATTAAAAATTAAATTACAACATTGAAATAAAAATGTAACGGGTGTACAAATACTGTATAAAATCGTGAATATAATTGGTAATCATGTTTAAAAAAACAAAAAAACATTTATCATTTATCTATTATAACTTTTACGTTGGTTTGGTTGTTTCCTTATAAAGGTTCAGAAATTTGTGGGGGTTTTTTGTGTAATTTGTCAAGTTTTTTGCCAGGTGGCTTTTTAATTATATGATGTCATTATGTTGCTGTCTTGACGCCAGCCAATCGCTGCATTGCTGATCGTGGTTTCGAGTATCGATGCATCTGCCCTCTTCAGGGAAAAAAAGAACGCTCAGTAATCTTAGATCATTTAATCCAGATAATTTAATCCAATCCGCAAATTCGTTTGAAGAACCAAATTAGCCAGAGATCAGTTATCACGATTAAAAGATCTGGGATCTGTCAAATCATCTTAGATGTATTAAGCGAGGTACGAAGAACGGGCCCCTGGGCTAGAAGTAAGAACCGATTACGTCAGGCGCTGGGGGCGGGGACAACAAGACCAACACAAACTTGAGATCCGCCATTGTTGAAATAGCAGCTAAGGGAGCTAACAGCTGCTGCTCGTTTGTAATCTCCGTCTATACAAATTACGGCGAACTGCATGAATGCGTTGGATTTGCTGTTTTCGTTGTGTTTTGATGCCGATGTAGGATCGTAAAGCCATGTGAATCAATAGTAACGCAACGTTTGCATTGTTGATGGAAGGCTTGAATTCACATTCCTGGGGCTAAATATCACATAATTGGGGTCGCTTCAACCCGCGGACATGAAAAAACAGCCCGCGGCAAAACCACGGACTTGGCAACACTGCCGCTGCCACACTAGCGTTGCTGAGAAAGATGAGACTTATGCAGTGACGTAAGACATGGCTCTGTTGTGGCTCTCAGCTTGTGGAAAAGCAAACGGTTCTTAGAAGGCTCCTCAGTTGAACCAACTATGAACTGGGACTAGCTCTGGCTCTGAACTAGCTCTAGCACTGCCTTGGTGGAAAAGGGGTAACATTAGGTTAGGGTTAGGTATAATGTTAGGTGTGAAGAAGACCTTTCATATGTTAATGACTGACGCTAAGTGCTGGCTGTTCTCAGAGGGAGGGGTAGCAGGGGAGGACTTCAGGATTGAGAATTATCTCTGGTCTAGCTACTGTAGGCTACAGAAAACAAGCTTTTTGTACAGAAAAATAAATTCTTAAGGCCCTTGAACACTAAACCGAACTAGCAATGACTAAAGCCGACTGTGGGGTTGGTTCACGTTGCCTGGGTCTGGGCCAAACCATCAGAATGGTGTGTCAGGGCCTTAAAACCACTGCACGAAAAGAGACTCTTAATCAAATATTTTTTATAAAAACAGTACAAAATAAACACCCTGTCTGAACATATACGTTCACAAAAAAATCTGAATATGTAATGAAATAAACAAAGGAATATAATGGAATTAACAAAGGATAATTAACCAAACATTTTAGACTATCCCCAAACAATTATTGCAAAGTTTTACAAATTGCAGGCAATAATAACATTAAATAAAAAGGAGATGAAATGTGGAATATAAAAAAGTTTGTTTTAAAAACACCAAAAACTGATATGCTCAAAATAAAAATATGGAATAAAAAAGAGGGGGGATTCACTTGCTCAAGAAACACAGAAACACAAGCAGATCTTTCAGCTCTGCAACTATTAACAGAAAGTGTCACTCCAAGATTCTTAACTTTAACACGCTGCAAAAAAAGGGGCGTTTTGAGGTTTGAAATCCACCACTCACAATAGATGTGGTGACGCAATGGAGGTGCAACCAATAAGGTTACACTGTAAAAAACAATTCCTAATTTTCCAGAGAAAAAAAAAAGTTTTTTACAGTATTTTCTTGTAATTTTTAATTTAGTTTAAAACGATGTAAAATTACAAACAATATCTGTAAATAAATAACTTGACTGTTATTTTAAGGATTATATCATTAATTACAAATTACAGTAATTCTCATTTTTTATACAGGAACATCACTATTATTTTTTCTGTTTGCATAAATAACATACAAATTCATGTAAAATTACAAACGATATCTGTAAATTAAGAACTTGACTTTACAGATTTTTCTTTATTTAAATTAAGATATTTTACTTTAATTTTCTGTTTTACAGTGTAGGTGTATTTTTATATTCAAACTGCAATTCTGGATACAAATATAACAAACTATATATAGCAAACTAAATATCAAACCATAATTGTTTTTAAAGAGTACAAATCTGCACTGCTCTCCAGGTTGAAACTTCCAGGCCTCTGCCCACACCACAAAACACCATTTGACCAATTAATTAAATATAACAGAAAATAAAAATAAATATACACATTTTCTAACTGTAGTTTAAAACAAGTTTTTTTTTCTATAGTTGCAAGGCTATTTGCTGTCTTTCCGTGTTCTTTTGAGCGTGATTGGTCAATCTGAACGTCATCCAGAAATCTGGCCAATGACAACTGTGCACGCCTTCTACCGATCAAGTTTGATTATACACCCGTGGCCGTTGGAGTGGCTCGCGGGCGAGGCTTCTAGTTCTAATCTGCAACAGGACTGCTTCGTCGGTCCATTAATGGCATTACATGGATCATTTTACATCTGTTAAAATCTTATTTTGGACGAATTTTGATTGTGGGATGTCGACTGAGAACGAAAAAACATGAATACGAACCGACTAAGTTACCAATGGTGGACAACAGACGGCAGAAGGTAACGTAAATCCCTTTATATTTTTTCTACTGTCACATCAATATATAACGTTAGTGCATTAAAGTCATATGCTAATCGCGATTAACTTACATATTCTGTTTCTGTGTTTTGTTGTGTTGTAATACTGTTAAGATAGGTGACGATCATGCTGACTATTGTTAGCGATTTTGCAGTTAACGTTAACATTGCCTTTTTATAACGCGTAATATCAGTATAGCGTATATAACGTAGCACTGACTGTACTAAAAGTTTTTGACATTTTGACAAAGAAACATCCATGAATGTAGAATAATGAGTGGGACATGCATTGTTAAAATAAGCCTCTCTTAGACAGCATGCGATCCCGAAATCAATTATCTTTATATAAAATGCGCACAGTTATCTCAGAAACCCTGTCATGTGAGGTATTCACTTTATTTAAACAGTCATTTATGTCTGAAGTAAGTTAAACAGTTCAAGTTAACGTGGGGAAACCCGGATGCGTGTCATTCTGTGCATCCGTTCTTAAAGGGGCAGCAGCTTAATAAACTGCTGTCTGTCATAATTTTAATCAAACAACAAAAGACTAGAGAAGACCTTCTGCTTCTTTAAGAAGAATCAATTGATATTAATTCATAGAATATCATACAGTGAAGACTTTTAAAGCAGTATTATTCTGTAGCATTTTAATAAAATATCTATCAAAATAAAATAAATATATTGTGATATCGTTCTTGTGAAATAAAATGTCTCATGTATGAATAATATGGTCATAATGCCCATCCCTACTGTCAGCTAGTTTTAAGATTAAGCTTGTCATAAAAATGGAGCTTTGGAATGAGTAATCTGAGAACAGTCATGTACACTCATTCAGCAGAAAGGACAGGAAACCACCATCCTTGGACTATAGAATTATAGGCAAACCAGGATTTTGGATCTACTGTGAGTGTGAAGTTTTTTTATGGACATGGTGAGTATGTTTTGCAAGTGCATGTCAGTAAGTTGATAATTAATATGAATGTTTTATCAAACAAATTAATATTCATTTGTGTGCGTGTGTTTCTTCCCCCCTCATGATCCAGAAGTTTTAGGATCCATGATCCTGAAGAATTAAGGACAACTTTTACAGATGTTGACCCTGAATGTGTAAAAGGTAATCTTAAAAATGTTGTAATTATTTTAATGTTCTCTGTTTTTTCTGTAATGTAGACGCATGCATTTTCTGTGAAGTTGATTTGAAACTATATGTATATGTTTTACATATATTATTCATGATTTATTTGGCAGGTTGCAAGATGTATTTTATTTTGTGAGACTTTGCGGAGGAAGTATTCTTTGACTCAGTCTGAAAAGACCCAGAAAAGAAACGCTATGAAGAACATCACAAAGAACCGTCAGAGAAAGAGACGGGTAAGTTAAGAAAGTGGTTAAGCATTTCCCCCCCAGAATGTTACTATACTCCTCTCTGAGTTTTAGTGGTTAAATTACTGTCATGTTTTGCAGTTGCTGGAGACCAGGTCCAGGGTTACACAAACCAACACAGAACCTGTGGAAGACCGCAACTATAGAACTGATGTCTGATGAAGATGATGCTGTTGTTAATGGAAGGCCAGTGTGGATGGTTAGGCTAGGTACTGCAAACCAGACTAGGCTGACCCACGCTACGTGTCACATCACCAGCCCATCATGGCAGTTTGAAAAATGTTCAAAACTCAATCAACATTGTGTTCGAGTTGGTCACAATTCCTTTATATTTATAATTTTAATATTCAATTGTTCCATTTTATATTTTCTTTATTCCTATGTTTATATACTTATACTTTTATTGGTTCCCATATATAGAATATTTACATATATTTTATATACACTATTTAATTTATAGATTTCTCTCGTTTTATATTGTATACTTTGTATATTTGTTCCTTTTTAGATATCCATGTTGCTTTTGATCTCCACATTTTGTGTTGTTCCTTTTACGTCGCCTTCCTTTAGATACATTTTGTTCACTTATCTTTTCCCCATTCATTTTAATGTGTTTAATGCTCTTTGTTCTTTTTACTTGGTTATACTGGTACTTGGAATATTTACGTGTATTTTATATACACTTTTTTTTTTGTCTTGTAAATTTATTGTTCTCATTTTATATTGTTTACTTTGTATATTTATTTATTTTTTAGATGTTCCTTTTAATCTACACTGTATATTTTATTCCTTTACATCTCTGTCCTTTAAATGCATTTTATTCACTTTTTGGGGGAGTTATGATTTTTTTTTATATATATATATATATATATATATATATATATAATATAAAAATCATAACTGAAACTATTAAAAAGAACAACTTTGTAGACGCATGCAGTTCGCATGCAACAGAGCCCACCCTTAGCCTTAGAAGTAACCAATAAAATCACTTCACTGGGTCTTCAATGTGTCCTGTCCTCCAATAGCAGTCTGGGTTTTGGGAGTGGTTTTAAAAGAACAACCAATCCAGTTTGAGATGAAGGACCAATAGGGGATGGAAGCCAAAGCTGTTTAGAGTTGTGAAAATGTCTCCTGGGAAAAACCACTGATGGGATTATTTGTCATGGCAACAAATGGCTGTAGCATGGGAGTATAAGGCCACAACATACATCCGATTTGGTATAATTTCGGATGTATATGAATATATACGGATCAATGGAATTTGACCTATCCGGCCAGTAAACTCCTAGCCTGGCGTGGCCATACTCAATTCTAGTCAGAATTTGAGTCTGGTACCGCTCCATTGAGCTTTGATTATGGGGCGTTTTTCAACCGAGCCAGGAAAGACCTCAATTGGATAGACCCACAACCAATCAGAGCAACGGAGCGACGCGTAACGTTAGTTGTCAAATGTCAACAGAACTCAACTGCACTGTGTTGCCAAGTCCGTGTTTTTCTCCATGTCCGCGGGTTGAAGCGACCCCAATTATGTGATTATATAAACCCAGGAATGCGAATTTTAGCAGGCAACCTTGCCAAAATAACATATTTTGCCAACCAAACGCCATTTTTTAACCGGAGAACACCCCGGAAAGTTATTGTTTTGGGCTATAGTTTTGAGTACACTGAAAAAACAGGAAAACACATGTTGTCCAATTTACTTAATCATATTATTTGTGATCTACACAACAAATTTTTGTTTCTCTTCTAAACATGATTTCATTGCTTTCGATTAATGTAATTCTCTAAAATGTGCAATCTACTAGATTAAATTATTTGGGGTGAATGTGAACCAATTAAGTACTCGAAAATGATTTTTGCTGAAACTGTAGTTCCCAGCATGCTTTGCTTGGGACTTGATGACTAGAGTAAAATAGTTGAAATTAAGTGTTATTTTATGTGATTTTGGGCAAAATGAGAAAAAGGGGGAGACTTTATATTGTTTATTAGTGTTTAATGTTTAATTATGTTGGAATTATTCGAACCATTTAAATTACACTGGGTTACCATAGTGGAGAAGAGTGGAGTGATTGCTTAGGCTGTGGACTGACTCAGCACATGTCATAAGAGCATTTAACATTTAATGCTGGGAAATTTAATGAAAGCTACTGAATTCTGTGTTATAGATCAGTCAAGTGACAACAAAAATATATAAAAATAAACATGTGTTTTGATTAAAGAGGCAGGGTCTCAAGCCCCCGTGTGCACCACTGTTGTTAGGGAGTCATATTAAAATCATGTGAGACTACTCAATTCGGTTACTTAAAAATTACTTAATCCAAAATGTTGAAATTATGTGAACAAATTATGTTTGTTTAACTTAATTGAATCATGTGGAACCGATGTACATGATTAAATAATGTAAATCCAACGCACAATTTTTTTCAGTGTAGCAATTGTGCGCGACATTGCAAAAACACTTGGAAACCCTGTCTGCACGCACGCTGGATTAAGTAACGTTACAAGAAAAAGATGAGTGTAAATGATCTTTGCCAGTAATAAAATTATTTAAGGATACACAGAGTACTTACCAACACGATCATCGTTTCTGAGAGAAATAGTGAAGGTGAATGCATATACGAACAAGTTCTCCGTTTAGGATAAGAGCAAATTCAACCCAAGAGCCTTCGATGACGTGGTTGATTACGTTACTGTTTATCATCTGTCCATCATCGTCTAAAGCCCGCCCTGACAATTTCATTGGTCCGAACAGTTTCTGTTCGGGCATAATTACTCCTCTATGGAGCAAGTCCAGACCGAATTGCCCGAGCAAAAAAAATTGTGGGCGGGGCTAAATTCGGCTGGCATCCAGGCTAGTAAACTCCTGGGGCCCGTTTCAGAAAGGAGGTTAAGTGAAAACTCTGAGTATGTTAACCCTAAGGGAAACTCTGGGTTTTCTGTTTCAGAATAGGAGGTATGTCAAACCCGAGAAAGCAGGGTAAGCCAATCCCGTTTCTGAAAGAGAGGTAACTTATACTCAGAGTCAGTTACCAGGGTAACTTACTCTGTGAACCTAACCTGGTCAAAAGCAGGTTTTCTTTGGTAAACCCAGAGTTTGTTTCGTTCTCCTCCCCCTTTTTAAAGCACCAGCAGTGTTTAAAAACTTTATTCATTCATTCAAACGCCACAAATGCTTTTCTTACTGAGTATTTTGGTCGTATTTCAAGTATAAATATAAAAAAAATTCTAAATTTAATCTAAATCTAAAGTAAGCAAAGTTTACTTAAAACAAATTAAATTATCTGCCACTTGACAAAAATACAAAGTAAGAAAAGCATCTTTGCAGGAACATTCATTGCTCATATTTTCATCATGAGGACACTGTCAAAGTGACAAAAATGGCATGTCCTTTTATACAGGATCCTGACGTTCACTTGATAATCCTCTAGAAGTAACCTAATAATTCGAATTTCCTTTAGGATTTCCAGTGGTTGGACGCATTTATGACACTCATATACCCATCATCACACTTTCTGAAAACTGATTACTGTATAGAGTGGAAGGATGCTGCCAGATGGTAGTACAAGATATATGCCATAACCACCACCACAGCTGTTAAATACATTTATTTACATTTTTATAGTCATCTTTATTTCCTACAAATACTTTATTCTTTTTCCTGTTGGGTGTTAATATTCTTCCTCCATCTCCTCTTCATCTGTCAGTGGTGCTGGAGTTTGGCTGGCCTGAGTAGAAGTAAAGTGTTTAATGTCATTACCCTAATTAATAAATGTAACAGGTGGGATCAGAGAGCATTTCATTATGTGAAAAGAGCATAGACCCTTTTCACATTTCTGGGTTTCCGAAGCTGAAGTCGTCATAGTTGGGTTAACTCTTATAGCGGTGAATGAGAGAATACATTAAATATATATTTTTGTGTCTCCATTTGCTCAAATAGCAAAAGAAAAACTCCACAATAGTGATTTCACAACTTTCAAAAAGATGGAAAAATTAAAGTGAGATTGATAACTGCAGTGAAAAGAGAGAAAGATGTTAATTTTAACTATCACTCCCAAAGACGCTGTATTAGAAACACTCTCACAGTAGCGGTAACTTGATTTTTGTATTTTGATGCAAAAGTAATACAATACAAAGTATTAGTGTTATAAATGTACATACATAAAAATAAAAAAAAACGTTGCAGGATTTACGATATTGATGACCATTAAAGCACGTCATCACAGTCTGTGAAAAGGGTCTATTTGGGAAAAGCTGCTGCACATTGGACACGGAATGATATTTATTTAATATGTCAAATGTTTGTAAAGTCATTAAACCTACACCCATGAAAATTTTATGCTTAAAGCTTTTCCTGATTGAATTATGTTTTTTATTTTTATTTTTAATTTTTTTTAGCTGCTGCCACATTCTTTGTTTGCCTTTTGGATACCATGAAAATTAAACTTAATTAAAATAATTAAGAATTAAACTTGTGTATTGAGTATGCAAACGTCTTTTTATTGGGTGCTGTTGCCATGGTGAATCGTAATTTCTGAGCTCCATTGATCGTGGCTTTTCATAGTTGGAATGCATGAGCTTAACTCAGAGTCAGTCTACTCAGAGTTGATTGAACCACCTCAATTCAGCTATTCTGAAACCCAAAACTCAGAGTTTCCCATCTCAGAGTAAGTCAACTCAGAGTTCAGGTTTAAACTCAGAGTTGGTTGAACCTCCTTTCTGAAACAGGCCCCTGGATTCTTCCGAATTTCAGCAGTGTATACAGGAGTATACTGGTCCGGATACACCTTTTTTCATGCAGTGGTTGATTCAGACACATTTATTTAAGGTTGTTTTTAACTAACCATTCTGCTGAAGTCAGTTCAGTGTTGATGAAATTACTATAAAATAATTCAACTATAAAGCAGCCCTGCAGAAAACAGTGATGTCATCATTCAGATCAGTTCTCCTGTCAGTGCAGTCAAGTCAATGATATTGCTGAATATTAAGTGTCCCCAACCAAGCAAGCCAGATGTGGTGGTAAGGAACCCAGACTCGTATCAGGTGACAGAAATTGAGAAAAAGATATTTGGGAGAAACCAGGCTTCGTCATTTTTTTTTTGTATTTTAATACTTGTCATTATAGAGAGCTACTAATATATTTCAAATCCCATTAACCTATTTTAATTTGATTTACTTTCATCTTTAATTTGATTTGCAGATGAGTTAGAGTAAATGCTGTTCTCTGAAAGCCATATGTTTTCTTTTCAGTTGACCTACTATATTTACTTTGCATAGCCTATATGTGCATAGGGCACCTGCTCGTTATTATTTCTCCGCTTATAATCCTGTGACAATGGATAACATCCTGATCGCTCCATAAACCAACCTGCGAATGTGTTGAAACCTAGCATGAGACACGGACGGGCGCACTTATGCTTGGGGTTTAGGCTTACCCTTCAACACCATTATATAAACAGCAGTCACATCGCACCCGCGGCTAGAGGAAACAGCAGTTGTGTGGAAACTTTGCGCTCTAGTCTTTCGTGAACCGCACACGTCCGTGCAGCTCTCGCTATGAGTTCGCTCACAAATATTTCTAGTTTACAAGAAGCCAAACGAGTGGCTATTTTTGGAGGCACACATGGAAATGAGATGTCCGGGATTATGCTGGTAAATATGTGGATACTGAATGCAGCCGAGATAGAAAGAAAAAGACTGGTGACCAAACCGTTCATAAGCAACCCCAGAGCAGTGGAGAAATGTACCAGGTACATCAACACGGATTTGAACAGAGCATTTACGCCGGAGAACCTCAGGTAAATATGAGCGATACGTTATTTTCTGTACAAGTCCGGCGCATTTATGAATGGCACTTTTATAAAACAGAGCACAGACTTGTGTTGTAAGAACAATGGTATTTAAACTGTAGCAAAAGTTTAAATCTCGTTAAAGTGCGTTTGTGTTGTTTGTTACCATACATGCGTCAACTCGACGTCTTAGCCGCTGTGTTGCACCTCTCTTTTTCGTCTCGCGCTGTTTTTAAGTAAAAACGTTGTAGGAGCGTTCTCTTCCATTTCGTAGGTCAGTCAAGCTATTTTCAAACGCGCTCTGTGTAAATGGCTCATTTACATGACAACACCACTGACTCGCACGATAAAGTATCAATGGAGCGAGCAGTCAGCTGATCTGAGCCGCTCATGTCATGACTGTTGAGAAACGTCAGTGAAGCGTGACCTGGGTCATGAAGAGCCTTTAATAGGCTATTGCATCATAGAAAACACGTAACATGCTGATATCCATGACAGCGACTTTTTGAGGAGCTTGAATTTGCCTATTTTAAAAATGTGTTTGTTGAATTTCAGTTTAAAAAGCAATTTAAGTAAGTTTGCGTCACTGTATATTATGGGTTAATAAACATAGGCCTACCTATCGATCGTAAAATAGTTAAATGTTTAGCTACTTACATCTTAGCCTACTATGTACTCTTACACTTTGGCTGTGTTTGAAATCACCCCTCACTATATTATCTACATTACTCCACTAATAAAGTCCACTGGAATAAATGGCTGCATGCAAAAACTAAAAAATGCTGCCTTGAGGTAGGAAGGCAACAAGGCCCGTCCGAATCCAATGTTAGCTTCACTTCCTGTCTCCCATATTAATCTGACTGATTTTTGAAGGCAGCATATCCTTCCCTGCCTTTGATATCCCACAATCCTGTGCTTTCCATTCTGTGACAGTTGAGCTATAAAAAATAAACATGGTGTCTGAAAGTTGCGCTGGATGGTTAGTTTGTGTGTAAAAGATTTTGACCAACATTTTCCACTTTTCATGTCATTCCTGGTGAGAATTTACTATTGGAGTAATTAAATATTCACTTAGTTACCACCAAAGCTCTCTCTATTTTGATGTTGATCATTAAACCATTACGCTGCCTCAGAAGTCTGTCCAAATCAGTTTCGTGAGGTACCTTTGTGTGCAAACGCTGCCAGTAAAGTCATTGCCTGATAGGGCAGCAAGGCAACAAGTCAGCTGCCTAAGTTTTCAGATGCTGCCAGTGAAATCGAGTGAGTGAATTTGAACACTTAGTGCACTGGGGCTACCGCTTTTGCAGAGTTTGTGCTTGCTTTTTAATAATCATTTGAAACTTAGCAGTTGGCAGCTCCAGTAGTAAGATGAAAAGATTTATCTGTCATGGAAACTAGCATATATAAGCAGTGTTGGGCACGTTACTTTAAAAAAGTAATTAGTTATAGTTACTAGTTACTTCTTACAAATAGTAACTGAGTTAGTAACTGAGTTACATCATTATAAAAGTAACTAATTACCAGGGAAAGTAACTAATGTGTTACTTTTTTTTTTCTTCAAATGTTCAAATATGTCAAATAACTTGGATGCCCCCAATATTAAATATGTTAAATGAATGAATTGGACACTAAATAGAATAAATTATTATTATAAAACATTGTACATTAATGTACACTATTGTAATGTTGCTGTGGGACAATGTGAGAGACACCTATCAAATTCAATATATTATTGTAAATATTATCAGTAGACCTACTATAGTGTACATATTGTGTAAATATTATCAATAGATCTACTATAGTGTAAATATTGTGTAAATAGTATCAGTACTTCTTTACTACTCCTCTGGTAGTGGAGCTCACGTTATCACCTGGGTTTTTAGCCACTAATACATTTCCTGTTTACATTTCACTGCCAGTTGTATATTGTGTATATAACTGTGTATGTGACAAATAAAACTCTTGAATCTTGAATAATATTGTGGCTGTGATGACGTGAGGCTTCATTAGATTAGAAATAGAATTACTTGCCACCGACGTGGATAGACTCTTTCTCCCTGGGCATAAGCTTCACGTTACATTTATGTAATGTTTATATGTTTATAAACATTCTTACCGTTCACCTCAACGAGGGAAAAGTAGCGCTTATACTTCCAGTTTGCGAAAGCTACCTTTGAAGTCGTTGGACTGCCATCGCTGACTGTGCATATGCGTGTGCGTCAAAGGTGTGTGTGTGTGTGTGAACTCAACCTATCAACCTCAACCTTGTCTCCCACCCACCAATCATCATCAGTTATGTGTACCACCCAACCCAACCCCCAACACGCATGGCTAGCGCGCGCGCGCACACAGACACACACACACGCGCGCGCGTTGCAGGTCTGACTGACAGAGAGCCTGTTCGGATGAAAACCGCTTCAGTGAGCTCAATTATAGTAACGCCGCATTTTTTTCCTCAGTAACGCTAACGGCGTTGTAACGGAAGAAACAGTTATTCGTTTGATTACTAGTTACTGAAAAAAGTAATTCCGTTAGTAACGCCGTTTATCTATAACGCCGTTATTCCCAACACTGTATATAAGCCTTAAACAAGTCAAAAGGAATTTATAGCTGTTTGATATTACGCTGTAGCCACATTGAACCAGCGATTTGGAAAATGGATGGATGGATGATTCAGCTGCGGGCGATATCTTCTGGCAAGAAGTGGGAATTAATTTGGCGTGACTGTCACAGTGCATTATGGGTATTCTCTAGCTGTTGAGCGTACAGCTGTGTTGAAGAATTCAGAGGCTGCATCCTTCAAAGGACTAGTGAAGTCTGTGAAGGTTGGACAGAGCGATGTTAAAAGGGACGCTCTAGCCTACTTAGGATTATTCTTGTCGCCAACTGTGACAGCTTCTGTTGACTCTTTGTACCTGACTTTTTGGAAAGTTATATTAAACTGTCTGAAAACAAAACAGTTCAAAAAATGTCATGTACAGTTAGGTTCATATATATTTGGACAAATTTTTGTTTTTTTCAGGTATTTACCTAAAAATATTCAAGCTATGGTTGTATAATGGATATGGGCTGAAAGTGCACACTCAGTTTTAATTTTGCATCCAAATTTAGAGTAGCCAGTAGAGTAGTCAGTGTGGACGGAAGGCCAAAATGGAGAGAAAAATATATGTTTTCAAATGAAAATGTATTAGTGTGGACATGGCCTAAGCAGGTAAAAGGTCTGAAGTTGATTCTAAGTGTGGTATTTGCATTTGGAATCTACTGCTGTGAACCAACATCATGTGTTCAAAGGTGCTCTCCATACAAGTCAAACTGGCCATTATAAGGCTTCAAAAACAAAACAAGTCCATCAGAGGGATATCAGGAACATTAGGAGTGGCCAAATCAACAGTTTGGTACATTCTAAGAAAAAAAGAATGCACTGGTGAGCTTAGCAACATAAAAAGGCCTGGACGTCCACGGAAGACAACAGTGGTAGATGATCGCACATCGCAGGATCCTCTCCATGGTAAAGAAAAACCCATTCACAACATCCAGCCAAATAAAGGTCACTCTCCAGGAGGTAGGCGTGTCATTGTCAAAGTCTACAATCAAGAGAAGACTTAAAGGATTAGTTCACTTTTAAATAAACTTTTGCTGATAATTTACTCACCCCCATGTCATCCAAGATGTCCATGTCTTTCTTTCTGCAGTCAAAAAGAAATTAAGGTTTTTGAAGAAAACATTCCAGGATATTTCTCCATTGTGCACGCTTTTGGATGAGTGCACAGAGACACATTTTCTCACAGCGCGCGCGACTTCTCATTCGCGTCTTTTGGCACTACACCCGGGTGATGACGGTGAAAATGACTGGTCATATTCGAACATACGGCAGCACTCGCATGCATTGAACAAAGTTTACAAAGAGAGAATTATTTGAAAAATAAAAAAAATATATATATATGTATATATTTGAAGGACTGTTACACGGCACCCCTGCTCTCGTCAGACGGCACCCCGGTTGGGAAACACTGTTTTATCTAACGTCTTTGCTGTTGGTTTTGTCCTACTCTTCCACTTCTTCTTCTCTTTACTTGGCGGCCCCATCCAACTTAAAGGTGCATTGCTGCCAGCCTGCCACCTACAATACTGGAGTGTGAAACAGGTGATGACTGCGTCGTGGCGGGTGGTGGGCCGGCCCTCCAGCCGTACTGGAGTACCGGCCGTTCTGTGATTCTCCAGATCACACAGATGGTCAGTCCGCCCCTGTCTCCATATAATGGACTTTAATGTGCTCCAAACGGTTCAAGGTCCAAATGACAGTTGCAGTACAGCTTCAAAGGGCTTTAAATTATACCTTATTCATGAAACTATGAATAAGGGTCTTATCAAGCGAAACAGTATTTATGCTATTTTTTACCTCTTATCAGACGAACGTGATCATCTCTGAGCTCCGCCATAACTTCTGCTAAGTGAGGTCAAAATACGAGCGTGGTCATAGATGTATATGTATATGCCTCATTAGTGCCAGCACGCTTCAGTAGAATGAGGCATCTACGATCAAAATATATCTATGACCACGCTCGTATTTTGACCTCACTTAGCAGAAGTTATGGCGGAGCTCAGAGATGATCACGTTCATCTGATAAGAGGTAAAATAATAGCATAAATACTGCTCGGTTTCTCGCAGAAACTGATCGTTTTGTTAGATAAGACCCTTATTCATCGTCTGGTATCGTTTAAAGCCCTTTGAAGCTGTACTGAAACTGTCATTTGGACCTTGAACCGTTTGGAGCCCATTGAAGTCCATGATATGGAGAAAAATCCTGGAATGTTTTCATCAAAAACCTTTATTTCTTTTCGACTGAACAAAGAAAGACATGGACATCTTGGATGACATGGGGGTGAGTAAATTATCAGCAAAAGTTTATGTAAAAGTGAACTAATCCTTTAATGAGAGCAAATACAGAGGGTTCACCACAAGGTGCAAACCATTCATAAGCCTCAAGAAAGGCCAGATTAAACTTTGTCAAAAAAAAATCTAAAAAAGCCTGACCAGTTCTGGAAAACTATTCTTTGGCTGGTTGAAACTAAGATCAACCTGTACCAGAATGATGGGAAGAAAAAAGTATGGAGAAGGCTTGGAACAGCTCATGATCCAAAGCACACAACGTCATCTGTAAAACATGGTGGAGGCAGTATGATAGCATGGGCATGCATGGCTTCCAGTGGCACTGGATCACTGGTGTTTATTGATGATGAAGACAGAAGCAGCCGTATGAATTCTGAAGTGTATAGGAATTGTGTCTGCCCAGTTTAAGCCAAATGCAGCAAAGTTGATTGGACGTGCTTCATGGTACAGATGGACAATGACCCAAAACACACTGCAAAAGCAACCCAGGAGTTTTTTAAGGAAAAGAAATGGAATATTCTGCAATGGCCGAGTCAATCACCTGATCTCAACCCGATCGAGCATGCATTTCACTTGCTGAAGGCAAAACTAAAGGCAGAAAGACCCAAGGACAAACAACAAGTGAAGTCAGCTGCAGTTAGAGCCTGGCAAAGCATCAGAAAGGAGGAAACCCAGTCTTTGGTAATGTCCATGGGTTCCAGACTTCAGGCAGTCATTACCTGCAAAGGATTCTTAACAAAATATTAGAAATGAAAATTTTATTTATGATTATATTAATTTGTCCAATTACATTTGAGCCCCTGAAAATGGGGGGACTGTGTATTAAAATGGTTGCAGTTCCTAAAATTTGTACTTGACATTTTCGTTCAACCCCTTGAATTAAAGCTGAAAGTCTGCACTTCAAATTCATCTTGGTTGTTTCATTTTAATTTTATTCTTGTGGCATACAGAGCCAAGAGTATGGAAATTATGCCTGTGTCTAAATATTTATGGACCTATATCTCAATGGAGAAGGGGCCAAGAGTGGCCACTTCTTTAGAGTGGTGACCAAGAAGCTAATGGTCATGCTCCATGATCTCATATGGTGATGGGAGAAACTTTCAGAAGGACAAACATCACTGCAACACTCTATTTATCTGGGCTTTATGGTAGAGTGGCCAGACTCAAGCTCAGTGAAGACACATAAAAAGCAATATTGGGAGCAGACTCATTCGAGCTACCTTTTTTTTGTCAAATGAATTAAAAAGTAATGGATGTCTGTTGGAAGTTGTATTTTCGAACTCTGATGTGTTGCTAATACAACTCATTGTGTTTCTCCCTAGACATTTAGAGAAAATATTGACTTATTGTTAAATGTACCTTCATAAAACCTGCAAAAACCCAGGGACAAGCTGTTCAAGCCCACTGTATGAAATGCACGTTTGTGTATTACCGACTGAATGGGGTAGGTTTTAGGTAAAAACTAAACCTAACTTTAAAATAATACAAATTAATGGCCATGCATCTTCCCCACTGCCGTATCAGTGGGGAAAAAACAAGTACTTTTGCAAACTGACTTGCCTTGGTGGAATTATAAATACAATTGAGCCTGCTTATTGAGATAAAATCAATCAGTCAAGTCAAGTCAAGTCAACTTTATTTATATAGCGCTTTTAACAATGTAGATTGTTTCAAAGCAGCTTTACAGTGTTAAACAGGAAAATAATGCAGCATAATTTTATTCAGCTGTATAGCCATTCTGGAAAAATTTCAAGTATCATACAGTGACAGTGTGGGCTTTAGATCAATAATTTGATCAGTAATTTAGTTTAAATGGTTAATTTAGTTTATTATTTAGATGTATTTCGATGTTTAGTTGAAAAATTTAGTGTTTTTTTAAAATTTAGGAAACACTGCATACATAACAATGTACTGTGAGGGGCTGCAAAACACACACAACAGATGTTCACATGTTGAATTGTTTTTATGCAATTTATTTTTTGGACCAGCTGGAATGCTTGATGAAATTCTCTGTGTTATTTTTCTGTCCTCTCTTGGTTTGTGTGCTTATTTTATGCATATCTGCGGTTTATTTTATTCCTAGTAGCAACAAAGTGTATAAATTTTTTTTGTAGAATAGGAATAGGAATGTTTCTGGACCCTTTTTTTCTAACTCAGCAGTTGGAGCAGTAAATATTTTTTTAAATAAGTAAATGAGTTATTATTTATGTAATAGCTGATCCTTTTGTACCACTTATCTGTTGAAGTTAACGATACATCTGCACCTAACTGCTATTCAAGAGATTTTAACATCAATACCTGCCCAGTTTCCTGTATGCTATTTTCTTTAGGACAAAGGTTTCAAGGTCCTGAGTAGATTTGAACTTCTAAGCATCTTATAATTTACTGGCACATGTTTATTTAAGTCTCCAAGTGCTGAATTAAGTAAATGTATCGTTCTGTTTGCATTATGCATTGAAAAGGATTATTTTGTTAATTATTTGTGTTTTGTTCATTATTATTGTACATTTTAATTAATATTGATAAGACACTTTCCATCCACAGTGCTCCTGATTTTGAAGGGCTGCCATATGAAGTCCAGAGGGCCAAGGAAATCAATCAGCTGTTCGGACCCAAAGGAAGCTCGGATGCATATGATGTCATCTTTGACCTTCACAACACAACCTCAAACATGGGCTCCACCCTTATTCTGGAAAGCTCAACAGACCTCTTCAACCTTCAGATGGTGCATTATATCAAAGTAAGCAACTAGATCCAATTATACTGTACATTATTAAAATCATTTTGTTATATATATATATATATATATATATATATATATATATATATATATATATATATATATATATATATATATATATATATATATATATATATATATATATATATATATATATATATATATATATATATATATATGTATATATATGTATATATATATATATATGTATATATATGTATATATATGTATATATATATATATATATATATATATATATATATATATATATATATATATATATATATATATATATGTATATATATATATATATATATATATATATATATATATGTGTGTGTGTTTGTGAGTGTGTTTTGTCTTTTGTTTATTGTTTTTAAAGAAATTAAGAATTTTATTCAGCAAAGACACATTAAATTGACTGATCAAAAGTGGCAATAAAGACATTTATATTTATTGTTACAAAAGATTTCTATTTTAAATGTTGTCCTTTTGAACTTTCTATTCATCAAAGCATCTTGAAAATTATGTAAAAATTATAAAAAGTTATTTTAAATTGTATTATTTTGCAATATTTATTTTTGTTAGTGTATGTTTGATCAAATAAATGCAGCCTTGGTGAGAATAAGTGACTACTTCCAAAAACATTTAAATCTTACCGACCCTAAAATTTAGAGAGAAAAAAATTGTTGCATGTATCATATACTGAGCATTAAATTCTTTACCAAAACATACCAATACAAAGATTTTGCTTAATGTCATAAAATAAGGGTTTAAGCAAATAAAAGTCTTTATACCTGTGCTCTTCTCCCCATACAGAAAGTTATGGCTCCCCACACCTGTTCAGTACTGTTAAACGAACACCCACAGCTGAAGTATTCAACCACACGCTCTGTGGCCAAACACCCAGTTGGTGAGTACAAAGTCCTGGGACATTCAGCAGCCCAAATCTGTTTAAAATATGGACTGCTGAATAGTTGAATATTACATCTAATAAAATAGTTTGATATTACCTCTCAAAGTCAACCAGCCACTAAGAAGTGGGATAACCAGGGATAAGTCTGGTTATAATGAAAGCATTCAGAGCTTCACAGATAATTCTGTAGACCTCTAGAGCTTATCCTGTGTTATTTGATGAGACACCTTTTTCCCTGTATTAATACTCAAGAGGCCTTAAGTGGAAACCAAACATAGCAGGGTCAGAAATCAAATTTTCCATTGGAAATGATTTCCAGAGGCATTTCTTACTATTTTTTTTATATTTACCTTATTAAATGTTTTTTATTTAGTCAAATTCAATACTTTAACCAATAACTTCAATCAGAAAACTGGAATTTTACTTTGCAAATCATTAGCTAAAGATTAATTAAAGCATACAACTGGAAGTTGACATGCATGGCTTTGTGGTAATTAACATTAAATTACACTTAGTTAATACTAAGTGTTATAACTTTATCTATTAATCAAATAAGACTCAATATTAGTTACTGATGCGGCAGTCATTAATGAATGGTTTAATTCTTCATGAGCCATACATTAACTCATAATTATCTGTCCAGTAGTTAAGAATGAATTAATGCGTATTAGTGCACCCATATTGTAAAGTGTTACCGTAACAGTTGCACCTCCTGTAACATGAGTTTACACTGCTGTCTGTAACCCTATTAGAACAGACCTTTGACCCTTTGTTGGATTATGACCCACCAGTTGAGATAGATGTATGACACTTATATAGATGTGTTTCTATTGCAGGTCTTGAGGTGGGCCCTCAGCCACAGGGCGTTTTGAGGAGCAATGTATTTGAGTCCATGAGGACGATACTGAAGCATGCTCTGGACTTCATTGAGCTTTTCAATAGTGGTGAGGTCAATAGAAGTTAAGCAGAGATCAGCATGCTTACTGCACTGAACCTGGAATGTGTTGTTATAAAGGGATTTCAAAGGCATTATTTTTTTAATCATTATTTTACAAAGGATTATTTCCTATATTTCTTATACAATAGTCAGAGGTGCACATAAGTGGTGCACATGCTTGACCAAAATAAAAAATGCGCTGGGTAAATAAGTTCGGAGCACTCATTTGCGTACCGACATGCTTGCTGATTTTAGGTTTGAAAATGTTGAAAATTCATATTAAAAAAAAAAAAAAGAAGAAAAAAAATTGAATGTAAATAATAGCATTGTATTTTTAAGTGTACTATAAATATATATATATATATATATATATATATATATATATATATATATATATATATATATATATATATATATATATATATATATATATATATATATTTTTTTTTTTTTTTTTTTTTAATATTCTAAAACAAATTTTAGTATCATATTTTATTATTTTGTTTATTATTATTTTTTTTACTAAATAAAGTGCAATAATGCTATTATGAATTATTTTATTTTGTATAGTTATATTTAATGGCTCACACTATGTGCAGTGTGAACACCAGACCAAATCACCAGGTGCTCTCATGAGAACCAGACTGAGAAACTTATGTGCACCCCTGACAATAAAATTATTTTCTTATATAAACCTATAATAATCATTTGCAATCAGTTACCATATGGAACCACAATGTTGTTTTTCAGATGTGTCACACAATTAGATGAGATATAGCGCATTTAAATAATGGGTTTTTCATATAGTTTAGAATTTCTTTCCCCCATGGCCATCTGTTTCTCTGCCAAGTGTATGGCATTTCAAGACAAACGGTTATACATTTACATTTATTCATTTAGCAGACGCTTTTATCCAAAGCAACTTACAACTGAGGAATACAGGAAGCGATCCGTCATCAAGAGGCGAAAAAAACACAAAAAGTGCTTGAAATACTAAGCTTTGGACATTGTTTAGAGTAGCATAATCTAGAATAGGGAGGGAATAGAGGAAAATGTAGTTTTTTTGTTGTTGTTTTTTTTAAGTGCTCATGGTAGGAGCGAGTGGAAGTACGCAGGAGCTGAGTAAGCAAGTGTCAACGCCTTGAACTTGATGCGAGCAGCGAGTGGTAGCCAGTGCAGAGAGATGAAGGAAGGTGTTACATGGGCCCTTTTGGGCTCGTTGAAGACAAGACGTGCCGCTGCGTTCTGAATAATTTGAAGCATCTTGATTGCACATGATGGAAGTCCAGCCAGAAGTGCATTGCAGTAGTCAAGCCTAGAAATGACCAGGGCCTGGACGAGAAGCTGTGTTGCATGCTCTGTTAGGAATGTTGAAATGTGGTCTTTGAAGGACAGCTGGTCATCAAAGGATACTCCAAGATTTCTGACTGACATTGAAAGGGGTAATCAAGGATTAACCTAGCTGATGGTGAAATCGTGTTGTAGAGTCGGCAGGGAGTAGAGATTGTAGAGATTGGCAGGGAAGACGAGAAGCTCAGGCAACCTTGAAATAATTACCTTTAAGATAGGACTCAAACCAGTGGAGTGGAATTCCTGTGATGCCCAGTGATGAGAGGGTGGACAGAAGAATCTGATGATTCACAGTGTCAAAGGGCAGCAGATAGATTGAGGAGGATGAGGACTGATGATTTATAATCAGCTTTCACAATCCGCAGGGCTTTAGTGACCGTCAGTAATGCGGTCTCTGTTGACTGGCCCCTTTTGAAACCTAATTGGTTGATGTCTAGCTGGTTATACTGTGAGAGGAAGATGAAACCTGGTTGAAAACAACTCGCTCAAGTGTTTTCGCTATGAATTGTAGGAGAGAAACAGGTCTGTAGCTATCTATAAGTGATGTGTTTAATGTGTTTAATTTTTAGCAGTGGGGTTACCCAAGCCTGCTTGAATGTGGTAGGGAAAATGCCAGTGCAGAGAGATGTGTTGATGATGTGTGTGAGTGCTTGTAGGAGTGTAGGAGACATGGCTTGTAGAAGGTGTGAGGGGATGGGATCTAGAGGACAGGTGGTGGGATGGCTGGAGAGGAGAAGTTTAGATACTTCTGCTGCATGAGTGTAGAGAAGGAGGAGAGAAAATTTCTGGCTGTGGATGTGACTGATCTAGAATCCTGTGTGTGTGTGGAGCCGAGAACTGACTGCTGATGGTTGTTGTTTTATCAGTGAAGAAGTGGGCAAAATCGTTTGCAGATAAAGTGCTGTTGATTTTGCTGTGGAAAAATTAAGACTTAGCCACATGGACTTCATCTGAGAAGATGGAGGACAGATACTATCTAAACAAGAAGTTAAAGTGGAACACAAAGTGTCTGTTGCAGTATTTACATCCATGGATGAGAATTGTGTGGATGAGGGAAGAGAGGATAACACAATAGAGGACAGATGAGAAGGAGAAAGTGAGCGCAGGTTTCGTCTGAAAGGAACTGGTAGAGTAAGTAGTAAGTAAGAGTAAAAGTGATGAAGTAATGATTTAAAAGTGATGAAGTGAGAAGTTATACTCTCAGGTCATTGAGTCAGCCTGCACTGATTTAAATATGAACTGCCCGACCTCAGCATTTCAGCCAGTTTGAAATACAGACTTCTTCTTTTAAGCATTTATCTTAAATGTATCTTAATTTACCTTAGTTTCCATGTCATTTGTAGCTTGCTGGGTTTTGTAATGTCATGCTGTATAAAGGGGCCGCATTGTTGTGGATGAATATCTCATTGTGAGCGTTCAAACGTGCTTTCCATTTGCCAGTGCAGATCCATGTTTGGACCACATCAGCATAACAAGCAAAACAGTAGATCTGACATAATGTAAACTATTAATTAAGGGACTCAGGGATTTGATTGACGCAGGAGCCATCTGCTATGAACACAAGCTAACAGCTAAATTATCCAGTTGTTTGAACTTTGTATTTCTCATATTAAACTTTAAGGGATTTGAAAAAATAAAACTCCTATCGAAACCTCATATTTTCATAACTTTAGAATGCACCTGGCATTTTCCCACATGGTCATGTGTTTTATCAGTCCCACTTTTTGAGCATAGACCTGAAAATTACCTTTTCAACTTAACCAAGATACTGTACAGTATGAGCCCTATAAAGCCAATCATATTAGATTGAATGTGATGGTTTTTAAACCTGTACCATACGTTATGCTCTAACCACATAATATTTTCCAGTTTTTGATGTGAAATAGCTAATAATAATTAAAAATTAATAATAAAATATTAATACATAAATAAAATGATAATAATAATAAGAACAATTTTGGCACATTCAGTCTTCAGTGTCACACGATCCTTCAGAAAGCATGCTGATATGCAAATTTGCTGAATTTCTTTCGATAATAGAAATTTCAAAATAATCTATTTGAACAATTTAATGTGTCCTTGCTGAATAAAAGTATTGATTTCACTTTGAACAGTAGTGTATATTACACAATACATTTATATAATTAATGGCATGTATTACTGTTAAAAAAATCTGTATAGGTTTTTTTTCCTTCAATTTTTTTTAACTCTATGTTTTGCAAGTGATCAGCAACAACTATTTAAAATATTAAACATGAACTTATAATAGAAGAAATGTAAAGATAAAAATCTTTATAGTGAAACATGAGGAGCACTTTAGCATGCGTCTTCCTTTTAAGGGTGTCATGTGGCTATTGTAACAACACTGGTCATCCCTTTTACTTAAACTACATGAAATATGTTTTTATTCTAGATAGTGAGAAAGTGAAGGAAAATAAAATGGCAACACATAGCCTATCATAATTTGAGTCCAAAAGTCCAAAACTCTTTGTACCAACTTGAAAAAATAAATATTTAGTGACCACATGTTTCTGCACATGCCTACTCAAAAACCTGACAGCTTTACAATGCTGAATGTTTATTGCGTGAGTGTCAGAACATATTATTGACATATTTCATGAAGACAGTAAGTCAGTACAAGATGGGAAAATGCACTACTCTGAATTTCTCAAGTGGACAGAGCAAAGCTGGCAAATACTGTAGGTCGGCTTACAGAATTTTTTTTTTTTTATAACATTTTTAGACCAGCTGGATCCCACTCCCACTGAAGGAACCAAAGCTGAAAAAATACAACATGACCTAAGCATAATACACATGTTTTTATTGCATGCCTGTTGAATTGCATGTAATGGCTCTACATAAGCCACTGATTAATAATGAATGGGATTGTTCACCAAAAATTGAACATTTGGTTACACTTTATTTTAAAGTGTCCTTGCTACAGTATAACTTTGCATTTAAGTACTGAGTAATAGTAAGTAAAGCCAAGAGGCATTTCCCATGAATAAAGGCTCATTGGTAAGATTGGGCTCCAGGATGGCATCCGGTGGTTAACCTGTGCTGGTGGTGAGAATTGTTATATGGATTACACACTCCTATAGAAGACCTGCGAGTTAATACCTGCGGGCACACTGACACTGACTTAAATAGCAGGAAACGGTTTACAGGGGATGTCTCAATAGGGTACTTTGACCAATAGTTGATGGTTCCCACCATCGTTCTATGGGCAAAGGAACCTTCTCACTAGTATCCCACTAGAAGAAGGTCAACGGCCACTCAGTGGACCTGGGGCCCCAATAAGGCATTCGAGCCCCAGCACTTCTAACTCCTTTGGCAGCCCCAGCATCCGGTTTGTCTCTCAGATGTACTGGCATTGCCTCTCCCCTGATCAAGAGTGGCCTGGACGAGAGAAGCCTTTGATAAGTGTTAGGACCACCTAAGGTATCTTAAACTGTCCCTGCAGTGACAAACAAGTCAACAAACCACTTCTGCAGAGGAAACCTAAGGCTGTATATGACTTTGTAGAAATCAAAAACCCAGTTTAAGGTAGTTACCAGAGATAAGCCAGAGTAATGGTGATGATGCTCAGGCACTAGGTATCTCATTCTAGAGTAGTCCTTTCGGTGTTCCCGAAAAACGAGCTTGTGCACAGTGAGACCTGTGGTTTTGAATCTCCTCTCAATGGCACGCCCAGCTGCCTTCATTTTTCGTAGTTCATTGGTATACCAGGGGGCTGATCGGGTGAAAGTGACTGTTCTGGTTTTGACCGGGACATGAAGATCCAGAATGCTTCTGAGGGTGTTATTATAATAGTCCACTGAGTCCATGGGTGGTAGACAGTTTACAGAAAGGAGATGCTGGAGATTGGATGCCATAGTCTCGAAGTTAATGTTTTTCAGATTTCTGAAGCAGATTTGGCGTTTGGGCTCGATGAGGCTGGACAGTGAACACATCTTCATGGAGATGGCCTTATGGTCAGAAACTCCAAGATCATACACCAGAAGATTGCTGAGATAAACAGAGTTTGTAATGACTAGATCAAGAGTGTGGCCCCTGGTATGAGTGGGGGCATCGACAAGTTGTGTCAGATTAAAACAGTTGAGTAATTGGAGGAATTCTGCTGCGAAATGGCAGGTTGAAGAGTTGACATGAATATTCATTTCTCCAAGTACGATGATATTAGCAGACATTGTACAGAAAGTTGAAAGAAGATTGGACATCTCTGGGATGAATGATGAGTTTGGTTTGGGTGGGCGGTAAATAAGAAGTATCATAGTGGAAAAAGGGTGCTTACATGTAAATGATAGGCATTCAAACGAAGACAGCTCAGGCAGGGTTATAGGGGACGAGATCAGATCACTTCGGTGGATGACAGCCAGACCACCACCACGCCCTGTGCTGCGGGCTTTCTGTAAGTAGCAGTAACCAGGGGGACAGGTCTCATTTAAAACAGAATAAACATCTGGTTGATGCCAGGTTTTTGTAAGGCACAACATATCCAAACACCTTTTTTTAGAATATGATCATGTATGAGGCAAGATTTGTTTGTGATGGATTGTGCATTAAAAAGTTAATCTTGATATTCGATGCAGCAGTGTGTCTCTGTATTGGCCGAAGTAGACTGAGATCCACTCCATGTTTTCTCCGGTTTCCATCCAAGTCAGTGCATAGCGATGTCATGGAAACTCCAGTGCTACTAGTCCTAGGAGTGAAGGCGCCCTGATGACGTGTTCGAGATGTGACGATGCGCACACCAGACCAGATGGATGAGATGTTGTGATCAGACCAGGAGAAAACAAACTTTCAACGGCAACTTCTGTGAATGTACCAGGCCGGCGAAGGAGTCCAAGTTGTTTAATGACTGATGTACACGATGGAGTGGTATAGTTGTTGAATTTCTTAAGTTGAATGGCTGAATAGTTCAGCATTATGCCAGTCGTGGAGAGTGGTCTGTTAGCCATAAGCCATGCCCTTGATGCACAGAGGAAAGCCAACAGACACAGCAAGCAAATAACTGTGACTATGGGTGGATAACTCGCGATCATCGGCAGTGACTTTGGGTGAAAGCCTCACGGTAACAGGCAGTGATGAACAGATATGGGAATCCCCAAGCGATAGTAAGTCGGCGGAATCCGTACAGAACACATACAAATCCACAATATTTACTAGTGAGCAGCGACACTAGTATAACTTACTGAATGTATTACTGTTCGACAAACATTATGCTATAGGATATACAGTAACAACAACTGTTGCACTGTAGAAGGTTTTCATTTAGAGAAAACGGAGAAGCGGCGAACAAGCCACGCCAGCGTCCTCTCCTCTCTCGACCTCTCCTCACAAGCGTGTGTCTATTTTATTCACAATAGAACATAGATAACATAACAAATGTTTAAATGGAGAAATTGTACACTTTTATCCACTAAATGAGCTAATTTCAAACTTGATGCCTGCTACAGGTCTCAAAATAGTTGGGATGGGGGCATGTTTACCATGGTGTAGCATCTCCTCTTCTTTTTAAAACAGTTTGAAGATGTCTGGGCATCGAGGTTATGAGTTTCTGGAGTTTTGGTGTTGGAATTTGGTCCCATTTTTGCCTGATATAGGTTTTCAGCTGCTGAAGAGTTTGTGGTCGTCTTTGACGTATTTTTCGTTTAATGATGTGCCAAATGTTCTCTATAGGTGAAAGATCTGGACTGCAGGCAGGCCAATTCAACACCCGGACTCTTCTACGACGAAGCCATGCTGTTGTAATAGCTGCAGTATGTGGTTTTGCATTGTCCTGCTGAAATACACAAGGCCTTCTCTGAAATAGACATCATCTGGAGGGGAGCATGTAGCGTTAGACATCTCTGCAGCAGTCTATCGTGTATCACAGTCACCAAAAGTGATTAACTTATTCATGGAAGAAAAATCAGATAGACCACCATCGTCTGTTGAACTCACAGCAGCACTCGTTTATTTTGTACGCATACTCACAACATACACAGTGCACAAGGCACGCACGTTTCAATGACGTCAATGCGTAGACTATAACATGGCTTTGCCACTTATACTTATTCAAGTATGCTTAACACTCCCACTCAAAGTGACATGTTTATAGGATTCTATAGTGGCAAACAAAAAAAACTAAAAAACATAACTTCAAAATAAAACATTTGGTATACTGGCAGTAATCTCAAAACTTCTCAAAAAAAACTTCTCAAACACATCTGCCAGTTCACATTATTCTCCAAACAAATACCTCTTGAAGTTCTCAAACTTAAAGGGTTAGTTCACCCAAAAATGAAAATTCTGTCATTAATTACTCACCCTCATGTCGTTGGACACCCGTAAGTCCTCCGTTCATATTCGGAACACAAATGAAGATATTTTAGTTGAAAGCTGATGGCTGAGAAAGGCTTCAATCAGGCCTCCATTGGCATTCAGTACATTGACACTTCCAAGATCCATGAAAGGCACTTAAAACGTCGTTACAAAGTCTATCTCACCACAGTGGCTCTACAATAATCTTACGATGCGACGACAATAGTTTTTGTGCGCAAAAAAAAATCAAAATAACACCTTTATCCAACTTGTTCTCGACTTCCGTGTATGCCTCCACGACGCATGCGCGAGAATATGACGCAGATCCGGCGTTCGGACATATGACCCAGAAGCGATTTGTTTACGAGCAGAGGAAGACGCGCGTGTCTAAGCTGTTGGATTCTACATTGATCGTGCTTTAGGTCTCGGCGTAGTGCTCAAAATGGGGCTTAAATGTGTATTTCATGGATTCCCGAACACTGGCGCTACGTCATATTCTCGCGCATGCGTCGTGGAGGCACACACGGAAGTCGAGAACAAGTTGGATAAAGGTGTTATTTTGATTTTTTTTTGCGCACAAAAACTATTGTCGTCGCATTGTATGATTATTGTAGAGCCACTGTGGTGAGAGACTTTGTAACGACGTTTTAAGTGCCTTTCATGGATCTTGGAAGTGTCAATGTACTGAATGCCAATGGAGGCCTGTGTGAAGCCTTTCTCAGCCATCAGCTTTCAACTAAAATATCTTCATTTGTGTTCCGAATATGAACGGAGGTCTTACGGGTGTCCAACGACATGAGGGTGAGTAATTAATGACAGAATTTTCATTTTTGGGTGAACTAACCCTTTAACCTTTGTCACCGGCTTGGTAAGGACATCAGCTATCATGTTCGCAGTAGGACAATATTCTATAGATATTTTCCCTTCTGTGTGTGCAGACCATACAAAGTGATATTTTATATCAACGTGTTTACTACTCTGTCTGCATACTGGGTTCTTAGACAACGCAACGCTATATATCGCCCCCTGGTTGTCCTCATATATCTTGACTGGCGAGTGGCGCATACTGGTTACTACTATCAATTCCTTTAAGTAGTTGCACAAGATACATACTCTCTTGAGTAGTGGCAGCTAGTGTCATATACTTGGCTTCACAGGTGGATAAAGCCACCGTTGGCTGTTTCATACTCTTCCACGATATGACTGGACCATTCTCAGTTAAGCTGAAACAATATCCAGTTGTGCTTCTCCTATCATTTTTATCTGCTGCCCAATCAGCATCACTGTATCCCTCAAGCTGTAGGCTTTTCTCACATTTTCGGAAGTGTAGTTCTTGATCTATAGTACCTTTTTAAGTACCTCAGTAGGTGTTTTGCTGTAACCCAATGCTGTTGTTTTGGTTCCGCTAGGTCTGGTCGAGTATATGTCATAATGTATATCAAACTACCTACTATCTCTCTATATCCTGTTGAGTCAATGACTTCACCCTCATTGTCAAAGTTTAACTTTTGTTCACATGGGGTGGATCTTGGTTTACACTTCAAATTTCGCTAACATCTTCTTTATGTGTCTCTTTTGAGTCTTTTTGATCTCTTCATCACTCTGTATGAAATCAATACCCAGGAAGTGTTTAAGTGGACCCATATCTTTCATCTTAAACCTTCTCTTCAACATTTCTTTCACATCACTGAGTAAGGTGTTGTTACTCGCTGCTATGATTAAGTCGTCTACCCATACTAACAAAATCACTTTCTCGTTCTCAAATTCTCTGCTGTAGACACAATGATCAACATCATTTTGTACAAAACCATTCTCTGTAAGGTGATCATGCAGTAACATGTTCCAGTTATGTCCAGACTGTTTTAAGCCATATAATGACTTATTATGTCTACACACTAAGTGTTCTCCTGTTTTTGATTTGATCTCAAAACCTTCCGGTTGCTCCATATACACCTCACAGTCCATCGGAGCATGGAGGTAAGCAGTCTTTACATCCATTTGATGTAGAATAAGATCCTCCTTCACAGCCACTTGCATTAATGCTCGGACAGAAGTCATGTTGGCTGTTGGTGAAAAAGTATCTTTATAGTCAATTCCTTCCACTTGACCATACCCTTTTGCAACATATCTGGCTTTACAAGTCTCAGACCCATCTGGGCTTTCTTTTACTGTGTATACCCAGCGACCTCCCACTGCTTGTTTTCCTTTTGGCAGTGTCGTCAGAGTGAAAGTCTCATTCTCTGTCAAAGAGTTCATTACCTCTTTCATCGCATCAGTCCACATTTCTGCCTTCATAGAGTCCCTAGCCTCTCTAAACGTTTTAGGTACATCATAAGCCACTCTGTAGAAATAATCTACATTTTCACTTTCATCATTACTACACTCAGCTTTACACTGGTAATCATTAAGGTATTCTGGAGCTTTTCTCTGTCTTGTAGGATACCTTCTTTCTCCCTGTTCACTCTGAGTACTATCTGTTTGGATCGGACCCTCCTCAGTACTGGACTCTTTACTCTCTTTAGGTTGTTCCTGGCCTTGATTGACTATTTTTCGTAATGTATCTCCATAACTCTCAATTTTTTCCTCCATGTCACAATTTGTCTGAGTCTGGTTCTCTGTACTACTTTTTGAGAAGAATTTTACCAGCCTATGTTTTAGAACTTTTCTTGTCTCAGGATAATACACATTATATGCTGGACTATATTTGTCATATCCTATGAAAATCCTTTTTTCGCATCTAGAATCCAGCTTCTTCTTATCCTGCTTGAAACGCGTAGCATTCAGAACCAAAAATCCTCATGTTAGACATATTAGTGTTTTTACTGTGAAAACACGGAAAGGTGTCTGCTCTAACCGCTTACTGTAACATCTGTTACGGATTTGAGCTGCTGTCTGTACAGCATATGTCCAAAATTGCTTTGGGAGGTTACTCTCCAATAGCATGCATCGTGACATCTCAAATAAGGTTCTCCAACCTCTTTCGGCAGTTCCGTTCTGATGGGGTGAGTAGGGTGCACTGGTCTCGTGCCTTATCCCGTTACTCCTAATTAGAGACTGGAATTGCTGCCCGGTAAATTCTGTACCGTTATCAGATCTTACACACTTTATTTTTCCATATGGAGCTACTTCTGCTATGAATTTTTCTGTAGCTTTTGTTGTGTCGCTCTTTGCTCTGATAAAGTATGTAAAAATCATTCAAGTGTAATCATCGGTAAATGCTATCGCATACTTGTACCCGTCTTTATCTGCTGGTTCTATAGGGCCGAACAGGTCTGTGTGTACTAGCTCTAGTACGGTTGTAGCTTTAGCGTCTGCCTGTCTGTTTCTACTTTGTGTAAATTTGCCCTGTGTGCATATTTCACAGTTTCGATTGGACCTGTCATGTTTCCCTCTTATCGTCATCCCCTCAACTACTTGTTCTAATTTTGCAACTTCATCAAAATTACAGTGACCAAGTATCCTATGCCACGTTTGAATGTCATAGCTATCGTACACTTCATCAACGTTTTCATTTTCTACTGTGTTAAGGTAATAAAGCTTACCATACACGTCAATTTTAAATTTGGTACCGTCTTTGTGAATTAGCCAGTTATCGCCATCTTTAAAGTGCATCTCGGCTCCGTTAGCTGTAGTTAATTTCACTGAAAAGATGTTCTGTGGAAACGATGGGATGTATAGTGCTTGCTTTAGCCTCGTTTTCACTTGTCGTCCTTCTCTGTCCAGCAAGTAGACTTTGGCTTCTCCCCTAATCTTCGCCATCCCGCTCACCTTGGTTCCGTCGGCAAGCTCGATCATGTGATCCTCGGGCCTGAAGCTCTTGTCAACTGTTATGAACTTTGTGGTGCCGTTAATCATGTGTAATGTAGCGCCACAGTCGACCATGAGACCCTTCTTGTTTCCTCTTTGAATAGGACAGTCACTCATCTTGAAGAAACAAAAAGATGTAGACTCTACCTCTGTCTCTCCATGTGCTTTCTTCACGTGATCATGGCCTTGTCCTCGGTCGCGTCCCTTTCCTCGCTGTCGTGTCCCATTTTCGATCATCTCTTCTCGCCTGAGATCCGTCGGGACATGTCCTGGCCATATGCCCCTTTTTACCGCAGGTGTAACACTCAATATCAGTCAAAACCATTTTCTTTCCTCTCCCTTTTTTACGTGATCTTGTTGTCCCGCTAGTCTTCATCACGTTGTCCTCTTCTACATTCACGTAACTTTTCCCGTATTTTTCAGTACTCTCGTAACTTCGTAGTTTCGCTTTAAACTCGCCGAACGTTACAGCATCATTAGTCTGGGTAATGTGCACAACAAACGGTTTGTACGAATCAGGCAGCCCCTTTACTACCATAGCTATCTGAAGTCCATCACTAATATGCTCGTCTGCTCTTCTCAATGACTTAAATATAGTCTCTGCTCGAATAATGTAGTCAGTGACCGTTTCATTGCTAGCCTTATGAAGTGAGGAAAGTTCACAATACAAACTCACAACGCGGGGTTTGTCTTTTCCGGCGTAAAGCTCGCGAAGAATCTCCAGTGCTTTTCTTCCATCACGTTTCGCGTCCCTCATTATCAACAACAAACTTTTGTTGTCTAAGTATTGTATCAGCTCTGCATATGCCTCTCCGTTCTTTGCCTAACTTCTAAAAATAACTTCTCTGAGGCCACGCTACTCCATGTGCGCGAGGAATCTCGTTTCCCAGAGTTCATAATTTTTCTCATCACCATTGAATTAAAGTCTGAACCACCTTTGGCCTGATTGACTGGGCCCATAACCTGTAGCGTTAGACATCTCTGCAGCAGTTCCCAGAGTTCATAATTTTTCTCATCACCGTTGAATAAAAGTCTGAACCACCTTTGGCCTGATTGACTGGGCCCATAACCTGTAGCGTTAGACATCTCTGCAGCAGTCTATCGCATATCACAGTCACCAAAAGTGATTAACTTATTCACGGGAGAAAAATCAGATAGACCACCATCGTCTGTTGAACTCACAGCAGCACTCTGCTATCGTTTATTTTGTAGCATGCTCACAACACACACAGTGCACGAGGCACGCACGTTTCAATGACGACAATGCGTAGACTTTAACATGGCTTTGCCACTTATACTTATTCAAGTATGCTTAACAGAGCATGTGTTGCTCTAAAACCTTTATATACCTTTCAGCATTCATAGTTTCTTCCAAAACATGCAAGCTGCCCATAACGTATGCACTTATGGACCCCCATACCATCAGAGATGCTGGCTTTTGAACTGAACGCTGATAACACACTGGAAGTTCTCCTTCCTCTTTAGCCCGGATGACACTGCGTCCGTGATTTCCAACAAGAATGTCAAATTTGGACTCGTCTGACCATAGAACACTTTTCCACTTTGAAACTGTCCAGCATGAGCATTGGCCCACAGGACACGACGGCACTTCTGGACCATGTTCACATTTGGCTTCCTTTTTGCATGATAGAGCTTTAGTTGGCATTTGCAGATGGCACGACGGATTGTGGTTTCAGGAAGTATTCCTGGGCCCATTTAGTAATCATGCCGATGAGTGATGCAGTGTCGTCTGAGGGCCCGAAGACCACGGGCATCCAATAAAGGTCTTGGACCTTGTCCCTTACACACAGAGGTTATTCTGACTCTTTTGATGATGTTATGCACTGTAGATGATGAGATTTGCAAAGCCTTTACAATTTGACGTTGCGGAACATTGTTTTGTTAAAGTATTCCACAATCTTTTTACGCAGATTGGAGAGCCTCTGCCCATCTTTACTTCTGAGAGACTCTCCCTCTCTATAGTTGCGTCTCATTTCGAAAGGTTGTGTCCTCCAGAGGTCGCATTTGAAGGCTGCATGTGTCATCAAGGCTGTCTCATTTCAAAAATGTAAGTAGGACACTCTGAATGTGACCTTCAAATGCGCCTTTCTTTTCAGGAATTCGGAGTGTGCATGAGGTGTATCCTTCGCTGCTGCAGATAACCCACAATTCTTTGCGTCGCCATTAACAACCCTCATGTTTTTTAAATATTATTTGAAAAAATGGCGCCGCCGGAAGATATACATGCAAGCGAAGATGTGGTGTTTAAACTTAAGTGGTTTCAAGCTTGTTTTTGTTTTTAAGCTGTATTACCTCAAATAGATAGTTGTGGTAAACAGGATTACAAGTGTTTAGTGATTTTTAAACGTTTAGAACAGTACTTTGCTGTCAAGGCAAGAAACATCCATCCATCCATCCATCTTCTTCCGCTTATCCGGGGCCGGGTCGCGGGGGCAGCAGTCTAAGCAGAGATGCCCAGACTTCCCTCTCCCTAGACACTTCCTCTAGCTCTTCCGGGGGGACACCGAGGCGTTCCAAGGCCAGCCGGGAGACATAGTCCCTCCAGCGTGTCCTCGGTCTTCCCCGGGGCCTCCTCCCGGTTGGACATGCCCGAAACACCTTCCCGGGAAGGCGTTCAGGAGGCATCCGGAACAGATGCCCGAGCCACCTCAGCTGTCCCCTCTCGATGTGGAGGAGCAGCGGCTCTACTCCGAGTTCCTCCCGAGTGACTGAGCTTCTCACCCTATCTCTAAGGGAGCGCCCAGCCACCCTGCGGAGAAAGCTCATTTCGGCCGCCTGTATCCGGGATCTTGTCCTTTCGGTCATGACCCAAAGCTCATGACCATAGGTGAGAGTAGGAACGTAGATTGACCGGTAAATCGAGAGCTTCGCCTTACGGCTTAGCTCTTTCTTCACCACGACAGACCGGTACATCGACCGCATTACTGCAGAAGCTGCACCGATCCGTCTGTCAATCTCCCGTTCCATCCTCCCCTCACTCGTGAACAAGACCCCTAGATACTTAAACTCCTCCACTTGGGGCAGGAACTCTCCACCAACCTGGAGTGGGCAAGCCACCCTTTTCCGACTGAGGACCATGGCCTCGGATTTGGAGGTGCTGATCCCCATCCCAGCCGCTTCACACTCGGCTGCAAACCGTCCCAATGCATGCTGAAGGTCCTGGTTAGAAGGGGCCAACACGACAACGTCATCCGCAAAGAGCAGAGACGAAACCGTGTGGTCCCCAAACCTGACACCCTCCGGCCCTTGGCTGCGCCTAGAAATTCTGTCCATAAAAATTATGAACAGAACCGGCGACAAAGGGCAGCCCTGCCGGAGTCCAACATGCACCGGGAACAAGTCTGACTTACTGCCGGCAATGCGGACCAAACTCCTGCTTCGGTCATACAGGGACCGGACAGCCCTCAGCAAAGGACCCCGGACCCCATATTCCCCCAGCACCCTCCACAGGACGCCGCGAGGGACACAGTCGAATGCCTTCTCCAAATCCACAAAACAAATGTGGACTGGTTGGGCAAACTCCCATGAACCCTCCAGCACCCTATAGAGGGTATAGAGCTGGTCCAGTGTTCCGCGACCAGGACGAAAACCACACTGTTCCTCCTGAATCCGAGGTTCCACTATCGGCCGGATTCTCCTCTCCAGTACCCTGGCATAGACTTTCCCGGGGAGGCTGAGAAGTGTGATCCCCCTATAGTTGGAACACACCCTCCGGTCCCCCTTCTTAAAAAGAGGGACCACCACCCCGGTCTGCCATCCCAGAGGCACTGTCCCCGACCGCCACGCGATGCTGCAGAGGCGTGTCAGCCAAGACAGCCCCACAACATCCAGAGACTTGAGGTACTCAGGGCGGATCTCATCCACCCCCGGTGCCTTGCCACCGAGGAGTTTCTTGACCACCTCGGTGACTTCAGCCCGGGTGATGGACGAGTCCTCCTCTGAGCCCCCAGCCTCTGCTTCCTCAATGGAAGACGTGACGGCGGGATTGAGGAGATCCTCGAAGTATTCCTTCCACCGTCCGACAACATCCCCAGTCGAGGTCAACAGCCGCCCATCGCCACTGTAAACAGCGTTGGTAGGGCACTGCTTCCCCCTCCTGAGGCGCCGGACGGTTTGCCAGAATCTCTTCGAGGCCAGCCGATAGTCTTTTTCCATGGCCTCACCGAACTCCTCCCAGGCCCGAGTTTTTGCCTCCACGACCACCCGGGCTGCAGTCCGTTTAGCCTGTCGGTACCTGTCAGCTGCCTCAGGAGTCCCACAAGCCAGCCAGGCCCGATAGGACTCCTTCTTCAGCTTGACGGCATCCCTTACTTCCGGTGTCCACCACCGGGTTCGGGGATTGCCGCCTCGACAGGCACCGGAGACCTTACGGCCACAGCTCCGAGCAGCCGCTTTGACAATGGAGGTGGAGAACATGGTCCACTCGGACTCAATATCTCCAGCCTCCCTCGGGATCCGGTCGAAGCTCTGCCGGAGGCAGGAGTTGAAGATCTCTCTGACAGGAGACTCGGCCAAACGTTCCCAGCAGACCCTCACAGTACGTTTGGGTCTACCGAGTCTATCCAGCTTCCTCCCCCGCCATCGGATCCAACTCACCACCAGGTGGTGATCAGTTGACAGCTCCGCCCCTCTCTTCACCCGAGTGTCCAAGACATACGGCCGCAGATCAGATGAAACGACCACAAAGTCGATCATTGACCTACGACCTAGGGTGTCCTGGTGCCATGTGCACTGATGGACACCCTTATGCTTGAACATGGTGTTCGTTATGGACAAACTGTAACTAGCACAGAAGTCCAATAACTGAACACCACTCGGGTTCAGATCAGGGGGGCCGTTCCTCCCAATCACGCCCCTCCAGGTTTCACTGTCATTGCCCACGTGGGCGTTGAAGTCCCCCAGTAGAACGACGGAGTCCCCAGTCGGAGCACTCTCCAGCACCCCTCCCAGAGACTCCAAGAAGGTTGGGTACTCTGCACTGCCGTTCGGCCCGTAGGCACAAACAACAGTGAGAGACCTATCCCCGAGCCGAAGCCGCAGGGAAACGACCCTCTCGTTCACCGGGGTAAACTCCAACACATGGCAGCAGAGCTGGGGGGCTATAAGCAAACCCACACCAGCCCGCCGCCTCTCACCATGGGCAACTCCAGAGTAGTAAAGAGTCCATCCCCTCTCGAGGAGTGTGGTTCCAGAGCCCAAGCCATGCGTGGAGGTGATTCCGACTATCTCTAGTCGGAACCTCTCAACCTCACGCACAAGCTCAGGCTCTTTCCCCGCCAGCGAGGTGACATTCCATGTCCCAAGAGCCAGTTTCCGTGTCCAGGGATCGAGTCGTCTAGGCCCCCGCCTTCGACTGCTGCCCGATTCGCTTTGCACCGGCCCCTTACGGTCCCTCCCGTGAGTGGTGGGCCCACGGGAAGGTGTCCCCACGTCGCTCCTTCGGGCTGAGCCCGGCCGGACCCCGTGAGGGAAGGCCCGGCCACCAGGCGCTCGCATACGAGCCCCAACCCCAGGCCTGGCTCCAGGGTGGGGCCCCGGCTGCGCCATACCGGGCGACGTCACGGTCCTCTTTTTTTTGGTCATCATAAGGGTTTTGAACTGCTCTTAGTCTGACCCGTCACCTAGGACCTGTTTGCCTTGGGAGACCCTACCAGGGGCATATAGCCCCAGACAACATAGCTCCTAGGGTCATTCGGGTACTCAAACCCCTCCACCACGTTAAGGTGGCAGTCCATGGAGGAGGGCAAGAAACATTTCATAGTCATTTTCAAGTTATAAATAATTTTCATTCATGTAACTGGTGTGAGAGCGCAACTCCACTGTGAAAGTGTTGGCATAGCAACGTGATACTTGAGCCAATGGAACATTTTAATTTACCATTTCAGGCCGATCACATCTACATTTTTCAGTTGGCCAAATTGAATTTCTGTGAATTGATACAATTTAATTCACAGAAATTCAATTTGGCCAACTAAAAAATGTAGATGTGATCGGTCACTAGAACATTTTGAATTGGAGAAATGTTTTACAGTGAAACTGTGAGGATGGTCCAATTAAATATTTTAAATTGTAGTAACAATTGTTTATTTCTCACTGTCCCAAAAGACAAAAAAATGACAAAAAACATAAATATATTAAGCAAAATGAACACAGACAACAGGGTTGACATTTTATCACATTACTTTATTAACAAGTCAATTCCAACACAGGATATTTGATGAAAATACCTTATTTTCAATAAGGAAAAACTCTGAATATTCAAGAAGTCTTCTGCATAATAGGATGTCTTAAAGTGGTGAAGAAAACACGGCACTGCATAGGCTAAAAACCTGCAAATAAAAATAAAAACTAACATTAATGGCAAAGTTTCCCTGCATCACATCTGGCAAATGAAAGAACAGAAGTTATTCATTTTAATAATGAGGATGAGACGAATGACTGGACGAATAAGAAAATCACTAGCTTGACGTGTTTGATATTAAAAGGCAATAACTTAAGCCCTGAAAGAGGCAGACGCCAAATGCCATTTACTCACCCTCATAATAAGATATTTGAAAGAATATTGGTAACCAATCGACAAAAAATGATGAGACATTTTTTTAAAACAATTTTTTTTTAAACTGAGACATTTTTATAAAAGTATGATGTCTCTTTTTCCTTTTTCTTAGTAGAATAACCTCATTTTCTATTTTGAATCTGTCATAGGTGTAGAGTTTCCTCCATGTACAGTGGAAGTTTTCAGAGTCCAGGAGAGAATGGACTTCCCCAGAGACACCAACAGCAACATCACAGCTATGGTGCATCCTCATCTACAGGTATTCTAAATGGACCATATAATAAATGCATACAGAACAGGGTTTTTTTTTTCTTCTTTAAAAAAAAGGAAAACATATGCCCTTGAGCAACGCATAAATAAATTGCTCTTTATGACAGGGACAAAGGGAGGGGAAAACGCATGCAAGAAAATGTGTCCTATGACTCAGATGTTTTCTGTGCTTGTTTTGACTCACAGGCTTCACTTGTTTTCCACAGTAATGGTCCTGTTCCTTTTTCTTTCTCTTTCTGTGTAGGACTGTGACTGGGAGCCTTTGAACCGGGGTGACCCTATGTTCCTAACTTTCGATGGGAGAACAATTCTTTATGAAGGTGCCAGCACAGTATACCCCACGTTTATTAATGAGGCTGCCTATTATGAGAAACAGCAGGCGTTTTTGACCACTTGTAGGGAAATATTGACTGCCAATGCAATCAGAAAATCTTTCAAGTAATGATTTCTCTTTAAAAAATCACAGACGCTTAGTTGGCATGTGTGTGTCATCCACTGTACTTCATGTAAAAGTACTTAAAACTAAATTTCTTATAATTGTCTTATAACATTTAAAATTTTACTTGTTACACCACAGAACTATTTAATTGAACAGTAAAAAAAGCCAAAAGTTTAAAATATATATAAAAAAGAGACTAGTGACTAGTATTGTGTATATACACCGATCAGGCATAACATTATTCCTAATATTGTGTTGGTCCCCCTTTTGCTGCCAAAACACCCCTGACCCGCCAAGGCACAAGGCATAGACTCCACTAGACCCCTGAAGGTGTGCTGTGGTATCCGGCACCAAGATGTTAGCAGCAGATACTTTAAGTCCTGTAAGTTGCGAGGTGGGGCCTCCTTGGATCAGACTTGTTTGTTCAGCACATTCTACAGATACTCGATTGGATTGAGATCTGGGGAATTTGGAGGCCAAGTCAACACCTCAAACTCGTTGTTGTGCTCCTCAAACCATTCCTGAACCATTTTTGCTTTGTGGCAGGGCACATGGTCTGCAACAATGTTTAAGTAGGTGGTACGTATCTAAGTAACATCCACATGGATGGCAGGACCCAATGTTTCCCAGCAAAACATTGCCCAAAGCATCACACTGCCTCAGCTGGCTTTCCTTCTTCTCATAGTGCCCCCTGTTGCCATGTGTTCCCCAGGTAAGCAACGCACACGCAGCCGGCCATCCACATGATGTAAAAGATAACGTAATTCATCAGACCAGGCCACCTTCTTCCATTGCTCAGTGGTCCAGTTCTGATGCTCACGCTCACTGTTGGCGCTTTCTGAGGTGGACAGAGGTCAGCATGGGCACCCTAACTGATCTGCGGCGATGCACTGTGTATTCTGACACCTATCTTTCAGAACCAGCATTAACTTCTTGAGCAATTTGATCTACAGTGTGTTTGATTGGACCAGACAGGTCAGCCTTCGCTCCCCAATGATCAATGAGCCTTGGCCGCCCATGACCCTGTTGCCGGTTTTCCACTGTTCCTTCCTTGGACCACTTTTGATAGATACTGACCGTGAACACCCCACAAGAGCTGCAGTTTTTGAAATGCTCTGACCCAGTCGTCTAGCCATCACAATTTTGCCCTTGTTTTTTTTATTTTTTATATTTTATTTATTTACATTTTCAAATTAAACAAACAAACAAACAAACAAACAGGGCTCAGATGCAGTTATTGCCAGTTGTTACAGTCACATTTAGTACAGCGGTGGGAGGAAAGGTTGTTGATACAGGAACACAATTCGTTTACTGTATTTTCGTTTTTTCAAAATGAGTTAGGAATGGATTCCAAAAACGGGAAAACGTGCCCATTTGACTAATGCAAAGTTTTTCCATTTGTATTATGGATAGCATATCGGCTATCCATATCTGAAACGAGGGAGGAGAGGAAGACTTCCATTCCTTCAATATCAGTCTCTTGGCAACTATCAATCCCAGTTCTAATGGTTGCCGCATTATAGTTGGAATTCCCCTTGTTGATTGTGAGCAGCCAAAAATAGCAAGTCCAGGCACAAATTTTGCCCTTGTTAAACTTGCTCAAATCTTTATGCTTACCCATGTTTCCTGCTTCTAATATATCTTCTAACACAACTTTGAGGACAAAATGTTCACTTGCCAAATATATCCCACCCACTAACAGGTTCCATGATGAGTGTTATTCCCCTCCCCTGTCATAATGTTATGCCTGATTGGTATATATATAAAAATTGCATTTTAAAATTATTGAAGTAAAACTATTAAAAGTGGGGAGAAAATCACAGTTTTTCTTCATTACATGTTGGCCACAAATATTAGCACCCCTAGAAATGTTTTAAATATAGTAAAATATCTCTGAAGTATATTCCTATTCATATTTACATTTTTTAGCACACCGGGGTGACAAAACATGAAATTGTCCAGCCATGACTTCCTGTTTCACAGGATTATAAATTCCCTTAATCATCCATCCCAATGTGTAAAACCAAAAAATATAAATATTTTTTATATAAAAATATAAAATATAGTGCAGGGGCCGTATTCACAAAACATCTTATGGGTAAAAGTAGCTCCTAACTTGCCTTTTTAGGAGAAACTCTTAAAAATAATGGGCGTGTCTGTCCTAATTTTAGGACTCCTACATTTTTGCTCTAAGAGTATTTCACAAAGCATTTTAGCACTAAAACTAGCTCCTAAATCCAAGAAACGCTGGGAGTAGTCAAGAGGACTCCTAAGTCACTAAGACCGAATCACTAAACAATACTGGCTGTTGCCGCAATCCGCCAAAAGACACTATACAACATTGAAGCAATAGTGATAATATATGTAATATATTTCATTAAAAAAAAAAAGTCAGATTACCTGTGGCAGTTGTTTTTACGAGTTCACACTTACAAATGATCGAATAGATAAAAAAAAATATAAGCATAAATTAGGCGCACTGTCCAAGGGGATCGAGGGCTCTGAGCTTTGAATTTAGCCCATACCCAGAGTTCTGCCCCGCATTGCAGACCGTGAGTGAGGAACAGGGTGGCGGAGGGATGCAGAAAACTGGTAACTTGGTGAGTCGGCTCTCTGCTGTGTATATACCTCCTCTCGCGCTGATTATATAGACCATTTGAACGTGCTCCTCACAAACTTTTCATGTAAGAGCTTGAATTAATGTAAGAGACATATGAGAAGCTGACAATTAGCCGAACATATATTAGTTTAATTAGTGACTGTAACATACGGTCCACTGGAGGCAAGTGTTTCGAACCCATGTGCAGCATTTATTAACAATAAACAAAACTTAAAACAAAGACTTGGCTTAACTTGGTCAAAACATAAAACAAAGTCATGGCATGGCTAAACAAAACTCACCACCAGCAGGTTACAACGTTAATAACAGACCAAGACACATGGCAAACATGAGGGCTAAAATACACACACAGACTAATGACAAGACAAGTGACACCTGTGAACAGTGATGAGACAATGAACCAATGACAGGACAAGACACAAGATCACATGAGGGCATGGGATTCACATGACACTGAAACATGACAAAACCAGGAAGTGCATGACAAGACTGTGAACAAGACACTAAAACAAAGCAAGAACATGATAAACTAAAACATGAACCAAGAACAATGAACATGAACCAACACCAAGACACCATGTGACAGATCCCCCCCTCTATGGGCGGCCCCTGACGCCCAAACAACACCAACACATCAATAACCTAACAAAGAGTCTTAACAAAAAGTCTTGGGGGGCGGTCTTGGGGGAGGGATGGTGGGCCAGGCCCGTGCAGGGGCACCGGACCCAGACATGACACGGCCGGGCCTGGGAGCGTGGGCGGACCTGGACCCTGTGGCGTGGGCGGACCTGGACCCTGTGGCGTGGGCGGACCTGGACCCTGTGGCGTGGGCGGACCTGGACCCTGTGGCGTGGGCGGACCTGGACCCTGTGGCGTGGGCGGACCTGGACCCTGTGGCGTGGGCGGACCTGGACCCTCAGGCGTGGGAGGCCATGGCGGCAACGGCAGTTCATCAGGCCATGGCGGTAATGGCGGTTCAGGGGCCCACAGAGGCGTGGCCTTCATGGCCTCCATGTACCCCCTGCCCCCCCCCAAAATTTTCTTGGGTGGGACAGCGGGGCCGTGGGCTGGAGCCTGGACGGGGCCGTGGGCTGGAGCCTGGACGGGGCCGTGGGCTGGAGCCTGGACGGGGCCGTGGGCTGGAGCCTGGACGGGGCCGTGGGCTGGAGCCTGGACGGGGCCGTGGGCTGGAGCCTGGACGGGGCCGTGGGCTGGAGCCTGGACGGGGACGTGGGCTGGAGCCTGGACGGGGACGTGGGCTGGAGCCTGGACGGGGACGTGGGCTGGAGCCTGGACGGGGACGTGGGCTGGAGCCTGGACGGGGACGTGGGCTGGAGCCTGGACGGGGACGTGGGCTGGAGCCTGGACGGGGACGTGGGCTGGAGCCTGGACGGGGACGTGGGCTGGAGCCTGGACGGGGACGTGGGCTGGAGCCTGGACGGGGACGTGGGCTGGAGCCTGGACGGGGACGTGGGCTGGAGCCTGGACGTGGGCTGGAGCCTGGACGTGGGCTGGAGCCTGGACGTGGGCTGGAGCATGGACGTGGGCTGGAGCATGGACGTGGGCTGGAGCATGGACGTGGGCTGGAGCATGGACGTGGGCTGGAGCATGGACGTGGGCTGGAGCATGGACGTGGGCTGGGCTCACTGGGGTGGAGAGTACTGTGGGAACGTGGAGCTCCTCATCCACCGTTCCCACAGTAAAAGATGAGCCACTCAACTGAAGTGCATAGTCAATATATCCAGCTAGAGTTCCTGGAGAATTGCTCTCTGGCATCAAATACCTTAAAAGGTCATTAAGTCCATTTAAGAAAATACCCTTGAGGGCAACATCATTAAAGTTCACCTGGTAGCAAAGTCCACAAAACTCCTCCACATAGTTCTCTATGGCTTGGTTTCCCTGGCGTAGACGAAGCAAGGATACAACTGCTGGGTCCATTTTGTAGGTCTGTTATTCTGTAACATACGGTCCACTGGAGGCAAGTGTTTCGAACCCATGTGCAGCATTTATTAACAATAAACAAAACTTAAAACAAAGACTTGGCTTAACTTGGTCAAAACATAAAACAAAGTCATGGCATGGCTAAACAAAACTCACCACCAGCAGGTTACAACGTTAATAACAGACCAAGACACATGGCAAACATGAGGGCTAAAATACACACACAGACTAATGACAAGACAAGTGACACCTGTGAACAGTGATGAGACAATGAACCAATGACAGGACAAGACACAAGATCACATGAGGGCATGGGATTCACATGACACTGAAACATGACAAAACCAGGAAGTGCATGACAAGACTGTGAACAAGACACTAAAACAAAGCAAGAACATGATAAACTAAAACATGAACCAAGAACAATGAACATGAACCAACACCAAGACACCATGTGACAGTGACACTTGGCCTACTTTTTAAAATCTTTATTTGAATATATAGCAACATTTTTATTTTAAAATCTTTTTTTGAATATGGCAACATTCTTATTTTAAACATTTTATTTGAATATAGCAACATGAAACCTTGTTCAACAAAATATTTATATAATTAAATCACTGACAGAGACCCCTCCCCTATCAGCCAATTACTGTGGTCATAGTTAGTAAGCGTGTTGACATCATCCATAGCAACGAGGTCAACCCCACCCTTACTCTTAGCTTAAGACTTCTGTCTATTCCTTAGTAAAAGTTGCTCTCAGCAGCTTTCTGAATAATTTTTGAAGAGAAAACTCTAAGTGGTAAGATAAAATGTTTTGTGAATCCCTGATGTGCAGCAAGCAACAACAAAAGATTGATGAGGGTCACAAAATAGAAAGTGCCTCTAAGAAAATAGCTAAAGCATTGAAAACTCCCATTTTCAACATCAGGGTTATAATTAAGAATTCCAATGGAAGAGGACGTGTCTATATTGTCTTAATGCATGATGAGGAGGATAGTTCGAGTTACCAAAGACCCTCTAAGGAGAATTGCTGGAGATCACTGCTGGAGAGTTACAGAAATTATTATTATTATAATTATTATTATTATTAATTTGTAACAGCACCTCTGTTTGGGAGGGTTTCAGACAAAAAAATTCCAAAAACCAAACAGATGAAACATTTTGACAGCAAACACGCAAGGTAGATTTGGTGCACTCAGGGCTAAAAAGTACCACATATCCACAGTTAAAAATACTGCTTGGTCTTTAATATTGTGGATCTATTTTTCTGCCAGAGGTCCTGGACATCTTGATCAGATACATGTTATCATGTATTCTAAATATATTCTATATATATATAGAAAATATATAAAATCTTATAATGTGTCGTGTCTGGGTCTTCCATCAGGAAAATGATCCAAAACAAACATCAAAATCTACACAAGATGGGTCACTGAGAACCAAAATTATGATAATGATAAAATAATTATTATAACAGAATCTCTCCAGATCCTTCAAATTCCAAGGTCTATGTTGGTGCACTCATTTAACGGGATCAGTCCCCTGACCTGAACCCAATAAATGAGTGGGGTGAACTGAAGATGAGAGTGCACCAACATGGACCTCGGAATTTGAAGGATCTGGAGAGATTCTATATAGAGGAATGGTCTCTGATCTTCTGCCAGGTGTTCTTCAACCTCATCGGGCATTACAGGAAGACTCAAAGCTGTTAAATTGGCAAATGGAGGTTGCAAAAAGTATTTAATAAAAGGGGGTCAATAAGTGTGGCCAACATGTATTGGAGAAAAACATTTATTTCATGAGATTGTGTGTGTGTGTGTGTGTGTGTGTGTGTGTGTGTGTGTGTGTGTGTGTGTGTGTGTGTGTGTGTGTGTGTGTGTGTGTGTGTGTGTGTGTGTGTGTGTGTGTGTATTAGGGGTGGCACGGTACATGGAAAAAAAACGAACCGTTCGGTTCGCTTGTCTCGGTTCGGAGTGTGTGCTTCGCACGGTTCGACGCATGCGCAATGTATCCTCGTGCCCTCATACAGTGGGTGTCCTTTTCGCGCGAAATAAGAGGTGTGTCTGTGTGTGTGTGTGTGTGTGTGTGTGGACATACAGTAAAGTAAAAGTGGAGTGCTGCAGGTCACATCACGTGTAGAAATGCAAGTGGGAGAGATAAGGAAGTTGGAGGATGCGCCAGCGTCGTATAGCAGGCAGGGCAGGTGCAGTGCGGAGAGCGGGAGCCGCGCGCGCCCGTTGCGCATACACACACACGGCTCGTGTATTGCAAATACAGAAAAATATTGTCCATTCTGTCACATTTTCCGGTGTTCTCCTCCGACCCCTGTCTGTTTCATGCTTTGATTTATGATGGGCAGCATATATCTGCTGCAAATGCGACCGTGTTCCCCTCTGTCTCGTACACACATGCATATAACATGTTGTATAGAAGTAGTTCACATGATAAATGTAACATTTAAAAGTTAAGATATGCTTCTAGTTTTAATAATTTAAACATGCCTTTGAAGTTTGGGCAAAAACTTCTGGCAGTGTTGTGTTTTCGTGTATATATATATATTTTTTTTTTTACAGCGCTGGATGTCATATGGTGATTGTGAAACACACGGACCACTTCATGGTGAAATTTGTTAATCAGGTCAGCGGAATTAAAGCCACAGTGCATTGTTCTGATCAAAATTGATATGATTAACATGAAAAATGTTACGCCAATGTGTCGGACTCGGTAGACAGCCAGTTAGGAAACAACTTGATATAACAATTTTTTAATACTGTATCCTAAATTGTGGATGATTAAGCTATATATATCATATGCTGAAGTAATTTTCTGGAGTGTTAACGATAAAAAACAACAACAACAAGAACCGTACAGAACCGAAAACCGTGACCCTAAAACCGTGATATGAACCGAACCGTAGGTTTTGTGAACCGTGCCACCCCTAGTACATATATATATATATATATATATATATATATATATATATATATATATATATATATATATATATATATATATATGGGTATACACACACACACACACATACACTTTAAATCTCCATACTATATATACTACTAAATCTGCCCACTTACAGATGTATAAATGCAAACATTTTTTTTACTAAGTTTTACTTAGTTTTACTAGTTTTTACTAAGTTTGAAGATTTATTTTTATTTTTTAAATGTGTATTTTTCTAACACTTTTAATGACTTTAAATATATGTTTGTACTGAAATTGTTTGATGAAATCCACAGAACGTAGTGATGAATTTATATTCCTAGATTTTTTAAATACTATGTAGGTCTACCTCTAGTATATATGTCTGCACAATTAAGATCCTGATGATGTATGTGAAATGCACAAGCTCAGGAACAGTCTTCACTGCCCTCTAGCCTCTGGTCCAACATACTGTTAACTCAAATACTGACCCGAAACAGCCTTAAAACAACCACAAAATAACCTCTCACCACTGTGCTTTTACATCATGCATCATGGGGAATTAATCATGTGTCGGGAAACTGTGTTTTGTGCTGTTGTGATGCAAAAGTCTGTTGTAGTTTAATTTTTGGTGTTTCTTACTTCATCCTCATTTCAGTGGTGCAACTCAAGTATTGCCTTAAAGGGTTAGTTCACCCAAAAATTAAAATTAGCCCATGATTTACTCACTCTCAAGTCATCCTAGGTGTAGGCTATATGACATATTTCTTTCAGACTAATAAAATCAGAGTTATATTAAAAATGTCCTAGCTCTTCAAAGCCTTATAATGGCAGTGAAGGGTTAGGTCGTTTTTGATTTCCATAAAAGTGCATCTATCCATCATATAACTGCTTAAATAAATAATTGTATTTTATTTTTGGGTGAACTAACCCTTTAATTGAACGGAGTCGGATATATAGAGCACTCAAAAAAATTATATGTGGGTTTTACTTAATTTTTTATGTCAACAGGTTCCACGTAATTGGGTTATGTTGAATTTAATTAAAATAGTTTATTTCAGTAAACTTAAGTTTTTTACGTAAGGTTAATTAAATGCCATTTAGTTAAATCCGGTTAACATTCTTAATTTTTTCCTAAACTATTCAATTTAATTATTCTAAAATGAATATAAAAATCAAACCAAAACAAGTAATCTAGTTTAATTGATTTATTTAGTGAAATACTATTTTTACAACATTTACAAAACCTTTTACAAGGTCTTATTGGCAAGCCAGAAGATGGTTTTGTTACATTCATGGCATGCCCAAAGTAGTTGTTTTTTATTTAACAATTTTAATTGTTATTAGCAGGTCCTCCCAAGCACACGCTCTGAACTTCACCACAATGGTAACCTCCAAAAACACTAACATAACTAAAACTTTTAAATACCAACATAACAAAACATTAAGCATTAAAAAGTCTCTCCATTTTCTCCTCTTGTTACATTTACATTTATGCATTTGGCAGACGCTTTTTATCCATAGCGACTTACATTGCATTCAAGATACACATTTTACATTTTGTCAGTTCTTGCTTTCCCTGGAAATCGAACCCATGACCTAGGTGTTGCTAGCGCCACACTCTACTGTTTGAGCTACAGGAAAGCATTTTTTGTTAAAAATGCATCAACTAGCACTTTATTTAAACATTTACTCTCCGAATTCAGCCCCTTTGCAAAGCATGATGCGAAGTGAAAGTCTTGTTTGATTGGGTTACTTGATTGAAACATGTTATTTCAAAATGAAAACATCAAGCTATGTCAAAGAGTAACGGTTTTAAGTCAGTTTAACATGAATCAATTACATTTGAACCAGAAACCTGATATAATTGTGTTAAATCAAGATGAATTGCTTACATGAAGTGAACAGCATCATAAAATAATTTTTTTGAGTGAGTTACAGTAGGAACATACAGTAGGAATTGGAGTTTTATATATAGACTGGATTGTTGGATATGTTATAAAATGCTCAGCAGACACTGGAAGGCTTTGTTTATAAAAAGTATTATTTAAGAAAAATATGTAAGCTTTTCCCACTGTGATTTTGTTTTGTATGTATATGGCTTGTTGAAATTGTTGAAAGGCTCATTGGTGTGCATTATATTTTGAAATGCAATGTTTTAAAATATAATATCTATCTATGCAAGAAATAATATATTCACTTAATGTGAACAGATTTTCTTAATTTATTCCAAACGGAAGGAGTCTTGATTATTTTTTTCATACATTTACTAATTATTCCATACATTTGATCGCATACTGTGTTCTGTGGTGACATTAAAGTCCAGGTGGTATCAAGTATTGCTTCTCTCTCTCTCTCTCAGAGGCATTTTAAATAATTGCAAAAAATGTAAAATTACTCTTTCAGAAGATGCATAATAGCACCCTCTAATGTATAACAGTGAAAACACGCAAAGTCAAAAAAGCGTTTTCTCACAAATTATGGAAATTTTCTTTAAAAACATTAAATATTTGATCAAATTACCACAGAATCAACTTTGTTTTGCTGTCCGCAATTGCGTCAAGGATCAGCAAAATGTCCATGTGCATCAAAAGCGGTTGTTAAAAGCCCAGTGAAGTGTCTTAAAACGTGCAGAATTATTCAAGGTGTTGACAATTTCCACTGAAACCGCAAGACAGGGCGGGACATATTGAACAGCTCCTCCTTTTTAAAAATAGCCAATAGCGTTCATAGCAATGGCAATTTTATTTATATAGTACCATTACATACAACCCAAGTTGACCAATGTGCTTTACAACAAGATAAATAAAAACACAAACACACTAAACAAATTAAAATAATAAAAGAAAAAAATAACAACAATAAAATATGACGCAAGAGTGCTTCAACATAGATTGCATGCCTTATTAAATAAATTTTGGATTTAAAAACAGATATGGAGGGAGCTAATTTAATAGAAATGGGCAAGTCATTCCAGAGTCTGGGGGCAGATACAGAGAAAGCGCGTCACCCTTGCACTTCGAAGTCACTTGATCAGGGGATGGACAGCAGTCTCTGGTTGGATGACTGGAGTGATCTAGATGGATGATGCTCAGTCAGTAGGTCAAAAAGGTATGCTGGAGCCATGCCATGTAATGATTTATAGACAAGGGGTAATATGTAACGCACTGGCAGCCATTGCAGGGAATACAAGACAGGAGTGATATGGTCCCGTTTTTAGCACCAGTAAGGAGTCTTGCTGCCGCATTTCGGACTAACTGTAATCGGGACAGAGTTGATTGGCTAATCCCAACATAATGTGAGTTACAGTAATCCAAGAGATAAAGGGATGGATTACTTTTTCAGAGTTTTTAAAGAAAGAAATGACTTTACTTTTGACAACATTAGGAGCTGAAAAAATTTATCTTTTTATCAAATTTTAGAGATTCGTCAAAAACAACACCCAAATTTTCAACCCATGGCTTCACACAGGAAGACTGACCACCAAGGTTTATTTTGGGTTAATTAAATTAATCTAAAGGTCCGAATACTATAATTTCCGTTTTACTCTCATTGAAATTCAAGAAGTTTAGAGACAACCAGGCCTTTACATCTGTCAAACAGGCCATGAGAGTGTCCAGACCATCTGAATTTCATTTAAAGGCAAATCAATTTGGGTGTCATCAATGTAACAATGGAATGACAGCCCATATTTCCTAAAAATAGAGCCAAGAGGGAGCATGTATAAAGAAAAAAGAATTGGAGCCAAAATGGATCCCTGTGGAACCCCATAAGATAAAAGAGCGTTAATAGAAAAGTATTCTCCAATGTTAACTGAAAACCTTCTGTTGGTAAAATAAGATTTACTCCAATCCAGGGCACTACCTTTAATCGCTGCACAGTGCGGGCTAAAAGATTAGTGGGATCTACTGTATCAAATGCAACAGTCAGATCTAAGAGCACAAGCACAGCATAGTTGCTATAGATTGACAAGTCACTACTAGAACATTGTTAAAGACCCAGTGGAGGCTGAGACTACCGATGGTGTGGCAGAAAGAGCTTTAGCTTAACAGCGATGTAAGAACTTAAAGGGGACGCTGTTAAAGGGAAGCAGGTCTATTTAGCTCAAATTAATTAATTAATTCATAGGGAATTTTGAAAGAGTCTATTTTACGGCCGAGCAAATGACTCGTCCAGCGTTCAATTGAACGGGCCGTCTATCGATTCTGCAGTGGATATTATTATCCGAGCAAAAGTGAAACACTATTTAACAGCCAGCCAGGTAACTTAGATCGACAGTTTAAAATTCGTAAGCACATAACACAAGAACACTTATCTTTGAATACAAACGTAACTTTATTGATTACTCTAACACATCAAAAACTAATATCTAACACAAACACACGCACTCACACATTCACACGCGTTGCAGAAAGGAAGAAAGTGGGGAAAGAATAAGTTTTAAGAGAGAGAAATTATGAAATCCCAAATTGCTATAGGCTATGCATTTATCACACATGACCTGAATGAACCATCGATCATTAATTTAACCCTCCTATCGTTTCTTAGTTTTTAAGTTTTTAAGGGGTTTTTAAGTTTGATCTCTGTTAAAAGTCTGTGCCCTGACATGGACTACGTTACCCATAATGCATGTGTTCATATGTAGTTCTGCTCGCTCGTGGTTGTGCTAGGCGCTTTCACTTAGTGTGGTCCAGGCCAGGGCCATGAGAGCAGTATTCGCGTTGCAGAGAATTGCCATCCTCCTGTTAATCCAAGATATATCCAGCTGCAGCCCCGCAGCACACCAGTTTCAGAACACCAGTTTCAGAACCCCATCCACAGAACCGGAAGTGAACGCCTAAAAAATACGTTACAATGGTGAACACGTGTTGTGTAATTAACTGCCATAAGTGCGATTTTTCAGCTTTCCCGCATGGAAACAGCACACTGGATCTCAGGTCTCCGCGTTAACAAAGCGGCGTCGCAGGGCATGGGTAGCAGCAGTAAGACGGAAAACCATCACCTTCAAAAACATTCCAGGGCACATGTTTGTTTGTTCACGGCATTTTCACAAAGGTAAGTTATAAACAAAACACATCTAACTGTTTGTTGTTACTGCTAGAAACGCAAACATGTCGTGACTCGTGGAACTGTTGCTTAATCGCTAACTTTGCAGAAGTAACAGGCTGAATAACTACATAACTAATTGAATAAATCCGGGCTTTTATTTTTAGGCAAACCTGCCTATGAAATGCTACATTGTGATCCCGACTGCCGTACCATCATTGCATCTCGGGCACACAGAAGTTAAAGCAAAGGACCCTGGGCGGTTTAACAGGAGTACAAGGAAACAGCAAGCTTTAACAGGGGATCACGCTGCACCTGCACCACTAGATGTAGCTGTCCAGACACTGGACGTGGATGAAGCTGCAACAGCAGATGATACTTTTCAGATGGATGTTGCAGGCTCAAATGAGTACACAGCAGAACAGCAGGAATGCCATCTTTGTAGCTGCAGGCGTGCTGAAATTAACCGTTTGTTGGAGGAAAACAGGAGACTGAAGGAAGAGCTATCTCATAAGATGATGGATGAAGATTCTTTTAAAGATGATGACGAGAAGGTCAGGTACTACACTGGGCTTCCATGTTTTGCGCTTCTGATGGCTGTGCTGACACAGCTTCTTCCCTGCATGCCACAGACTGGCCGAAAACTCTCACCTTTTCAGATGCTCCTTTCAACACTGATGCGCCTCAGGCTGAATCTGCCAATTCAGCACATTGCATACCTCTTCTCTGTGGATCAAAAGACTGTGTCCACCACATTCAGAGATAACATAGGTACAATGTTTAGACATCTCAAACCCTTGGTGCACTGGCCAGAAAGACACTGCTTGCATGCAACCATGCCACATCAGTTTGTAGAGGCTTTTGGTAATCGTGTTGCAGTTATTGTGGACTGCTTTGAAATTCACATTGAAAGAGCCTCAAATCTCAAAGCTAGAGCGCAGACATTTTCCCACTACAAACACCATCACACCCTGAAGTATCTCATTGGCATTACGCCACGGGAATCTATCTCTTTTATTTCCCAAGGGTGGGGAGGTTGTGTCAGTGACAAGCATGTGACTGAGAATAGTGGCCTTCTTAATAAACTATTGCCTGGGGACTTGGTGTTGGCAGATCGGGGATTTGACATCAGAGACAGTGTTGGACTCATGTGTGCAGAAGTGAAAATACCTGCGTTCACAAGAGGACGCAGCTAGCTGGATGCAAAAGATGTGGAGGAAACACGCCAGATAGCTCACCTCAGGGTTCATGTGGAGAGGGTGATTGGGTGTGTACGCACAAAGTACACTATACTAAGTGGAATTGTACCAGTCAGCATGGTACTCCCATGTCAAGGCGAGGACATGACGTTCATGGACAAGATTGTGACTGTATGCTGTGCCTTGACTAATATGTGCCCCAGCGTTGTTATGAAACCATAAACTATTGCATCAATCGATTTGACAGCCCTTGATTAAGCTCATCCAAAATACATTTTTATATAAAGTTTTATATAATATGTTTGTGTACTGTATATGGACCCATTTTACATTTGTAATTACACTGTTGACACTTCCCTTAGTCATTATCATATCAGTTACTGCAAACCACCTGTTACAATAATAAATTACAAAAAGTATTCATTCTCTCTCTTTATTTGGCAATCATGACACTGAGGTACATGTTTACAGATCACAGTAACACATTCAACATAAAACAAATGGGTAGTGTAACCTTAACACGTAAAAAGTTAATTAAGTAATAAAAATAGAAATGTGATGATTATCTGCTTACCTGTTTGCAGTGGCGGTGCCTTGCTAGGTGGTGCTGCAGCTCCCCCTATAATAGCCATAGCACCTGCCCAGCACCCCAAGAAATGTCTGTAATTTTTTTATATTTATATTTTAATGTCATGTTTGAATATTATTTTTAATAATAAAAATAATTAAATTATTTAATTAAATAATTAAAATTAAATTATAATTTAAAATTATATATATTTTAGTCTAAAATAACATGAGGCCCAAACAGGTGATCTTCTTTGGCAAATGGGCTCGGCGCCTGCGAACCTCTGACCTTAACTAATTTCAGCTTGTTTTTGATAGAGAGTTTTAGCTAAGTAAAATAACGTTACACCAAAATGGATCGATTTTTGCTCCCTAAACGTCCACGTTCTGAGTCACATCCTGAAACAAGAAACGAGACTGTGAAGGTGCAGACACAACACTCGTCGTCACAGAGCCTCAGGAACAAGAAAATCCTGGGGATGAACTTGAAGACGGAGAATCGGCGGAGGCGGTTTCCATTGAGGATGCTAACGTTACGGTTTGTGCTGCAGGTCAAACTAGGGTTGCCACCCGTCCCGTAAAATACGGAATCGTCCCGTATTTACAAGCAAAATGACGCGTCCCGTATCAAACCAATACGGGATGCAAATTGTCCCATATTTTACATAGGTCCACACATAGGCCTAGTTCAATTAACATACAGATTTTGCAGTGTGGAGAATACTGATAGCAAATATAAAGAAATCAATTTCACAATAAGTAGTAGGCTACAGGAGCTCATTTGTGCGTGATTGCGTTTTAGCGGCTTTGTTGCCATAGCGGTGGAGTCTCGAGAACATGCGCTGTGCCGTGTGCCTGTAAACTTGCGCGTTTTTTAAAAAACATGTCGAGCTCGCGTCGCGTCCACCGTTTGAACGCAAGATCTCCAGATATAGAACTGAATATCAAAAAGGTATCAATGGGTCTGTCCAGTAACTCATGATGAACTTCAGGCCAACTGCACACTTTATGAGAAGCATTTCAGTGTCTCAGACTGACTGACTTAAAGCAACAGCAGTGACAGACCGGTCTATGTGACACACACATCCGTGCTTCTAAAGGTATAGGCCTACAGTTTTTTTTAATGGATAATATATAGTATAATATTCCATACATTATCAGAGCTTGGCAGACAGATTTATTATTTTTTAGACAGGGTAATTAATAGATTATAGCCGAATAAATGTTATTATTAATTTATAATTTAGCTAGGCTATATTAATCATACATAATAAATAATCCTGACATATAAAGTTTATGACATTTAAAAAATATTTAGATAAAAATGGAACAAATAATTACATGATAATATAGTCATAATTTAAGTAAATTAATAAAAAATAAACATTTTTGAAATTAAAAAAAGTGATTACTGGTTCAGAATGACTGCTTAAAGGGACAGTTCACCCAAAAATGAAAATTCTGTCATCATTTACTCACCCTCAAGTTGTTCCAAACATGTATACATTTCTTTGTTATGTTAAACACATAGGAAGATTACTATGGAAGTCAATGGTGCCCCCAAAGCAGCCTGGTTACAAACTTTCTTCTAAATATCTTCTTTTGTGTTCAGCAGAACAAAGAAACTCATACAGGTTTGGACATCATGAGGGCGAGTAAATGATGACAGAATTTTCATTTTGGGGGAACTATCCCTTTAAAGTGCACAAAAATAGGCTCTAAAGAGTTCTTTAGAAATAAATGAATTGGTGTCCCTTATTTGGCCACACTAAAGGTGGCAACCCTAGGTCAGACTAGTGTGTTGGTAACTGGCTGTGTGATTTTGTGATCTGAGCATATTAGGCCGAAGCGTGTGTCTGTTGCAAACTCAGAAGCAGGGGTGACAGGTCTGAAAGCATGGGCTCATGTGCACAATGACTCGCAGAGCCAAAACGAGTACGTATACCTGACATTCCTCTCTCCCCACTGATGCACTTGTCGAGTGCCACCCTCGTAGCTGCACCAGAGGAGAAGTCAATCTTGTAGCCTCTGCTTGAACCTTGTCAATACTAGCGGGTATCATCCAGTAGGCTGGGACATCAGTGACAGTCTTGGTCCCCCGTATCCGAACTGCTGTTTCAATTTTAAACAGCCCCAACATGTGTGCAAGACTCTGCTATGCCATCCACTGGAGCTGAGGATCACCCATGGCATGAACGGCTGTTCATTAAGGCGTTGTGAGTGCAAAACCGAATATATAAATAATACTAAGGTAAGTACAAAATTAATAGCACAAATATCTCTAGATATCTATAAACCTCTATCCTAGATAGATAGATAGATAGATAGATAGATAGATAGATAGATAGATAGATAGATAGATAGATAGATAGATGATAGATAGATAGATAGATAGATAGATAGATAGATAGATAGATAGATAGATAGATAGATAGATAGATAGATAGATAGATAGATAGATAGATAGTAGGTTCACGGTTTCGGTACGGTTCAGTATTTGCTATGTTCAGGGAAAAAGGACTACTGTCAAATAAAAATAAAGAAAATAATCAGAACAAATAATTTAAATACAAGCAGCAGCTCAAATAAATACTATAGAGCAAAGATAGTAATAAAATAAACAATGCTTTTCAGGTTTTTCAGGTACGTCTAGCATTAGTTTTCAGGTACAGAAATTGATCAAATGTAAAATAACATTGCATATTTGACTGTATAAAATAAAGATTAATCCTATTAAACTTACAAAAGCTATTCAATCAAGAGCAGTGAGTGATGCCCTTGTCTTTTGTTGTTTGACATTAAACAGACAGCAGTAAAGGCTACTGCCCCTTTAAGACCTAATGCTCGGATATGCGTCGTCTTTCTCGACTGTATCGACTGGGCGACATGCTCAAGCTGCGTGCTCTTCTGTCCTTGTGTTTTGTGTGCGGGGCGTGGTGTTCGGATCCCAGCACTTCGGTCTAGTTTGGGTTTCAGTTTTGTGTTGGGATTCGGACATTCATGCTCCGCGTGTTTGTTTTGTCACTCTGTCTTGTCACGTGAGCGTGTGCTCTTCTGTCTGTGTAGCACACGGTTCATGTTTACATCGGCCGTGTGCTTTCATGTTATGTTTTGTCTTATGTTGTGTAGCACGTGGTTGGTGTTTTTCACTGGCTACGTGCTACGTCATGTTGTCATGTTTTGTGTGAACATGCAGCTGATGAGTTCTCATTAGCTGCATGTTCATGTCATGTTTGGTGTGAGCACATGTCTTGTCAAGTGTTTCTTTGTGCCATGTGCTCGTGTCTATTGTCTAACCCCGCCCACCTTGTTTCCTGATTATTGGTTAATTTGCCCCACCTGTCTTCCTTCGTTACCCTCTTTTGTTTGTTCCCTATTTAATCTCCTTGTGTTTGCAGTCCAGTGCGGAATCGTCGTCAAATGTACCTCATGTTTTCCTGCTCCAGTCAAGTCAAGTCAAGCCAAGGCTAGCCTAGCCTAGCCTAGCCTAGCCTAGCCTAGCCAAGCCAAGCCAAGCCAAGCCAAGCCAATTCTGTTTTTCCCCCTCGGGGTACTTTGTTTTGTCTTGTTTTTTGTTTTATTATTATCATTAAAAAGCCCATTCCTCTGCATCTTTGAGTCCTCGCCTTTCCCTTCATCAACCCTGACAATTGCAGCCGGGGTATGATGCCATACTGAAAACACCAGACTTTAAACCTCCCGAGCAGTTGGCTGTGCTCGATTGCCTTAAGCCAGGTGAGATTGCCACTGTCCTTCAAGGAGCTATCATACTGCTTTCCAAGGCATCGGATATTTTGATCCTGGATTGTTGGGATTACAGAGCCTTGGATGTTGAAGATGTTTCCTGTTAGCTTCCTCTTCAAGATACTGAGGCTCCTTGACTTTTCCGGTTTAAACTGCAGGCGTGACCATGTTGCCATCTTTTCCAATGCACTCAAGATCCACTGTGTTCCCTGGATAGATGGAGTCATCACCGTCACATCATCCATGAAAGCGCGACAAGCGGGGTGTCTCATGTCGTCCTTTGCTTTGGGGCCTCTGCACTGCATTCTTCCTGCCTTTAGCAACAAATTCATAGCTGATATAAACAGGGCCACAGAAATCGTGCATCCTGCCATGATGCCCTTCTTGAGCCTTTGCCATTTGGTGGTAACGCTTCCCACGGTGAACCTCATCTGCAGCGCATCCATATGTGCCATTACTAGCTTAATTTCCTCTGATGGAACACGGTAGTGATCCAATGCCTTTCGGATCAGCTGGTGTGGGACGCTTGGGTAGGCTTTAGCAAGGTCTAGCCAGATGACAGAGAGTGTGTTGTTGTTACTCTTGGCTTCATTGATGAGCTGCCTAATCACTGCTGTATGCTCCAGGCAGCCGGAATATCCCGGTACTCCTCCTTTTTGGACACTGGGATCGATGAACTCATTAGCGAGCAGGTATGTTGTTAGCCTTTTGGCGATGATGGACCAGAAGATTTTTCCCTCTACGTCTAGCAAGGAAATCTCCCGAAACTGGTCGAGTCTCGTGGAATTGAACTCTTTTGGCACAAAGCAGCCCTCAGTGAGAGTCCAGAGCCCGGGTTCCAGCTTCTTCTTCCACAGCGTCCGTAGGAGCTTTGAGAGCCTCTTCAGCAGCAGTGGGCAGTATTTGTAGATTTTATAGGTGGTGCCTGATGGTCCTGGGGCTGATCCCGCCCGCGCTTTTGTTACCACTGCCCTCACTTCATCCATGGTGAAGTCTGCCATGTTAAAAGGGGTGTGTGGTGTAAGAATCGGCAGTTGGAAAGGACACTCACCCAGAGGAATACCTCTAGAAGAGTCTCCGTGTGCAGACGCCCCGTTGTTTTCTATCTCCTCCTTTGCACATGACAGAGTCCCACCCTTGGGCTTTCCTAGTAGGTCCGCTGTGAATTGGAAGGGGTTATTGTAAAAGGCTTTCCTCTTTCGGCGCTTCTCCCTCTGTTTCTCTTGTATGGTCTCAGCTCTCTGAAGCTGGGTTAGCCTTTTCCGCGTCTCTGTGCTGATCTCATCCAGGGCCGCTCTTTCCTCGTCCCTTGCTTCCCGCCACCTTCTCTTGAGTGTCTTTAATTCTTCTCAGAGCTCTTTGATCTGCCGCTGTCTCCTGCTAGGTCCTGCTGGTGGCCTGGGAGTCTTGACTTCTTTTGCACCAAAGGTGTCGTGGCACTCCTGGTACACAACTTCAACCATAATCTTGATCTTCTTTGCTGCATCTCCTTTCAGAGTTTTTTCCAGGATGGTATTTAGATCGTCATCTAGTTGGGCCCATCTGCGGTCTGCTGCTGGTGGTAGGTTCAAGCGTGGCTTCCTCTCAAAGTCTTCCTTTTAGGTTCACCGACTCTTCCTGTGCTCTGAGTAGGTTGAGCTGGGAGGTCTGGGGCACTGTGGTTTGCCTCCTGGTCCTGGTCCTCCTCCACCGACTGACGAACACCCTTAAAACTTAGAGAGGTTACTCTGCGTAAGCTCAGGTGCCCTGCGTTGCTGACCCTGCTCTTTGCACTTGGAATTGCCTCGTTCTTGAAAAGCCCTCGGCAGATGTTGCATTTTCTTTTGGCTTCGGCCTTCTGTCTTTCTGCATCCGTTCTCGTAGTCCTTTTTCCATTGTCCGGGTCTTTAACCATTGATCCGTCCGACGGCAGATTATCCTCCCCCCCTCCTCGGCCCGCCTGGGGGTATTCTCTTTGTTCAGAACTCGTAGCTTTTTGTGCAGTGCTTCGGGGTGCTAGCCCTAACACTATTGCATGCCGTCTTTCCGTGCTGTCGTCCGTTCTATCACGATGTCTGTGGGTCTTCCCCCACCGCCAATGGGCCTCTCCCCATGGTCTCGACAAAAAGGTGAAGTAAACATTAGAGATGCTTTGCCACAAGCTGCAACTGTAGAAACTACACTAAATTGAGCGTCAGCGTCAGTTCTGGCAGGCCAAGTAGTCAAGACGCTGCTAACGCTATTTGTAACAACACTGTCTCATCAGCTGATTTGCATCAGCTGTTTCAACTCCCCTCGTTACTAATGGCTACGCTAAAAGCAGGGCGCCTATTTAAAGCAGATCCAGTTCGCTCTTACTACTAGCTGCTCGCTGCTTTGCAACCAGGATAAGAATTTATTGGTTTTCCTTTGCTTATCACTATGCATTTTGTGCGGTCTGCTTTAACAAATCATTGAACATACACAAGGCTCTTTTAAAGTGCATTGCCTTTCACTCTGTGTTCTATTGAGTGAGATAAGTATGTGTTGGCTAATGATTCAATCATGAAATGTGAGCATTATTTTTGCAAATAATGTATTCAATATTACATACAAACGCCAGCAGCTGCATTTTCAGCAGAATTATATCAGCACTATTTCATAACTATGGGAGCAGCAACAATTATGACCATGTGTTGGATACTTTCGTCAGCTTATTTCTAGACTAACTGCTGTCTCGTAAGAATGATTTTTTTTTTTCTCCTCCATCTTATCCGAGTGTGCCGGTTCAAGTTCTAATGTTACAAGCTATTTTCTCAACGAAAGCAACCCCGCTTGAGGAGCTGTAATTATATAATTTGGCAAATGTTTCACTGGGTTCTGTGTCTCGGGCTCTGGGATACGTCGGGTGTTCTATTTGCGGTGTGTTTAGCAGCGATGGGCGGCGGCCGATAATCACGGACGTGATCCTGAGAGGTGGCCGTCAGAGAGGTATTTATTAGTTAAAATCACTCACTGCTCAGGTGCATGTTTTGCTTTAATACAAGATTTGTCAGGAGCTAATTAAATGGGGAATACGGCAGGCAAAACAGAATCATATCACAAAGAATTGTGCAGTGCGAAATATAGCGAGAGCAATTTGCCCCCACACGGTTCACCTCTCATTCATTGAGGTTGTAAACTTGAACTTGCGATTTTGTCGCATGGTTCATAAACTGTCTAATTTGGAGTTTGCATCGCTGCATTATTTTCATGGACTCTCTGAAGTTATACTTAAAACTTTGTGACTGACTCAAGAACAATTTCAGAGAAATCTGCACTCCACAAGTTAAGTATATCAAGCATATGTCTCAGCTGGCAATTTTCACTCTCATTCATCTGCGTCTTCATGAAGCTAACTTCGTTTTAAAACCCTGTTAAAAATTATCAGGTAATTGGCAATGTAATTGACAATGGTATCTGCATTGCTTAAGCTAGTCGTTTTCAGTAAATGCTAGGCTTATGGATATTGTTCTTATCTCTATAGTGGTATTTGTAAATGTGTAACTCGTTTTAAGCTAAAGTTGCTATTGGATATTGTCTTAAGCTATAGTTGAGATTGGGAACGCACTTGTTCTTAAAGCTATAATTGATATCTGAAGTGCTCGTTATTAAAGCTATAATTAATATTGGAAGCGTTGTATTAAAAAGCTAATATTGGAAATGCTTGTTCTTAAAGCTATAGCTAATATTGAATGCTTGTTCTTAAAGCTTTAGCTAATATTGAAATGCTTGTTCTTAAAGCTTTAGCTAATATTGAAATGCTTGTTCTCAAAGCTTTAGCTAATATTGAAATGCTTGTTCTCAAAGCTTTAGCTAATATTGAAATGCTTGTTCTCAAAGCTTTAGCTAAAATTGAAATGCTTGTTCTCAAAGCTTTAGCTAATATTGAAATGCTTGTTCTCAAAGCTTTAGCTAATATTGAAATGCTTGTTCTCAAAGCTTTAGCTATTATTGAAATGCTTGTTCTTAAAGCTTTAGCTAATATTGAAAAGCTTGTTCTTAAAGCTTTAGCTAATATTGAAATGCTTGTTCATAAAGCTGTAATTAATATTCGAAGTGCTTGTTCTTAAAGCTAGCTTATATTGAAATGCTTGTTCTTAAAGCTTTAGCTAATAATGAAATGCTTGTTCTTAAAGCTTTAGCTAATATTGAAATGCTTGTTCTTAAAGCTTTAGCTAATATTGAAATGCTTGTTCTTAAAGCTTTATTGAAAGGCTTGTTCTTAAAGCTTTAGCTAATATTGGAAGTGCTTGTTCTTAAAGCTATAGCTAATATTGGAAATGCTTGTTCTTAAAGCTATAATATTGGACACGCTGGTTCTTAAAGCTATAGCTAATATCGGAAATGCTTGTTCTTAAAGCAATAATTAATATTGGACTCGCTGGTTCTTGAAGCTATAGCTAATATCGGAAATGCTCGTTCTTAAAACTATAATATCGGAAATGCTTGTTCTTAAAGCTGAAATATTGGACACGCTGGTTCTTAAAGCTATAGATAATATTGGAAATGCTTGTTCTTAAAGCTATAATATTGGACACGCTGGTTCTTAAAGCTATAGCTAATATCGGAAATGCTTGTTCTTAAAGCTACACTGTGTAACTTTTTTAGTCTATTCTAAGCTAAAAACACTTAGTTCTTTCAAAAATATATGTGCTCATTAATGTATATTTACTTCTTTCAAGTAATAAAGTATTCTCGTAAGTTTATAATATGCCATTGAAAATACATAAGGTAATGGGATCTAACGGTGGTCGCCATGTTGCCCCTCCATCTTGAAAGTACATTAGCCAAAGAGGGACATACCCGTAAATTCAAGCTTCGCCTTTGGCGTTTTAACCGGTTTTAACACTTGATGGCACTGTACAAAATTCTCTGCCTCGCGCATATGTGCGTCAACTTGTTCAGACTTGTCTGGTGCATGTGCAGAGAGTTTTCATCTCAGCAGCTCCAGTAACAGAGTTATATGGAGTTTTCCTGGCTTGTTTATTCCTCAAAAGTCTGTTTTTCCTTGTGTGGTATTTCTGTGCGTTAATAACTCCGTAAGTAATAATAGTTATTGTCATTGTAGATGTGTTTCAGAGTGTGTCATCACGTAATTCAGTTGATGTCACCTCAGAAGTATTTTTGTGTCAACATACAATAGCATAATGCTCACCTATTTTGTTATCAACAATGTTTATTCGTTTATAGAAAATATTTGCTTGTAATGTATGTTGATGGAAATATGCATCAGGTCTGATCGGCATATTAACAATTGTTATACAGAGCGCACTGCAGTGCTAACGTTAAAGCGGCGCACACACTTTTGTAACCGGACACCGCTTGTTTGCAGCTGCAGCTCCGCTCCTTTTAATGCAGCTGCATTTAGCGCCTATATATGGTACAATAAGCTCTGGTTTACGGTTACATTATACAAATGTAACTTATAAGTATACTGGTAGTTATACAGTTCTTAACTGTGTATGTATATTTACCATCCTTATTTGTTCTCTCACAGAAACCACATTTATGTACATATCCACGCAAACCTGTTTATGCCTTGCAATTGGATGACTGAATAAACATTACTATCATCAAAGTTCACTCTGGATTAGCTGCAGTTCTTTCTAGCCGAATAATTAGGCCAGTTGAGTTCCAACGGTCCCACTGCGCACAGAATATCCCACAGGCACCGTGTCGAATGTGGACGAGGTCGAGCTGGAATTCATGTTAATCTTGGTCTAAATCGGCCACCGTAGGAGTTAAAACGAAATCGGAATTGAGAGGAACAGAAACTAAAATTCACTGGATGGTCATATACCTTTTCACCACTAGATGGGGGAAAATATCACACAGTGTAGCTTTAAAGCTATAATTAATATTGGACGCGCTGGTTCTTGAAGCTATAGCTAATATCGGAAATGCTCGTTCTTAAAACTATAATTAATATCGGAAATGCTTGTTCTTAAAACTATAGCTAATATTGGAAATGCTTGTTCTTAAAGCTATAGCTAATATCGAAAGTGCTTGTTATTAAAGCTATAATTAATATTGGAAGCGCTGGTTCTTAAAGCTATAGCTACTATTGGAAGTGCTAGTTCTTAAAGTTCTAATTAAAAGTGAAAGTGCTTGTTCTTAAAACTATAATCAATATTAAAGCCATAACTAATATTGGAAGTGCTCGTTCTTAAAGCTATAATTAATATTGGAAGTGCTTGTCGTTTAATTAATAGTTGATATCGGGAACATGCTTGTTTAAAGCTATAATCAATATTGGAAATCGCTTGTTAAAGCTATAGTGTCTGATGCATGCTTGGCTTAAAGCGATATAGCTACTGGAAAACTACTTTTTCTTAAGCTATAGATGGAAATGTTGGAAATGTGCTTGTCTTAAAGTGATATCGTAAGCTATAGTAGAGTTTGGAAACATGCTTGTTTTAAAAGCTGTAGGTGCTATTAGAAACACTTGTTCTTAAGTTATAACTAACTTTAGAGTAGAACTTTAGAGTTAGAAGTTACTTTTCAGAATTGATTAAAGATTCTTTCAGAAATTCTTTCTTCAAGCTAAAGTCGTTATTGGAAATTTGGAAATATGCGTTTTCTTAAAGCTATAGGCACTATTGGAAATATGCTTTTCTTAAAGCTATAGGCACTATGGGAATTTGATATTATTAAAGCTGATAGAGGTGTTTTGGGCCTTATCCTGATATATTGCTAAGATACGTTTTACTTGCGGTCACATGACCTCACATTTCTTATGTATCAATTTGTTCTTAGCACTTTAGCATAATTCTAAGCACACTAAACTGATAGGAAAGGGGATGAATGGCGTTTTATCTCTGAATCTGACTCTGCTTTTATGTCATCTATGTTAGCCTACCTGAGGAGTCATCCACAAGCTGGTCAGCAGGATCCATTATTTGCCTTGGAGTACGGAAAGCTCGTGTCCAGAGCCTGGCTTGCCTCCTGTCTCCGCCACTATGCATACCGCAAGCTTCCCTCAGAGCGTTATACGGCTCATTCTCTGTGCATAATGGCTGCTACTACTGCAGCTTCCTCCACTCTTGTCTCTACATTTGAAGGCCATTCATGCGATTGTCTTCAGCTGCTTATGAACGTTTTATCTGGCCCGATAGTTCAGCCTCCCTAGTCCTAATTCATGTGAGCGTCCATTAACGCTGCTGCTGTCCCCTGACTCAATGCTATTTCATGGTGCTCATGAAAGGTCAGGAGACTCATCTGAACAAAACCATATTGCACTAATTCGTAATTCATTCATAAGACGTCTAAGAATTTTAATTGTCTAATTCCATCCTATTGTTTTATTCTCAAGAGGATTGCCAGGTGTGGTTTGTTTGGGGGGGATAGTTCAGCTCCCCTAGTCCTAATTCATGTGAGCGTCCACTAACGCTGCTGCTGTCCCCTCCCCTGACTCTCTGCTATTTCATGGTGCTCATGAAAGGTCAGGAGACTCATCTGAACAAAACCATATTGCACTAATTCGTAATTCATTCATAAGACATCTAAGCATTTTAATTGTCTAATTCCATCCTCTTGTTTTATTCTCAAGAGGATTGCCAGGTATGGTTTGTTTGGGGGGAATAGTTAAGCTCTCCCAGTCCTAAACTGTGTGAGCGTTCCCTAATGCTGCTGCTGTCCTCTGACTCTCTGCTATTTCATGGTGCTCATGAAAGGTCAGAGGACTCCCTGAACAGAGCCATACCGCCAAAAACAAATTTAATTCAGAATTCATCAACTGATTGCAATTCAATAAAAATTTCTAAATAATTTTTATTGTCATGTGTGTTCTTGACTTAATGGACCTGACAGAACTATGGTGATGCGGATCATCTTCCGAGATGGTATTCTTTGAAGCATCCACGTTGTTGGGATCCTTCCGCATCATCAGCAGGGATCTCAGGGTCTCAGGTTTTTCGCCCCTTAACCTGAACACCTCGCCTGAGTGGGGCAGCGAAGACTGACTAGCCTTCACCTGCAGAAGGGTTCCAACTGTGGGCTCTCTTCAGCCACAGCATAATAAATATTACTTTAAAAACATGCTAAACAATGTTTTTTCAGATCAATATATTTATTTCTTTAAAATATTTATTTTGAATCTCCCCTCTCTCTCAGTCTGCACTCCCTCATTCACAGGCCCGGATTGGCTAATCGGGAGCACCGGGAAAATTCCCGGTGGGCCGGTCTGTTTTTTTGGCCGCGAGGGCCGTTGTTGTCTAGCCTGGTCTTACCAGACTCTCGTACATTTCATTTGTACAGAGAGTCTGGCCACTCTCCATTGACAAGCGTTTACTTCCTTGAAGGCGGGTTCTCTGTTGAAGTTTAAAACTATTGGATCTGCTCAGAGTCACTCTGATCTGCCATAACCAATCGCTAACGTTTGCGCCATTCGCCTTTGATTCTCACATGGAAATCCGTAAAAATAACTGTGCAGATTGTGCACGCCACCTCAGTGATAAAAACTTGTGCATTCGGACTGTGATTTATTCACGGTGGCGGGGAGAGTTTTGTGATCGGGAACGCGCTGCTCTCGTGGTCCGTAACATGATTGTATATGCTGTAAATATGCTGTCATATGCTTGGTATGATAAGAATAAATCCTGCCGTAAATAACGGCCCAATTCAAATGTTTACGTGCTTTTCTTCTTCTATTTTTTTAACGGTTATTAAACATATTGCTCTTGTAAACACTTGCCAGCATTCAAAGAAATACAAGTCTAGAAATGCATCCAAATTACAGCGCACGCACCCGCACGGTGCTTTGCAGGGGTAAAAAAGGTTATATTCTGGTCAAAGATATAGATAAGATATAAGATATATTCTTGAAAACTCAGAGATGTGGATTCGGAGAGAAATTAAATTACCATACGACCTTGGTGTTTGTCTAAAACAGTAGGTAATTCGGCCGGGGACTTTAACGTGGGTGGTGGGAAACGGACGGCTTCAGCCAACTCCTCCACCACTAACAGAGCGAGCTGGTAAATCAAACTTTTCCCGGGCCACAACATCATGGCCACCAATAAAAATCAGCAAAGATTGTTCTTGCTCTGGCTTTAACTTCTGGATATTCGAGAAACAGCAAGCGCAAAATGCGGCACTGGCATCTCGAAGCGGCACTTCCGGCGCCATCTCCAGCGGCCAGAGTTTTACCGGCAGATGTCGGTGTAGCGGCATCTCCAGCGGCCAGGGACTTTTACCGCAGCACATGCCGCTGGACATATATTTTGATTTAATAGCCTAATTTGTATTTTATAAACTGCATTTCAACAAAATAACATTATATATGTATAGGCTACTATCATGTGTAAGCAATTTATCATAAACTGTTATGCTGCGTTCACACCAAACGCGAATACAGCGTCTGGTGCGAGTGATTTCAATAGTCAATGGAAAGGCACGTTGACGCGCGTCTGGAGGTCCCGCGGCGTGGAAGGGCGTTTTGCGTGGCGCGAATCCGCCTCAATCGCGCGTCCAGTTCGCGCGAATGACACGAATTGAGCGTCTTGCGTTGCGTGTGGTGCTTTTGTGCATGCACGCGTTTGAAACGAATTCGCGTCTGACGCCCGAGTTGAAAAATTTGAACCTTGGCGTCAATTCGCGCCGCATTAACCAATCAGGAGCCTGCTCGCTGCGGTCACGTGGGAAAGTGACGTGGTGAGAAACCCTGCATAATTTAAAAATACTACTATTGTGTCACAAAATGTAGTTTTAAGACTTTTTCAGGTGAGAATGTAGTTGTTTAAAGCTCAAATCTGTGGTTTATTTAAAGAGAGCGCCTATTTTAAAAAATAATCTTGTGTTTTTGGAGTTGTGAGATCCAGGCGATCACCGGGCAATCACCGCTCATAACACCGACGAGAGTAGCCCTTCCTCGGCCAGTCCTTCTGCCGTTTGCCGCTGGCTCTGATGTCCTGTAGTGGTGCATCTTGTGTGGCTCTAACGGGCGATCTTTGGTGTCATGAATCTATACTTTGTTGTCTGCCAAATCGTTTTTACTGAGGGCAAAGATACATTTCATAACTTTATTTTTTAAGGATATTTAAATGTATGCAGTGAAGATAATGTAGGAGTTGCCTGGACCACATTTGTGCGGCTATTAATGTTTAATATATATTTTTAATGAAAATGAAAAGAGGCAGAGTGGTGTTTTATGACATATTTCTCCAGGAGTGCCTTGAACGCGCGTCCTTCAAGCCGCGGGACCTCCAGACGCGCGTCAACGCGCCTTTCCATTGACTTAACATTGAAATCACTCGCACCAGACGCTCTATACGCGTTTGGTGTGAACGCAGTCGAGTTTCTGAGTTTCAGAGTTGTGAGTTTCTGATTCTGCATTACATAGGCTACATCAGAGAAAGCTGAAATTGTTCTGTGTAGGCCATATCCAGCAAGAAGTGTCAATATCACCTTCATGTTTCAGTGCCGCCAAAATTAATGTCTCACCTCACGCCTTTATAAAAAATGCTGTTTATTAAAGATTTATTTTAAATGTTATTAAATATAAATGTAAACTGTACAGTTATACAGAACGAGTTTCTGATGTGCTGCACAATTGTGATAGGCTATTAACTCATATAAGCTGTCCAAAGCTGAAATTGTGGCATCTCGTAGCGGCATCTCCAACAGCCAGCTGTTACTGCAGCGGCATCTCGTAGCGGCATCTCCAGCGGCATTTCGTAGCGGCATCTCCAGCGGCATCTCGTAGCGGCATCTCCAGCGGCATTTCGTAGCGGCATCTCCAGCGGCATCTCGTAGCGGCATCTCCAGCGGCATTTCGTAGCGGCATCTCCAGCGGCATCTCGTAGCGGCATCTCCAACAGCCTACTTTCTCCGGCAGCCGTTGCTGTTTTTAACACCTGTCACTGGCCAATTACATTGATTCGATGTAATTTGACCAAGACGACATTAGCTATACACCACAGAACTATCATTAAAATAACATTATACACAAACTGTGTGTGTGTGTGTGTGTGTGTACATATTTTTCTGATAGGCCTACACATATTGATGTAATAGGCTATATGATGTTCAGTTAGCCTATATTTTTATGGGGAAAAAAACTTTTTTGAAAATGTATTTAATAATTTCCTCTGCGCAGAAACATAACTGTAATAATCAGAAAGTGGTATCAATACACTTACTTTGGCATTGGCACCAGCTACAGCCAGAGAAAGCCTATTTGCTGTTGGAGGTGCCGCTGGAGATGCCGCTACGAGATGCCGCTGGAGATGCCGCTACGAGATGCCGCTGATGTCGCTACGAAATGCCGCTACGAGATGCCGCTGGAGATGCCGCTTCGAGATGCCGCTACGAGATGCCGCTGCAGTAACAGCTGGCTGTTGGAGATGCCGCTACGAGATGCCGCAATTTCAGCTTTGGCAGCTTATATGAGTTAATATCAAAATTGTGCAGCACATCAGAAACTCGTTCTGTATAACTGAATAACAGTAAATATCCATATTTAATAACTTTTCAAATCAATCTTTAATAAACAGCATTTTTTTATGAAGCCGTGAGGTGAGTCATTAATTTTGGCGGCACTGAAACATGAAGGTGATATTGACACTTCTTGCTGGATATGTATACACATACACAGACAGAACAGCTTTCTCTGATGTAGTAATGCAGAATCAGAAACTCACAACTTTAACACAATATATGATAAATTGCTTACACACGATAGCCGGTAGCTATATGATGTTATTTTGTTGAAATGCAGTTTATAAAATAAAAAAATAGGCTATTAAATCAAAATATATGTCCAGCGGCATCTGCCGGTAAAAGTCCCTGGCCGCTGGAGATGCCGCTACACCGACATCTGCCGGTAAAATCCCTGGCCGCCGGAGATGCCGCCGGAAGTGCCGCTTCGAGATGCCAGTGCCGCATTTTGCGCCAGCCCTTACTGGCATATTCGGCAGTGGTGCCAGGAATGAGTGGCTTCACTCGCATCTTTTCTCCGCCGCCCTTACTGAACTTGTTGAAGAATTCTCTTTCCATAAAAATTTCTTCACAAAGGATTAGTGATTCCAGAAGAGGCTTTATTCACACCAAACACAGCAATGAAGCCAGAGGGCCGTCAGCCACCGGCCCTCCTGCTACTTGAATTTTCTGTCATATATATACCATAGTTGTCTTCCTATTTTGGTAACCACTGTTGTCTTCCTAACATGGTAACAACCCCCTGGCTCACATATTACCACATTCTAAGTTCTAATTCTGTTCCTGTCCTTCTAAAGGGCATTCTCAAAGTCAGCATACATTTAAACACAGTCAGCACACATTTGAACACACTTGAGATGTCAGCACACATTTGAACATAATAGTGTCTTTTCATTAGCCTTAAACTGCTAATTTTTAACTAATAAAATCTTCTACATTCCCCCCTCTGGGGCTTAACTAAGCCCCACCTTTACTAACCTTTTCCCAGATGTGTAGGTTTCAGAATCCAGTTTTTTCAGTTATGCTACCTAATGACTTAAAATAAGTCACTCAGTTTCACTACCAATGACTAGATTATGCAACCACACTCCGGAGGAATATTAGAACCAAACATCTCCTTCCAGATTTTGCTTTTGTTCTCTTTTTCAGGAATGGAGTAAAAGATTCTAATTTCCCTAATTCCTATGTCTTATCATCAGTACATTGTTATAAGCGTGAGTGTGCAATTTGTTCAGCCTTGCCTGTGGTTGTCACAGTTATGTAGAATAATCAAACATCAAATCATACATTATACTATCAAAAGTTCTTTTTATATTGTAGTCATCTTCTTCAACCCAGATACTTTGCGCATCGTAGAAGGTCACCCTTTGGGGAGGGGTTAGGCTAGCACATACACCCAGGGTCTGGCTCATCATTCATCTTCTTCGTCCTCATTGGAGGTACTTGAATCAACTTCCAATGCTTGCAAAATCCAGTTTGATTTATCAAACCAGTCCTTATTATCCCTTAGGTTTTCATTGTCCTGAACACCCTCAGATACACCTGGTCACCTGGGTCAATTGGACAAGATGTTTCTGTCTCCTCACTGGGCTGCTTTCTTTTTTCCTGTAAATATATAGCTTTACATATTGCAGTTAGTTTCCTCATATAAGATCTTAATTCCATTTGCAATTGTTATAGGCAGTACTTTGTATCAATCAATTTTAATCAATCTACCTCTGCAATATGGTACAGGCATGGGTCGACCCGTAAGCATTCCATGCGGTGTTAAATGTATGATTCTGTTAGTTTGCATGCGACAACTCATTAGTGCAAGTGAGGCCCTTTAATGCAACCAAGTCTTTGTTGCTGCAATACTTGTTTTTAAAGTTTTTTTTTTTTTTTTTTTTTTTTTTTTAATAAACGCCAACCCGTTATCTGAACTTATTTCTGATGGTATTCCAAATCTAAGAATTTACCTCTTTTGTTTGAAATTTGATTACTGTTCCTGAACCCTCATCCGAAGATGGTACTGCTTCTATCGATCAATTATCACAAGCATATATCGTTTACCTTGTACTCGCTTTATCATGTCCACATAATCCATCACCAGGGGCCTCATTTATAAAACTTTGCGTAGGATTTGCGTCAGAAGTGGCGTACGGATGAAACATAGGACGTGCGTACGCACAGAAATATTCGGATTTATAAAACCGTGCGCACGCACGTCCTACGCAGATTTCCCTTAATAAATCACAATCAATTCTAAATGTAGCGCAGCTTTTGCGGCTTCATGTCACGCCCATAGTTGCCCATAAATAGTCCGCGAAACGCCCCCAAGTTAATATTCATCGATTGCGAAATCATGGCAAACACAGAGAGGAAATCATGGCAAACACATTTGCCACATTTGAAAACTAAAAAAACGTTACCTCACTCAATGTGAAGTAGAAGTTATCGTTGGCAAGGTGGAAAAGATGAGAAAAATGTTGTTTTGGAGGGCACAGTGTGGGCATTAGGCTACTAATGCCAAAAAGGCACTTGAGTGGCAAAAGGTTGCAGACGCCGTGAATGCTGTAGCCTCACAACCTCGGACCGTGGCCGAAATAAAAAAGAAATGGTCGGACATCAAAGTTGAGGCAAAAAAGCGTCTAGCGCACCATCGCCTGAGTGTGTCCTCGTTTGCCAGCAAGTCTTCTTGCTGTCTGAAGATGCGTTCACTCCGACTCCTTCCATTTGCGACATCTTCTAAGAGCGCAATATCATGGAAATATAGTTCAGTGCAAATGGAAAGTCTTGCAGCTTTCTGAATGGTGATGGGGCATTTTATTTCCATCCATTTAATTGCATCTGACAAGCTACAGATGTCGGTTATAATCTACGTGGAAATATAGTTCAGTGCAAATGGAAAGTCTTGCAGCTTTCTGAATTGCAGAATTCTGAATTCTGAAACATCCTTAAATAGCTCACTCTCAACAGTCTCTATTGATTGGGATTTTGCTATCATTTATGTTTGTCCTTTTTGATTTATAACTATCTCTTGAGTAATCCCCATTAATTTTGTTTCACACAAGACTTTTATGAAATTTTTATCAACAGAGTAAAAATTTAATGGATTTATTGTTGAATTCCACTGGCATTGTTCAGCTTTTTTCATCATTGGCTGTAAATCTTTTGTCTTCCTAATTCTTTCCTGTATAAAGATATGTGGAACAGACTATGGTACATTGAACCAACTTTTTTATAAATTCATTTTCAGTTATTTTCATTACTGCTCACTGTTTACCTATTATGATGTCTTTTGAGGTAATCTCAATTTTTTTTTCTGTATGTTTCTTTTTGCCATTTCTTTTCTATTTTTTCATCTCTCTCTTCATCATATATCATAGTACAGTGAAATCCTGACTTTAGTAACTGAGCTTCTGGCTCAGAAATCATCATTTAAGTTTCTATTTCTTGTAAGTCTATATACATTCCTTTTGGAGAACACCAAATTTGAAGTTCTAATTTACATAATGCATCTCTTCCTAACAAGTTTACAGGAGTTTGATTTGATACAAGAACTGGTAAGGTCACACTTTTATTTTTAGTCTGTAATCAAACTGGAGTTGTCAGAGGAATTAACTGTATTTGTCCCCTGTCTTTGCAAATTTTGAGCGGGTCGTTGCCAACCACACCTTTCACCCCTGAGTGACTGTTGCCATGGATTGTTTGGGCAATTGGTTTTGTTGTCCACAACCCTCTCTGTCCTCCATGCTGTGTATTTCTTTTCCATCCTGCCGGCCCTTGTTGCTGAGCTTACACATTGACTGTGGGTGCAGGAATCTGGTGTACATTTGGAGGAATTGTTGCAGTGGGTTATTTACAGAGGTATTCACAGGAGCGCTGCCATTTGGTCTGACTCTTCTCTTCAATGGGTCTCCTTCTGGATTTCCAGTCTCTTGCTTTGCACACATATGATTGGACTTTCTGTGTCCCCCAGCTGTCTATTTTGGTTGGATACTCCTTTTGCAATTCCTGTCATATTACCGGACGATATGCATCAAAAACAGTCTCATCCATATAGCAAGAGTTCACAGTTCTGTCTCGTTCAGAGGCTTGAAGAATTTCTTCCTTTTTTTGATCCACTTAGAATTTTCGCCAGAAGTGTTTTAATGTCCCCCACAGATCACAATTTGTCCATTGTCTTATCCATTTCCCAGCTCTCTCCTGGATGTCAGGAAGGCAGTTGACAAGCCCCTCAAAATCTTTTGTCACCCATAATCAAAATAGGGAGTTGTTTTACTTCCCTGTTTCTCTTACTTGTGACCACCTTTCTTCATCAAATGTTACCTCCTCTTCATTTTCTATATTTAAACTCTCTAATAATTTTTTTCTATCACTCGCCTGTATTTCTGTGCATTTTAATAATTCTTCTGTTTCTTTGATGCTTTTATTTAATTCTTCTATTTGTGTTTCTGTTTCACTTTTTTATTTATTTTTTATTTTATTATTCTTTTCTTCTTCTTTCTGCCTGTTTAACCTCATTCTTAGTTTTTAGTTGCTCTAATACATAACCTAACGGTACATTTTTCTCTAATGTTTTACTTTTCTCTTTTTGTCTCACATCTTGTCTTGTTTGTTTTTCGTTTTCTAACTCCATCTGTCCTTCCATTTGCATTTAGGATTGGGAACTGCCCTTCTGGAGTTACATTTGACAGGGTATTAGAAAATTTATTTTTATTTATTTTTTTTTTTCTTTCTTTGTCTACCTCTTAAAATGTTCCTTGCCTGTTTATATATATATATATTTTTTAATAATTCTTCTCCTTCTTTTCTAAACAATGCCAGCACTGCTTTTTCCTTTTCTCTTTTAATTTCTCTTCTAATTTCTCTTTAAACTGTTCTTGATTTTGTAATTTTTTATCAAGGTTTCCATTTCTTTGCATAATGTTACATCAAATGTCCCTTCCTTTGGCCATTTGGTTATCATATCCTTTTTTTTCCATTTATTTGATATCTTATCTATTAATTCTTTACACAGTGGGTATTTTGAGCCTAACATTTCCACCGGAGTGGCCATAATTGTCCTTTAATCAATAACTATTTTAATAAACAATTTCTAGACCTGATTCACTTCTTTAACTTACTTTACTTTACTTTCTTTAACTTTAACTTGTTTTCAAATATAATTTTCAAATTAATCACTTATTTATTTCTTTTATTTTATTTAACTTTGCCTTTTTATTTTTCATAATATACAATATCTGCTAATCACCAGCTACTTTTTAATTTTCCAAATTTTAATTTTACTATTTAACTTTACTTTACATTAATAAATTATTCACCACTTGTCATATCTCTTCTTTATTTTGTTCTAATTCTGCAACACCACTTTTCCTAACTGAATGTCTCTCACATTCACAATATTCACAGCACTCATACAAGTCCCTTTATTGTTGAATGGGGACAATCAATTTTTTTTTCCATCCTTGTCCCAGGGCTCATATATTTGTCCCTGAGCTCATACAGACATTATTTTATCTCTTTCTTAAATGAAATGTGCACCTCCAACACTGAATGATGGAAGACACCCTCACAAGAGGAAAAGCTTATTTTTAACCACTGACACTTTAGAGCCCAAACATACACACACACTATTCTTAGCCACAGGCAGTCCAGCAAACACACTCTATTCTATACTTTTAAGAAAATAATTATTGTTTTACTCTTAATTTTTCCTTATTTAACTTAATCAAATCGATACACTTCCTCAACACGATTTGTATTTCTTATTTTTTTAATTTAATCAAATCAATGCACTAATTCTTATTGTCAAGTCTATTGATACACTTCCTCAACTCAATAACTTACAATTAAAACTCTTTTTGTCCAATTTATCAATACACTTCCTTAACATGATAAACCACAATTAAAACCTTATCAATACACTTCCCCAACATGATAAAGCACAATTAAAACCTTTTTATCAAGTTTTATCAATACACTTCCTCAACATGATAAAACACAATTAAAACCTTATCAATACACTTCCCCAACATGATAAAGCTCAATTAAAACCTTTTTTTTCAAATTTATCGATACACTTCCTCAACACGATAAAACACAATTAAAACCTTATCGATACACTTCCTCAACACGATAAAGCACAATTAAAACCTTTTTATCAAGTTTTATCAATACACTTCCTCAACATGATAAAACACAATTAAAACCTTATCAATACACTTCCTCAACATGATAAAGCTCAATTAAAACCCTTTTTTTTCAAATTTATCGATACACTTCCTCAACACGATAAAACACAATTAAAACCTTATCGATACACTTCCTCAACACGATAAAGCACAATTAAAACCTTTTTATCAAGTTTTATCAATACACTTCCTCAACATGATAAAACACAATTAAAACCTTATCAATACACTTCCCCACCAACATGATAAAGCTCAATTAAAACCTTTTTTTCAAATTTATCGATACACTTCCTCAACACGATAAAACACAATTAAAACCTTATCGATACACTTCCTCAACACGATAAAGCTCAATTAAAACCTTTTTTATCAAAACTATCTGGCTTGACAAGAATACACATAACCTAATTTACGCTTCTACATATTTTCTTAATATCCCCACGGCCTTTTTGTTAGAAATTATACAGCATGCATTTATTCTGAAATCAAAAATCCTTTTCAGTTCTTTAAATTTGGAGAAGCTGTCTCACCACAACAGGTACATTTCTGGCGAATAACACAAACTTTAAGCAAAAACTGCTTACCGTGGCCACTTGTTTGTGCTGATTCGTCCAGGAACACCCTGCCGCGGTTCTTTATCAGCTCCTGAGCCAGTCCCATCTGGGGTGCCAAATATGTTGAAGAATTCTCTTTCCATAAAAATTTCTTCACAAAGGATTAGTGATTCCAGAAGAGGCTTTATTCACACCAAACACAGCAATGAAGCCGGAGGGCCGTCAGCCACCGGCCCTCCTGCTACTTGAATTTTCTGTCATATATATACCATAGTTGTCTTCCTATTTTGGTAACCACTGTTGTCTTCCTAACATGGTAACAACCCCCTGGCTCACATATTACCACATTCTAAGTTCTAATTCTGTTCCTGTCCTTCTAAAGGGCATTCTCAAAGTCAGCATACATTTAAACACAGTCAGCACACATTTGAACACACTTGAGATGTCAGCACACATTTGAACATAATAGTGTCTTTTCATTAGCCTTAAACTGCTAATTTTTAACTAATAAAATCTTCTACAAACTACAGCTCAAACTAGCGCACGACATCAACGTCATCGTTCTCAGCCACTCCCTCTGTTCGCTGATTGGACCGGTAAAAAATTGTTCGGAGAAAACCAAAGAATATACAGCAGTCCCAGACGGAGTACTGAAGGAAAATGAAAATTGAGCGGAAAAGTACGTAGGAGGGTGGAGCCAGGCTAGTTGTTGTCATGGCACTGGGTTGAAATATGGATGCTGTCCCTAGGCTGCCTGCACTCACAGCAGCCCCTCACTCTCTCTCTCTCTGTGTGTGTGTGACTTTCTCTCTTCATGATGATAATTTAACCCTTTCAAATAGGCTTTCACAAATAACTATCACTTGAAATAAAAACGTCATGTGCTGTGTTTGCCAAGATCACGTATGATGCATATGTCTTTAAATTAATTATTTACTGATATAATTTAAATGTATTAAAGTAAAACTTTTCTAAAAGTGGCTGTTTATAATAAACTTCCATAAAATGTAGACACGCATCTAACTCTTACCTGACACTGATATTAAAATCATCTTTGCTGTTTCTGTGATTTGGCTCCATTTTTTTTTTTTTATTAAAAATGTTTTATTGGACCACCCATATTGAAATGAAAGCACGCTTTATGGTGCATAAGATTGGTGCACAAACGGTAGCTAAGGTAGCTCAAAAAACACATGAAGTGAAGTGTTAGAATAATACAACATCAGCATTCGAACAGTATTCTGAACTCATTACGATTTGACCTTTGACATCATCTGACATGAAATTAATTTAAATTTAATTGATCTCATAGATGTGGCGGTTGTGGTTCGTGGTCATAGCAGCACCAACTGCTGCAGTTAATATGGTGAATTCAGATGACTTTGGCATAATCCTTTTATGTTTTCCCATTTTAAATGCCTATTGCCTGCCATGCACAGTTAAGCTGATGCCACCGGCTTGGGCCCGTCATCGCTGCTCGCAGCTTTAATATTAAATGGTTATTTTTATTTGACATTTGAAAAATAGAAATGTCTCATTCTCATTCTATTATTTTCAATCGAAATAATACGATTGAATATAGAGTAAAATGGGAAACACTTTATAACATGTTACAAATATATTTAGTCTGGGAGCCAAAGTTTCAAAAATGGGTTGAACCTGACATGGTCTGCCATACTTTTTATTTGTGTTTTTTTCTGTTAACGTTGACCCTAAGAACCAATAATTGGAGGGTCTGCTCTGCCGGAAATATCGCGGAAAAAAAAATGTGGCCATTTTAGTGTATGCACACTTTATTTTTTATCAGAAAAATTTAAAAAATGATTTTTTTTCCTCAAATCCTCAGTGGGTTGGGTAGGCTGTTAATAAATGTATTCCAGATACACAGAACACATGTGCTGACAACATCCACTGAAAAAATAATTTTTAAAACACATTTCTAGATGATTTTGCATCAATTTAATGGAAAAAATAGGCGTTCTCTCACTTTTTTCCAGTATTTTCATCTTTACTTCATTGGCAATCAACTATTCCCCCAAGTTATGACATCTGTCAATATGCCATTCTTTTCATCAAATAGTATACTCATTCCACAGAAAAAAATATAAAAATCCAACCAAAATCAATGGATCTGTGATGATTTCACTACTAGTTGGCGATCAACAAGCTCAGAACCTCAATAGCATTTTAGGCTACTCTCAAAATTCCGAAAGACATACTGGATATTTAATATGGTTGTTAATGTCCACATTATTAAACATCATGGCCTAGGCATCTTTTTAATTTCAACATAACCCTGTTCTCCCAATGGAAGAGTGTTGTGATCTTGGCAACTGCTTGGCAGACATCCTGGGCAAGGTTGAGAACTTGTTCTTGCTGCTTAGGACTGACTTTCACCCGGTCGTCCTCACCTAACTGTGGAGTTGCATCTGTTATCATCCATGCCAGGTGGTTATACAGGTTAGAGCTTACTCTTCGGGATGCGTCCAGGTATGATATCTCTAGCTGCAGTGACGGGTCTTCAGTCATACTTCCAAGCAGTGCTTAATTTGTAAAGTGGGAGGTCCCGGAGCGCAGAGGGGGGGTGGATCCGGCAACTCAAAACGCAAGTTGGAGGTAACGGAACAAAACATTTTTTACACTGCCTATAGCAGTGCTTCTCAATCTTTTTTCAATAACGTACCCCCTATCATTTTTTTTCTCAGCCAAGTTATTAAAAATCATTTGAGATAGAAATAAAAGTTATGACTATAGTGATATGCCCAGTCAGAATTATTAGATTTATTAAACAAATTAAAAACATTTGCAATAATAAACAATATCACTACCGATAACGAGCATCATATATAAATAAAATATAGGCCTATATTTTAAATATATATATATATGTATTCGGGTGACATTATTTTTTTACCACTTTCATTAAATTTTGCTTTGTAGAAAAAGCCTTTCTTTGAAACGAATTTCGTTTTGTATAAATTGTATATTAATTTTAGTAAATGTTGCATTAACTAATTGCTTGTATTTAATAAATAAAAAGCAAATATAACAGACAATATAATAACCGTGAAATGGAGGCACCGGTGCGCCGCGTTCAGTTGCATTGCGCGTGAACTGCAGCGCATCTAATCATAAATAAATTAAACTCAGCATAGGCCTATGCATACATTAGCCATTAAATATATTTGTTGCATTGGATGGTATCCTTTCTACAACAGACCAGGGATTTCTCGCGGCTCGCATCAGAAGAGCATTGCGTCAAAAGACCGCAAAACAAACAAGGCCGCCTATAGCCTATTCAAGGCAATTTTTATTTTTATTTCAGAACATGCACTGCACGGGTGCGAAATGTAAAAAAATACACTGCATGAATTGTTTTCACAATCAGTTATTTTTCGGAATATTAAATTAACCAAGAAAAAAAAAGAAGAAAAACACTCCATCCAGATAAACAGCAACAGGCTATTGTGGGACTTAAATAAACACAATGAAATTTCATATATATATATATATATATATATATATATATATATATATATATATATATATATATATATATATATATATATATATATATATATATATATATATATATATATATATATATATATATATAATACTACATTTCATATAAAACTATATAGTAGGCTATTTTAATGATGGACGAATAATCAACACAAACACATCAGGTCGTTATCCTATTTATCCAGAACGGCCCATACAGCATCGATAGTGCCCCCGGCCTCGATTCTGCTTCTTTCTCTACACCTCGTGTCCAGTGCATTTTTCTAACAGCGATCTCAAGGCTCGACAACAAGCGCGAATAGCATGTGTCACTTTAAGTGCTTCACCTTTCGTCGTCCCTCTCCCCTCCCCTTCCATAAAAAAACAAAAAAATGTATGGAACTTTCATAGGGAATAAATACGAACACAACCAATAACATTGAACACTACACAAATAGTATTTATTTTATTTTTTTAGACAATAATTTGAATAGTGACATTTGAAGTGCCGGATTCAATAAAAAAGGTTCCGGATCCAACATCGGAGGTGCCGGAACATGTTCCGGCGTGTTCCGGCTCAAATTAAGCCCTGCTTCCAAGCATCTGCTGACTTCCACTGGCTTGAGCTGTTCTGGCTTCTCTTGCTTCCTTCAGGATCTGCTTACATTGGTTTTGGAGGTCCTTCCATATTCTCTTTGCAGTGTTGTAGGAAGAGACTATGGTGTCATCTGGTGTCAACTAAGATATTTGCATCATCTGAGGATTTTTTCCAGAAATAAAATCCCTAATTCTCTCGTCTCAGGGGGATATGAGGGGGGAAAGTACCATAATTTGAATATACTACCGGGTTTCTACTGATACAAAGCTTAATGCTAAATCACTGAAGTAACCCTTAAAGTTCCTTCAAATTTGAGAGCATGCAGCCAACATTAATTTCTGCTGGAACATTCAGGCTGGAACATACTTTCTGTGGAACAAATATTATTTTACAATTGCCACCTACTTCATTGTGCCTTCTAAGGCGGGCAATCAAGGACTGACATCTGTATGAGGTAACATTCTGAACTCCATGGCTTTCCAAGTCTTTACAGAATTCATCCCTCAAAGCTGTAACTAAGAATATGGCTCTTTGAAAAAAGGCTCATCTATCCTAGATATGAGTTGGTTCAGTGCAGCATCATATGGAGTGGTGGCAGTACTATTCCTTTCCTGTGAACGAAGACGCTTTGTCAGGTTGTTGGTCATGCATTCCTTGTGGTACCGGAAGACCTCAGCAATCATATCAGAACACTTGTTTCCATCAGGACCACAAATCTTGTGTAGTATCTCTTCATCTTCAAGTTTGTTTGCTTTTTCCCAAACTGCATTCTGTCTGTCATAAGTGGCGATCAAAATGAGGGATCTATTCCCCCTGGTCGCGCATGCTCTACTGATCTGCCCGCATTGTCACCATGGAATAATTGAAATGAGCTGGATGAAAGAGCTTGACTTCTGGCTTTTCATCTTTTTTCTTCGTCTGGTCAACAGTTTTACGATCTGTGTACCTCGCACAATATTGTGTGTGCCACAAAGTATTCCTCCTCAGAAAGTCACATTGAGGTTTCAGCCCATTGTCAAGTCTGTATGAGACATCATCCTTTCTGTTGGTTACAGCATATAGGAGGGAAGGGTAGCCTTGATTTGTCAGTTTCTGAAGAGGACCAGCATCACTGTCTGTTTTCTGACATATTATGCAAGCAGTATAGTTGGGACTGAGCAGCTTTCTCTTCAGCTGTTTGGTTGAGAACTCAGGCTTCATCCTTCATTCTTCTCCAATTCACATCACTCCACTCCTGTTCTCTCCTGTTCACTCCTCTCCCCTCTCCTCCTCTCCTCCACGCTTCTCCTCTCTTGTTTAATCCTAAAATAAGATCAGAACCAAATCTGCAAATGGGAAATATTGTGCATTCAGGTGAAAGAAATCATCTCGGGTTACAACTGTAACCCTTGTTCCCTGAAAAGGGAATGAGACACTGCATCTAACGACACTTTGGGGACGCTCCTAAGCATAGTGATCAAGCAGACGTTCCATGCGTCTCGTTCCCTTCTCAGGGAAATGAAGCCAGCGCAAGTTCTGCCAGGAAGACTCAATCATTACGTCACTAATTACCTGCTCATCTATCCAATCATATCCTTTTTCTGTAGCATAAAAAGGTGGTAATTACTCATGTCTGAGTTCGCAGATACCGTCGCTTCAGCGGTTGACGATCCGGACGTTCAGTAGCGGTCGCTGGTCCTAAAGTGAATTATGTGCATACAGCGGCGTTCTAAGTCCATGTCAGCCAATCATGCCGTTCGCTGGGCTGCCGCGGCAACAGACGCGAGTGCCTTCACTAACAAGAGCAAAGTCGCACGTTCAGATTCAGAACAATCACTATCATGGAGGACTATCTGGGCATGTTATCAAAGACTGGGGCTGTGATCTTCATCACCATTCTGGCGTCATCACTACATCAGCATTCATCACAGCGATATGGTTATGCATTCTGATGCCGATTGGGTGTAGTATCTTACTCTTTCTCAACTTTGTTTGAAAGAGTACACATGAGTCGCATCGTATGAGTCTAATCAAGCACAGGTGTCTGCCGGTCTGCTGTGCAACGTGATCGCTCGTTGCGGCTTGTTGTGTCGTAACTATCCATAGTGCTCGTAAATGATTCGCGTGACACCGGTTACCGTCATTTTTTGTTTAGAAAAGCAGAAACAGAACAGATGGCACAGCATATTAGACTCTTTCATTCTCCCCACGAATGCAAGGAAAACAATACGGGTTTTAAAGCAACACGCACCCATTTAATCGGGGCTTCATGACGAACTGAAGTTGAGCTGAAATCGTGAATGGGTTCAGTTTTATCAGATCGCTAAAATTGATTTAAAAACTATGCTGAGCAAATTATCTAAGTATAGCACCGACATATTATTAAGTGCTTTGAGCCGTTCCGATTCAATGTGTTAGATTAATCTTCCAAGCGCTGTGAGTTTGTCACATACAACATGCAATTAAACTGACACAGCATAGTTCAAGCTTAGAAGTGTTTTTGCCCGTCATCAGCAGAGTACAGATTTGCTCAAACATACGGGCCAACCAGTGTTGGAATGGCTTCCTTTCGTGATTCGACATGGCTTCCTTCCCTATGAGGAAGAACAGTAGCGTTCTGTGCTTATATAAAGGTGCTTTGCTTATTGCATCTGACTGCTCAGTGATCAATCACTCTGTATTTTGGGAAAATCATATGTGGACAAGAACGGATAACATGTGGAAAACCAGATAATTCATGCGTTTTTCCTGTAAGGGTTTAAAATACTTCTAACACATTTTAAATGATGGATACAAAATCTAGTTTAGGTTTTGATCACTAATATGCTATGTTCCATCCACATTTGCATTTTTGTCTATGTAGTAGGCGATTGAAAATGTATTTTCTTGCCGCTGAATACATTTTGAAATATATTTTGGTATATAGATTTCATCCAACTTCGAATATATTTCACTGTTTACAACATACATTTACCATATAAAAAAAAAAATATATATATATATTTTGACCCAGATTTTTTTTTCTCCCAATGGGATATGTGCTACATATTAATAAATTAGTTAATTAAAACAAACACGTCATATATATATAGTAATTGTGTGCTTTTGTCTTTGCTTTACTCCAGTTAATTTGACTCTATTTGTGTTTTATTCAGCCTCTGATATATGGATACCTCTTTCTATTTTTAGGAACTTTAGAATTTAGTGTTACGTCTCACTCGGTCCTTCCGTGCTAGGACGCCATGGCTACAATTATGAATAAAACAAATGTGTATCTCGCTTGTACTCTCAGCACCATATGTTGGGTAAGGTTTGCATACAAAACAAGGTTTGACTCGATATTCGATAGCAGCACTAATTTAATTCCGTACTCAATCCGACCCATTTACATAAAGATTGTATCGTACAGCATCTAAATCGCAGCACGGGAACACAATTATTCAAATCTTTTATGAATACAGTAAGCGAGCTAAGTGCGCTCCTTTATAAACGCATGAAACTGTCAAATGCTTCAGTTTAGATAAACTCCTACAACAGCTGAAACTGCTGTGGTAAATCTGACTACACCGAATCATGAATCTATTGCATGTTCTACTCTTCGTTGGTCAAACGTATGCACTAGAAGGCAGAATTAGCCAGTGAACAATCGCTGAACTATTCAATCCTGATTGGGCGTATACTGTGTCATGTTAACTCCTCCAATTAGGCATTGCATTCAAGCGCGCAACAGATATTTTCATTTACATTTATGCATTTAGCGGACGCTTTTGTCCGGGGCGACTTGAGTTGCATTCAGGGTACACATTCGGCATTTCGGGTCTTGTTTTCCCTGGGAATCGAGCCCGCGGCTTGGCGTTGCTGGTGCCACGCTCTACTGTTCGAGATACAGAAAATACATGTCTGTAATCGGCTACACTCGCTTGTAAACCTCAACTTTTTAATTCTATCGAGATTAACACAATATACAGGGGAGTAAATATAGCGTTGACTGTCGACACAGTCTGCACATGCGTATTGATTCCAGGCTGCACCGCAAACGACGAGCTCTCTCGCAGTGAGCTTTTTCTCTTCACTTAAGCTGTAAGCTTAAGCTTTTTCTCTTCACTTAAGCATTGTGATTCGTTGCTTTTCAGACTATGATCCTGATGTCATACTGTGGAATCTTTTACTCTGTAGGAGTTTTACATCAACCCATTCACCTTAGTGAAATTATTCAGGCCAAAATTGTATCACGCGGTTGGTGAGCATGTCAAACTAACTATTAAAGACATCAGATTTTATTCCAGGGTCAAAGGAAATTTTAGGATTGCGATATTTGTCTCATACTGCAAACGCCGCCAAAATCACACAGTATTATCCTGGCTTAGGCTATCAAATGATGAATCTCGCATTGATCTCTTTCATAGGTTCGGTAGCTGCGTCGGGTTCTATACAGCTAGTTACGGTTTTATTAGCTAGTAAAGCTTAACCATATAAAACATTCTTTCTTTTGCAAGGGCCTCGTCCGGTGTTCTCAATCACAAGTGCACGTTACGTATCTGTCATGCTGATCTGGTTTATTTTCTTTTGGGGGTTCTCTCAGCAGGTTTGACGGTTAGATGGCATCTATCAAGCTGTGAGCGGGAGCTACGCCCAGGGGTTTAGAATCCTCCTAACTGCAGATGGAAAGAAATGTGTTCTCCAACTCACCTGTGCATGGGCCATTCTTTCAGATTGGTGTTGCTACGAACATAGCTCAATGTGTTGAGTTGGCATCCTCTACCAAGGTCTCCCCTATCAAGAAGCATCTGAATGCGGGATTCCATGATGGTCAAGATGGTTTTCTTCAGCAATGCTCAAACCATCAGGCACGTTCAGTAAACTCTCCCATAATTCCAAAGGTAAAACTAAGATTACCTACTTGCTTTAACAAGCATCAGGTAATTTCAAAGCTTTTACTTAACTCCTAACACTTAAATTGTAAAGGTCGCTCTTCCACTTACACCGATATTCTGCTAGAAGCCGTGTTTTATCAACCCTTTTCGGCTTCATGTGTCCAGGGAATTCACTTTAGAAAGTAATCAGTTTGATCCTACTCTCTTTTCTATTCTGATCTTCACTTCTCACTCAATTTCTTTACTCTTTTCCTTAAGCATTCTAGCATGACTCTAAAGGTTCTGGTATCACATTAACAATTTCTAAGATGAAGAATAATCTGTCCCTCACTTCCATGGTTAAATATCTTCACGTTCGTCCTAAGACTTCCGACCACTCCCCCCTATTTATTTATCTAATGGAGCACCTCTCTCTAAGGCCTGGTTTCAGACCCACTTTTATACTGACCTTAAAAGCTGCAGTCTACCTCCTTCTCTTCGTAACGGACTTTCCTACAGCTACGAACGTGGAATTTCCAGGCCAGTATTCAAGCTAGATTCAAGATTCAAGATTCAAGAGTTTTATTTGTCACATACACAGTTATATACACAATATACAACTGGCAGTGAAATGTAAACAGGTCCGCTCCATGGACAGTGCAAATAACAGTTACAAGAAATTAAATAGAAATAGAATAAAGTTAGAATAAAAAGTATTAACATAAGTAGAATTATAAATAAATCAAGTAAAAGATAAAAATAGGAAATAAGATAAAAATAAAAATATAAAAAATATGTGGATGATAAGTGAGATAAACTGTAGACTTAAAAATAAGTGGTTAACATAAAATATATAATATGTATATATAAAGAAGTATAATGTGCAAGGTTTATTACAGGTTGTTACGCAGTAACAATAGGGACGTAAAGTAAAGTGCAGTGCAATTGCAGTATGTGGATACTGGGGAGATGGCGTTCTTCTGCATTCGAGTCTTACATAAGACCTGATTCAAAAATCATCCTCGAAGCTCAGCAAGCTCTCCAGTAACGGTTCAGGTAAATCCTTATGCTACTACTGGTGGTGGTGTTCCTGCCAATTCAGCTCGGTACGTTATGATAGCGTGGTCTTTCTACTATATCAAAAGATGGCCCGTGACCATGTGTCCTATCAAAAGATGGTCTGTGACCCATGTGTCCTATCAAAAGATGGTCTGTGACCCATGTGTCCTATACAAAAGATGGTCTGTGACCCATGTGTCCTATACAAAAGATGGTCTGTGACCCATGTGTCCTATCAAAGATGGCCTGTGGCCCATGTGTCCTACCAAAAGATGGCCTGTGGCCCATGTGTCCTATCAAAAGATGGTCTGTGACCCATGTGTCCGATAAAAAGATGGCCTGTGGCCCATGTGTCCCATAAAAAGATGGCCTGTGGCCCATGTGTCCCATAAAAAGATGGCCTTTGGCCATGTGTCCCATAAAAAGATGGTCTGTGACCCATGTGTCCTATCAAAAGATGGCCTGTGGCCCATGTGTCCCATAAAAAGATGGTCTGTGACCCATGTGTCCCATAAAAAGATGGCCTGTGGCCCATGTGTCTCATAAAAAGATGGTCTGTGACCCATGTGTCCCATAAAAAGATGGTCTGTGACCCATGCGTCCCATAAAAAGATGGCCTGTGGCCCATGTGTCCTATCAAAAGATGGCCTGTGGCCCATGTGTCCCATAAAAAGATGGCCTGTGGCCCATGTGCCCTATCAAAAGATGGTCTGTGACCCATGTGTCCTATCAAAAGATGGCCTGTGGTCCATGTGTCCTATAAAAAGATGGCCTGTGGCCCACGTGTCCCATTAACAGATGACTGTGGCTCATATGTCCGTACGTCACGGTAGCTGTGAATCTCGCGTTAGGAACTACGATGGCCGGTGATTTCGCATCTTAACCCAAAATATTACATGGTCTAACATCTATTTTTCTCTTCTCTCTCCATTAGGAACTTCAGGATTCAGAACCCGTGAGTATACTTCATAAACCATTCTTTGGGGGTGGGCCCCGTTCCCGGTGGATCCTCCTTCCACCTATCTTTGGGGGTGGGCTGCGCCCCTGCCTTCGTCTTCAGGCAGGATACGCAGATTCCGTACCCTCGGAATGCGAATTACGAATGGGGCCTACGCCAAAGAACTTGATTGCTTGCTGAGCTTCTAAATAAATGTTATTGTTACAGCATTAATTCTCCCGAGTCTTTCTGGTAGAACAAGGGTTACAGTTGTGACCCGAGACGTTCCCTTTCGAGGGAACTCGCACTGCATCTAACGACACTTTGGGGAACGAATACCCACTAGGCCACACGAGAATAACGCCCCCCCTAGTGTGAAGCTGGAACCCAGGCACACTTAAGACGCGAGCACCCTAGCGCCAGGCGTCGCAGGGAGTTGCAGATTGTAGAAACTAATTAAGGTGTGCAGGGTGACCCACCCGGCTGCCTCGCAGATCCTCCTGAAGCTTGATTCCAGAAAGGAGGGCCACAGAGGATGCCATGTCTCTGGAATGAGCCCTCACGGCTAAAAGTGGAGGCAAATTACGCACCTGATAAGTCGTGGCTATAGCCTGGACAGTCCACTTACTGATTGTCTGTTTTGACGCAGGCAGCCCTTTCTTGGATGAGCCAAAGCACACCAACAACTGGTCTGACTTCCTCCACTGTGAAGACTTCTCCAGATAAACTCTTTTTTCCAGAACTCTGCTCTGACCGGGCAGAGCAGGTGAAGTCTCCTTTCTTCCACCGTCACGTGAGGTGGAGGATGGAAAGCCTAAAGAACCACTGACCGTGCCACACTCGATGGCACCTTGGGCACATAGCCCGGCCTTGGAAGTAAGATGGCCTTAACTCCGCCAGGGGCAAACTCCAGGCAAGTTGACGTAACCGACCCCGGTCCCCCACCCTCCTCAGTAAGTGATAGCAAGAAGAAAGGCCACCTTAACCCCTAGGAGTCTGAGCTGTTTTGGGCCCTTTAGAAGTTTTGACATGCTCTGACAATTGTGTTTTTTTCAGTTGCTTATAAACACATTAATGGCAAAAGTGTAATTACACTGTATTCAGCACAAACTGGGCTACCATAATATGTGAGCAACATGTATGTACATGCTTGTATTTTTGAGAAAAAAATGTTTATGCACAGATTTTGAAAAAAACTAAAAAAACTGTTTTAAAATTAAGGCCTCAAAACACACAATAGATATCTGTTCCCAAGACTTTTGACTCCTGTCTGTATTTGCATAGAGTTTTTTCTTTATACTGATGTGAGAATCATTGAGCCTACTCATTCACATAAAACAATACACTGATTTAAAATTTGTAAACTGATTTAAAATTCCTTTCTGGAATCAAGCTTCAGCAGTGCGCTAAGACTTTGCTTTTATTTATTATTCTACTCTCTTTTACTCTCTATTTTTTCCAACGGATCATCTGCTTTGATCTGTTACGACAGCAAAACACTTCTGGAAATTGGTTACCGCTACACTGACCTGTTTCAGGACACTTTCTCCAATCTTCCATCTGAGATTTGCCGGGACGCCGAGTTGAACAATGGCCACTCGAGTCGACGGCGAAGATTCAAAAAACACAGCGGGAAACGCGCTGGGATCCGCAACAGACTGAGAAAAAGAGCATTCAGTCCTCCTCTCCCGAGCATTTTGCTCGCAAATGTCCAATCCTTGGAGAATAAGATGGACGATCTTAGAGCCAGGATAAGTTTTCAACGGGACATGAGAGACTGCAACATCTATTGTCTGTCCGAAACATGGCTCACGCCAGTGGTCCCGGATACAGCCGTGACGCCGTCCGAGAACTTCTCTGTTTTTCGGATGGACAGAACAGCCGAGGCCGGGAAATCTAAAGGCGGTGGAGTGTGTTTCATGATAAACAAGAAATGGTGCGATCCTAGGAACATCTCCATTCTTTCGCGATCCTGCTCGCCTCACTTGGAACATTTAACTCTCATGTGCCGGCCTTTCTACCTACCGAGGGAGTTTTCCTCGGTCATCGCCACTGCCGTTTATATTCCACCACAGGCAGACACGGGGCTGGCTTTATCTGCCCTCCATGATGTGACCAGCGGCTTCATAAACAAACACCCCGACGCTGCTTTCATCGTCGCGGGTGATTTTAACAAAGCAAACCTAAAGAAAGTATTGCCAAACTTTCACCAGCATGTCTCCTGTCCCACACGAGGAGCAAACACACTGGATCATTGCTACTCTCCGTTTAAGAACGCCTACAAAGCTCGTTCACAGCCAGCTTTTGGCAAATCGGACCATGCCGCCATTTTTCTCACACCGGAATATAAACAAAGGCTCGTTCAAGAGCCCCCGGTGAGGAGGGAAGTCAAACGCTGGTCATCCCATTCAGAGATCACGCTACAGGCAGCTCTTGATGACGTCGACTGGGACATGTTCCGCGCGAGTTCTGAAGACATCAGCGAGTTCACAGAAGTGGCGCTCTGCTTTGTCAACACACTGACAGAGCAAGCCACACAAACAATAACTATAACGTCCTTCCCTAATCAGAAACCGTGGGTGGACAGTTCAATCCGCACTGCAGTAAACACGCGCACTATCGCTTACAATGCCGGTCTCCTAACGGGGGATATGAGGGAGTACAAAGCTTCATGTTACGCCCTCCGGCGCGCCGTTAAAGCCGCAAAACTCCGCTATAAAGACCGAGTGGAATCTCATTTCCAACTCAACGACTCCCGGCGGATGTGGCAGGGACTGAGGACCATCTGTGCTTTTGGAACTAAATCCTCTGCAGAGGTGAGAGCTGATCCGTTGCTGGTGAACGAGTTAAACTCTTTCTACGCTCGCTTTGATGGTAATCGCGGCAGCGCAACTCCGGCGAGTGACGCGTCAGAGAGAGTCCCTCAGAGCAGCAACAGTCACGTGATCTCTGTCTCGGAGGACCAGGTTCGGAGGGCACTCAAACGTGTGGATGTCAGGAAAGCTGCTGGGCCGGATGGTATTTCAGGTCGTGTTCTGCGGTCCTGTGCTGATCAGCTCGCAGGGCTCTTTACATCCATATTTAACGAGTCCCTTGCTACATCTGTTTTCCCCACCTCCTTCAAACGATCCTCCATCATCCCTGTACCTAAGATCAGTAAACCCTCTTGCCTAAATGACTATCGTCCAGTGGCTCTCACATCTTTAGTCATGAAGGTCTTTGAGAGACTCATTAAAAACAACATTTGCTCCTCCATTCCTGACACTTTGGACCCTCTTCAGTTTGCCTATCGTCCCAATAAATCGACTGAAGATGCCATCTCTCACGTCCTTCACTCCTGCCTCACTCACATCGACAGCAAAAGTGGGAACTATGTCAGGCTGCTATTTATTGACTATAGCTCAGCCTTTAACACCATAGTTCCCATTAAGCTAACACACAAACTCCTGGATCTAGGCCTGAATTCTTCTCTCTGCCTCTGGATTGAAGATTTCCTCACTGGCAGACCCCAGGCGGTGAGAGTAGGCCAGTTCACCTCCACCTCCATCACCCTGAGTGTTGGAGCTCCACAGGGCTGTGTGCTGAGTCCCCTGCTCTACTCTCTCTACACCCATGACTGTTTGTCCACACACAGCTCCACCTCTATCATCAAGTTTGCTGATGATACTGTTGTCCTGGGTCTCATCTCCAACAACAATGAGACGGCATACTTGGACGAAGTGGAGCAACTGACATCATGGTGCCAGGACAACTGTCTCTCTCTGAATGTTAACAAGACCAAAGAACTGATTGTGGACTTCAGGAAGAGACAGCATCGGTCATACTCCCCTCTCATGATCAGCGGGACACCGGTAGAGAGAGTGAGCTGCTTCAAATACCTGGGTGTGAACATCTCCGAGGATCTGACCTGGACTACACACATCCAGACACAGGTGAAAAAAGCCAGGCAAAGACTGTACCACCTGCGCCAGCTGAGGAAATTCAGGGTTTCACCAGCCATCCTGAAAACTTTCTATCAAGGGGCGATAGAAAGTGTCCTGACTCAGTGCATCACAGCGTGGTACGGGAACAGCACCAGTCACGATTGCAAAGCCCTGCAAAGAGTGGTGCACTTATCCGAGCGCATCTCAGGCTCAGCTCTCCCGTCTCTGCAGGACATCTACACCAAACGCTGCAGAGGTAGAGCTACTAAAATCATCAGAGACATTAATCACCCTGCAAACTCTCACTTCACCCTGCTGCCATCTGGTAAGCGCTTCCGTAGCCTGATGGCAAAGACTGAAAGACTCAGGAGGAGTTTCTTCCCCCAGGCCATCAGACTCCTGAACTCAGTCACGTGACTTCACTTCACCCCGCACACGCATAAACATCCAGTTTTTTAACATTAACATCCACATACTTCCATTGCACTGCACTTTACGTTCCGATTGTTACTGCTTAACAACCTGTAATAAACCTGTTTGCACATCATACTCCTGTTTACACATTATACTCCTATTTGCAATTATACCTATTGCTTGCACATTATACTTCTTTATATATATATATATATTATGTTAACCACTTATTTTTAAGTCTACAGTTTATCTCACTTATCATATCCACTTATTTTATATTTTTATATTTTTATTTTTATATTTTTATTTTTATCTTATTTCCTATTTTTATCTTTTACTTGATTTATTTATAATTCTACTTATGTTAATACTTTTTATTCTAATTTTATTCTATTTCTATTTCAATTTCCCCTTGTGTTTCTTTTAACTGTTATTTGCACTGTCCATGGAGCGGACCTGTTTACATTTCACTGCCAGTTGTATATTGTGTATATAACTGTGTATGTGACAAATTAAACTCTTGAATCTTGAATCTATCTTTTAAGACAGTTTCTCTGAACAAAGCCAATATGCGAGGAGGCGTGGTAGCTAATGTATAATGATGAGATAGCACCTGAGATAACAAAGGACTCGCATTAATGAGCTGCATAATGAATGAGCTGCATAATGAATGAGCTGCAGGTAGGCCTGTGTGACAGAGAGCAACAGAACAAAGGATCTATATTCTCTGCCACAAGAATTTATGATTTATTAAACTATAATATTAGGCCAATAGTAGTAGGCCATCCGGGTACTTTTCGCATACTGTTTTTCGAATTCTATGAATTCGGACATACTACTCTGCTCGCGTACTGTTTTTCGCTTACTATATAGAATGGAAGTACGCGATTTTGGACACAGCCCTAGCCTTTATTATGGATATCTATGCGTTGAACACCCTGTTCTGTTGATGCAAGAGTTGTAACTATGGCAGCCGAGAAGGCCATTCTTTGTGTTCTTTTTGAGGAATTTTCGGAGCCTGATAAAATCGATATAAATACGTGTTTAATACTGCAAAATACATGAAATCACTTCCCTTGCCATCCAGAATAAATGACAACACCCCAATCACATTTATTTAACTTTTTTATCTCCTGGTAATCAATTCTAAATTAAATCATTTTATTTCTAGTTCTTACTTTTTTAATAGCTTGTATTTTCTTTCTCACTTTATGTCAAGCAGTTACCATATATGAAATTTGGTATATAAATAAATATATATAATATTTTAAATATATATATATAAAACTCTTACGACAATCATGTCTTCTAATATCTTCAATTGTTGTGTATACCGAGCTGCAGCGGACACATTTGTAAACATCTTTACTTGGACCCATTGTGTGAGCTGTCTCTTTAATACCGCGTGGTTTATATATATGTTGCTGCTGATTGGACTGACATATTTGACACACCCACCAAACGAGAAAAAACGCATCTCAAACCCGTTGCACACCGTTACACACCGTTTCCAGGAAACATGACGTTCAACCGGAAACCGTAGCAAAACGTTGCGCACCGGTTTGAGCTTTGAACGTGCCCCTGGTGTGCGGCGGGGCTGCAGCTGGATACTATTGGTTAATCCTGCGCTTGTCTTGTGTGTAAAAGTGCTGTGTGCGTCCTTAAGATGTAAGTACGGCTTTGCATGAATGACGCGTTATTGAATGACAGAGTTATTCGCCCAGGTGGCGAAGTTGTTACCCGTGTTATTCCCTACTGCTATAGAGATCGCTAAGACATGTGACCAACTGGGCGGTAATGTCATCAGAATGCAAAGAATTATGGGTATGTTTGGCCCGTTTACATGGCCTGGCATAGCAGGCTAGTGTTCTGGCATGAAAATAATTAAAAATTAGAGAGAAAAACAGAATATAATCCTACAAAATGCAGCGGGCTAAAGAAAACATTGTCGGACCATATCGCATTTAACTAAATCCTAATGCAAAGACAAGATCTGATGAGAAAATAAAGGGAATCAAAGGACTGGATCCTTACGAGCTGAGCGACTGGCCAAGGGACGTCAAACTTTTGCCCAACTTCCAGCACCCATATATATATATATATATACAACTACATGATATTAAGTGTTGTGCGTTCACACACACACACGAAGTTTTCAGAATTCAAGTCGCTGCAGTCTTTTTTACAGATGGATGGGTCCAGGACCTGGAGATTGTAAAAGTGGGGCAGAAAACTGTCGTCCGTTCAAAGTTATGCTAATGTTTTAAGCACCACACTCCTCGCTCTCTCTCATCTATCTGCATACAGTCCGAATTGAACAAACCTGCGTGCGTGTGTGTGTGAGTGAGGCCGGCTACACACTGCAAGCGTGGCGTGTCCGTTTTTATTTCGGCTCCCATGTTAACAGGTTAGAGCGTGCACACTACCTGCGGCTCGAGCCGCGCGGAAAACGCGTGCATGCTACAAATAGAACCGACGCCTATCTTTCAGGTAGCGTTTAACATGAAGTATAGGCCTTCCACTATGTCACCTAGACACGCTTCTGGTGTGCAAAGACACAAATGCCACGATTGCAGTGTGTAGCCGGCCTGAGAGAGGGGGGCGCGGAACAGTGGACACATAAAAATATACTCCGTCATTTTGTTCATACAGGACATCATTCAAACTGCAAAGTGTTTACTTATATTTGTACACCCCGTTCTTAAGCTTTATGCCACTTCTATCGTGAGAACGACTATTGCAGTTTATAACACAGTAGGTAGACGGCATCTTGAACACTGCGTTCTTCCCTCCATGCAAAGAAGACTGGCGCCTGTTTGTGCCGCGGATTCCCAAAATGCTTTGCGTTTACCACTGGGAATACGTCATGATGACGACACATTAGCAATCTCTATACTGCTGATGCCGCTATGGCGCTCCACAAGCGCTCCTAAAGTAGCCATCTACTGCAGTTATTGCCTTGCAAATAACTGCAAATATTATATTTAATGTAGCCTATAGTTCGCCTGTTTTGGCACTTTTCACCATTCGGAGATTTATGGCATTTATGCAAGTTCATTTATAGTGTTAGAGCTCCCACTAGTGGATTTTGGTTGACCTGCGGGTTATTTCTTTATGTGTCTGTATCTAACCATAGCCTACATGTTTACTAATATACATTTTATTGTATTTTGTTTCAGATAACCACACACACACACAAACACACCTCTTTTGTCATATTAATACCTATTAACCCTCATCATCTCCCTGTACCTGACTCCTCCTCAATAAATTTTCAAACGGCACCATTGCCCACATGAAAAAATACTATAGTATATTATAGTAAAATTACTATAGTAAATACTATAGTGTTTTTGAACCGTACTATAGTAAATATACTACAGTCAATTAACAAAGTGTAGTAAATACTATATACTACAATATACTACAATTTACTGTAGTATCTTTACTATAGTATGGTTCAAAAACACTATATTATTTACTAGAGTAATTTTACTGTAATTTTACTATAATATACTATAGTATTTTTTCATGTGGGTGGATTTGCCTATTCCTTCTGACCGAGGAAGACCGAGTTGACGAGCAATCCAAAATCAGCCGCAGACGCACACGGTCTCTACAATCTCAATGTACCAGTTCAGTTTAGAATCTGGAGATATTACTTGCGCTTGTGCCTCTTGAATGGGGATTCCCCTTTCGGTCCTGGCTGGAGGGGTTTTCCCGGTCTCTTATTCGCTGAAGGTCTTGTCGTGTCTTTTAATCGAAGTCTTGGGAAGCCATTCACGTGGCGTGTTGGCGGCTGGATGGGAAGTCTCGTGGGCGTTGTTTGAAAATGAAGCGCGCTCGCTGGAGATTCGCCAAGAATACAGCACAGTGTGGCCCACCCTTATTTCCCCTGTGGAACTCATTTGCATACTGTGCACAGTTAGAAGTCTTTAAAGTGTCTTTAAAGTTTACCAATGCATTTATCACTTTCCAAACCCCCATCAGAATACCTTTGGCAATATTCTAAACAAATAGACACCAAACATGATAGAAAAAGATTGAAACGTCATGCATTCATTCATTTGTTCATTAACAGAATCTGTGTAAGATGTTGCATTACAAATATCTGTCACTGAGGATAGTTATTTCTCTGAATAAGTATGAAATGGATGTGTGTAGTTTACATCAGTCTGAAGGTTTCCAAACATAGTATGAATGGATTTAGATGGATCAATGTAGTCTTTACTCTGATAGGGTGCACGGCCAATGATGTAGACAATCAGGTATGGACATCAGTAAGGGAGGGGGCATAGTGAGAACCGTTTTGAGCTTGGTTGAGCAGTTTGTTTGAAATGGTTTGTAAGTTTTTAAGAGATAATCAGTCATAAGTCAGTAACAGCGAAGCACATTGCGTCAAATAGAACATAAAACAGAATAAAACAAACAAACAACATCACACCAAGCGACAGACGGCAAGCCACGTACAACGTTTAGTTCATATCACAGCTCAGACAGAACCGTTGATCTCAGTAAAGCAGCAGTTTCTTCTTAATCTCTAACCTCTTTTCCTCATAAATCTCCTCCATATATCACTTTAAAATATAGGATTCTGTGCAGATATCAGATGGGTCAGATAAGTTTTCTGGTATGCGCCAACTCACACATACTATATGATATGCTCTGTCCCAGACAATAACATAGTGTCGCCCAGATCCGGCCCATCTCTGATACGCGGTGCAGACTGTGTGCGCCACCAACGTGAACCCAGACTTCATTCGCCCCAATGGAATGTATATTTACACTGTCTGAATCGTTCCCTATCCCCTAGTGCACTATGTGCCATTCACCATGTAGAAAATTGTAAAGATGTGAACAAGTGACCGATTTTAGCTGCAGATTCAGTGTCTATTTATAATGTAGGGCAGAGACCATAAATATATGGGGCAGAACGCTTTAGAGTCTAGAGAGCATTTGATTGGACAGAAAATCTGATGAGAAGCTGAAGTGCAGAGTGATGTCATCAAAATCATTTATCCATAGTGACAGAAGTGACTATAAGTTTTTAATGCGTATATCTTCTAAATGTGATTGTTGCCATTGTTTTTGAGCACACTAGCTTATAGATAACAGCAAGTCTATTATATTCATATTAAAAGCCAAAAAAACTTTTACCTTATGAGGCACCTTTAGCCCCGTTGTACCCTAGTCAGGTGAAATAAACCTATCATTCTGATTGGATTATGAGAGCAGACTGATTGCTATTAAAGGAGGGAAGAAGTGCTTCCAATCATTGGGTTCTTGTGTTAGCAGTGATTACCTCCAAAGAAAGACATGCAGTAGGGATGAAACGATTACCATTTTAAAGATAAACCACGATAAAATTTGCAGAACTCGCGGTAAATCTTGTCCAGTCAGCGTCAGTCTTGTGCAGGCACAGCGCGCAACGCTGTTTTTGAATGAGAAGAAATGGCAGATGGCAGTGACAGAACTCAGGGGATTGTTCAGCCTTCTAAGAGGACCAAATCTGAGGTGTGGTCATATTTTGGCTTTTACAAAAGTCCTGAGAGAAACTTAATCGAAGATGGTCACCCTGTCTGCAGAACATGCCAGAAGAAAGTCGCTGTAATAGGGGGAACCATAGGCGTTGATTTCGGGGACGGGGGGGACGGGGGGGACGCGTACCCACCAGATTTCGTCATGAGTCCTTTTGTACCCACCACCACTTTTTTTTTTTTTTTTTAAACCTCGAGTTCAATTTTGCGGTGAAGCATTGCTGACACACACATATTATTTTTTCCACTCAATTGTGTCGCAATAACGATATCTTATGTCGTTTTAACTACATCTTTTCTCATAATAACGAGATCTTATGTCGTTTTAACGACATCTTTTGTTGTAAAAACGTTTGAAAAGCAGAAGCAAGCTCCGTAAAATAGGCTCTTCCGCTGCCTGTATCAGTGGCAGTGCCCATAACACGAAATTGTTGTAATGGATTGATGTAGCCTATACAGTTCTTAACAGCCATGGGTAGCAGGTGCCATGGACCGCTCATGATTTAGCGTAATGACGGACCCTGGTGCAGCCACAAATATCATAATTATCTATAGGCTAGGCCTACTGTAATTGAGACATTCAAGAAATGTATTAAAAAGAAAGACGCTTTCAGCCTTACTCAAAGTAGAGCCCTACATTTCTGCCCGAGCCCGACGGGCCCCGACTTTTTTACGCCCTAGGGCCGGGCTTCGGGCCAATTTTCCAGTCATAGCCTACCTCAGACGCGGGCCGGGCTTCGGGCTTTTTTAGGCTATAGGACGGCGCTATGCAACACGCATCGCCGCAAATGAGTAAAGCAAGCCAACACGCAAACTGCCACAAGTGAAACTGAAAATAAGCTAAGTTTTAGATGCTCAAAAGCACAATCATCTTCATTAAAATGAATGAGACTAAATGCTCTTACCAGTGTTTAGGTCGCTCGTTCTCATAATGCGGTCTTTGATGTTGAAATGAGCTGATGAATAAAATACTCATATCGGTTGATTTCGTTGACATGAACTCCGTTAAATGTGCATATAGCACGGGAATTGAAGATCGGATATATATTCATTTCGCGGAGAGGTGTAGCCTAAGGTAAGACAACCAGCATGTTTTTTATTTTTAATTATTTGTTTAGATTGTGTAGCCCGTTTTGTTTGCGCGCGCCGTTGCCTGCCTCATCTTGTCAAAAATGCCTTTTTACTGTGATGGTGGTGATAATAGGCTAAACGTTTAAACGATGCTTTAAGTGTTTTTTATGGATTTAATAAGCAAGACAAGTCAAGTGTTGATTTCAGAGGCTAAAGTGTTGGGTTAACTCACTGTCGGCCGCTGGCCGCTTGGTCGTCACTTTAAAAAGCAAAAACTTTAGTTTAACAAACATTAAATGCTTTAAACATTTTTCTAAATTAACTTAATAAAGAAACAAAACGAAATATATCTACTTTGACATTAAAAACAAAACTGAACTATTTTAATGGCTGTAACTAATGTGTAATAGGGAGGATAAAAAAAACACGGGCTCCAGTGGGACTCTGATAATGAAGTGGTAAAAAAAATTGCAAAAATGAAAAATATTAAAGAATTCGCGGGACGCTTTCGTCGGCATGAGTAAGATAGGCTATAAGACCCGCAATATGTCTGTCATCTGACATTTTTATTTATTTACATTAGTAAGCTGCAGGACATAGTCTTTCAAAACATGACCTGCGCGAAAGAGAAAAAAAAATGTACCCAGCACTTCTGAAAATTCACTTCTGAATGCGTCTCTGTCCCCAGCACATTTCAAACCAAACTGACGCAAGCTCCGTAAAATAGACTCCGTAAAACCTGCTACCCATGGCTGTTAAGAACTGTATAGGCTACATCAATCCATTACAACAATTTCGTGTTATGGGCACTGCCACTGAAACAGGCAGCAGAAGAGCCTATTTTACGGAGCTTGCTTCTTAAAAAAACTGACCATGGGGGGAACACTTCAAAACTAAGAACGCAAGGCAAGTGGACTTTGACCTCAATACCAAAACTACGTCTGGGAAATAATAACGTGAAGCGAACGAACAAATTCAGACAAGACTAGGGTGACATTTAAAGGTCCTGTTCTTCGTGATCCCATTTTTCAAATTTTAGTTAGTGTGTAATGTTGCTGTTAGAGGATAAATAATACCTGTAAATTTATAAAGCTCAATGTTCAATGCCAAGCGAGATATTTTATTTAACAGAAGTTCCCTTTCCAAGCCTACAGCGAACGGCCGGTTTGGACTACATCCCTGTACATCCTGCTTTAATGACGTCAGTAGAACAGTTTGTTGACTAACCTCCGCCCACAAGAATACGCAAAAAAGGGGGCGTGGTCTTGTTGCTCTCCCACGTGGAGAAGAGGAAGTGTTGCGTTCGGTTGTGTTCGTAGAGTGCGTTTGTTCCCATGTCGTCGAGACGCTGTTATTTTCATCCCGGAGTCAAATCTCATTTGTTTGGCCTTCAGGGACGCTGTACTTTGAGCGCATGCATCTCCCCGTTATGGTAAGAGGCATGACCTTTCCGGGCAACGTGCGCAAAGCTGCTGTCGAATCACAACACGGGAACCGCTGGCACAATCAGAACTCGTTACGTATTTCTGAAGGAGGGACTTCATAGAATAAGGAAATCTTCGAGCCGTTTTTAGGACAGTGAAAACAGGGGTATACAGATAAGTACATTGTGTGAAAAATCCTGTGTTTTTTTACACGCGAAACATTAACACATGATATATTGCACACTGTAAACAGAATCAAAGCTTCAAAAAAACAGGAAAAACGGGACCTTTAAGGGATAATAATCAGGGCTTGACATTAACAACCGCCATTTGCGGGTGTAAGTTAACGTTATTTTGGCTGCACACGATAGTAGTGGGAAGTTCGGATCATTTTACTGACTCGGATCTTTGAGTCTCGTTCAGCAAAATGAACAAATCTTTTTTCGAGTCATTTCGAGTCATTTCGTTCATTTCAGAAAAATATAATTAAAATGACATGTTAAATAGCCCAACCCATCTAGTACTTATGAAAATGTTGATTACATTTGTAAAACTAAGTAAAAATAAACAATAGGGTACTGCAACCAAAGCCAAATGATAAGAAACTGAAACGTTTAATAAATTGATTAGTTGTTGGGTCAGGCTATTGCAGTCTAACTCTGTTAGTTCACCTCACCTCCTGATCCGAGACATTCTTTCTTTTGCAACTTCATATTTATCACGTTTGTTCTCCGCCTCTCGTGTCTTCGAACTCCTCGAGACGTTAGTTGTCGACTCGTCTGTGTCTGATTCTGATGGGGCTGGACCGGGCCATGTGACACAGGTCCGGGAACTGAATGATTAGTTCATCTTTCGAGTCTCGAGTTCGGGTTTGAGTCTTTCGTTCTTCCTGTCAGTCCCATAGAGTCTATGCTGTCAGTAGCGGAAACAGAAAAGATTAGTTCTTTCGAGTTCGGGTTTGAGTCTTTCGTTCTTCCTGTCAGTCCCATAGAGTCTATGCTGTCAGTAGCGGAAACAGAAAATATTCGTTCTTTCGAGTCTCGAGTTCGGGTTTGAGTCTTTCGTTCTTCCTGTCATATTCTCAGTTAATATCAGACATAAACAAATATGGGAAATATATTGACTATTCAAGTCTAACATCACAAATTCAAGTCAATTAGACTATTACTCATTTTGAATCATATAGCGTAAACACACACACACACAAACACACACACATATAGCCTACAGATAGATAGCTAGATAGATAGCTAGATAGATAGCTAGATAGATAGCTAGATAGATAGCTAGATAGATAGCTAGATAGATAGCTAGATAGATAGATATGTGTGTGTGTGTGTAATATGTTTTTGTATAGGTGCTATAGGCCTATAAGCTATGTTATAAAGGTTTAGGTAACATTTTTAAACTGATTTTTATTCATTAATAACACAAGGACAAAAAATAATAATATAACTCAATAGAGAAAAATAAAATACAGTTGATTCAAAACGAGTAATAGTCTAATTGACTTGAATTTGTGATGTTAGACTTGAATAGTCAATATATTTCCCATATTTGTATATGTCTGATATTAACTGAGAATTATATATAAAAAAATAAAAATAAAATAAAAAAATAACTACGTGCTTGTTAGTAAAAAGGTTGTGAACTAGTGTTCAATACAGTGACAAAGTCACGTGTCAAAAGAACGACTCAAACGTCAAACCCGAAAGACTCGTAAGAACTAATCTTTTCTGTTTCCGCTACTGACAGCATAGACTCTGTGGGACTGACAGGAAGAACGAAAGACTCAAACCCGAACTCGAAAGAACAAATCTTTTCTGTTTCCGCTACTGACAGCATAGATCTATGGGACTGACAGGAAGAACGAAAGACTCAAACCCGAACTCGAGACTCGAAAGATGAACTAATCATTTTTGTTCTTTCCAGTACAGATTCAGCGTAATGCGCATGCGCGGTCAACACAAAATGAACGAATCACTCTCTGAGACAACTCGGTAGTCCCGAGTCATATTAAAGATTCGTTCAAAATGAACGAATCGTTCATGAACGACACATCACTAGCACACGACACTAGCCACTTTGGCGGTTGAACTTATTATAGTCTTCTCAAAAGCCATCTGTTATAATTGCGTTGCGCGTTTTAACCACTCACACGTGTTTATGAATGCAATGTCTCATAAACAGAGGCGTTCAGATTAGCCAGAGTTTTGTTCAGAGCGCGCGCCGCTCTCACTCGCTGAAATCTGCACTCAAAACTTGCGATGTACGCAGGTGATTCACTCATCATACAGTGGTTGTGTAACACAGACTCAGGTTGAGTAAGATCCATTCGCAGTTTATTAAAGTTAGACAAACTCACAGTGCAAACAGGCTTGGGTCGATTATCCAGGAATAACAGCAGTATCAGAGACAAGACGTGAATCGTGGTCATAACAGGCAGAGATCAGGGCAGGCAGCAAACAGTCGAGAAAACAAGGTCCAGGCAAACAATAATCAAACGGGCAGGCAGAGAACAATCAGAGTCGATGAACAGGCAGGGTTGTACACAAGGCAGAATCAGATACAAGGACAAACGCTCAGAAATGTCGCCGGGGCAAAACAAGACTTCGCAATGTGTATGTGTGCGTGTGTGGCTTAAATAGTCTGCAATAAGAGTCAGGTGCAAGGTGATCAGGCCAGGTATGTGGGATTGTGGGAAATGAAGTCCGGGAACGAGAGTCAGTATTCAGGTGATAGCGACCTCTGATGGCTGACGGTGGGTTCTTCACCAGCGGTTGTGACAGAGCCCCCCCCCTGCGAGCGGCTCCTGACGCGGGCGCACCTCCGACGCCGGGGTCTTCCTCTGGGTCGTGGGGCCGGTTTCTCCGGGTGAGTCCTATGAAAGTCATTGATTAAGTTGGGGTCCAGAATGTCTTCTGAGTTGACCCAGGACCGTTCCTCCGGACCGTACCCCTCCCAATCGACCAGATATTGTATGTGGCGTCCCCGGCGTCTGGAATCTAGCAACTCCCGCACAGAGAACGCCTCCTCGCCTTCCACTATCATCGGTGGGGGGCCTGCTTCGCTGGACTCCTGTTCCACCCTCGGACCATCAGCCGGTTTAAGCAGAGATACATGGAAAGTAGGAGAGATGCGGTAAGTGGCTGGTAATTCAAGACGATATGAAACTGGATTAATCTGCCTAATGACCTTGAATGGACCCACATACCTGGGGCTGAGTTTCTTGCAGGGTAGTCGAAGGCGCAGATCGCGTGTGGATAACCAAACCCACTGGCCCGGAACGTAATTGGGGTGTGGACGTCGATGACGATCTGCTTGTACTTTGGCCCGGTTGATGGCTCGCTGGAGGTGTACGTGAGCTTGGTTCCAGATGTCTTCACTGCGTTGCATCCAGTCGTTGACCGCAGGGACTTCAGATGGTTCCCCGGACCAAGGAAACAGCGGCGGTTGATATCCTAAGGTGCACTGAAAAGGTGTGAGTTTGGTGGCTGGTTTAAGGATGGAGTTCTGTGCATATTCCGCCCAGGGAAGGAAGCGACTCCAGTCTGTCTGGTTCTGGTGACAGTACATCCTGAGAAACTTGGATATTTCTTGATTAAGTCTTTCTGTCTGTCCGTTAGACTGCGGATGATAACCAGAAGTGAGACTTATGTTTATGTTGAGCAATTTAAAGAAGGCTGACCATACCCTTGAGGTGAATTGTGGTCCCCGATCTGAGACGATGTCCTCCGGGAGTCCATAGTATCGGAATACGTAATGGAAGAGGTGTTCGGCAGTTTCGAAGGCTGTGGGAAGCTTGGGCAGAGGGATGAGACGACATCCTTTAGAAAAACGATCAATGACCGTCAGAATAGTAGTGTTACCTTGAGAGGCTGGGAGGTCTGTGACGAAATCAATGGCGATGTGTGACCATGGGCGATGTGGAATGGGTAACGGTTGCAGTAGACCAGCGGGAAGTTGCTTGGGTGTCTTGGCCATGGCGCAGACCTGACAGGCGTTCACAAAGGTGGTGACATGGGCTAGCAATGTATCCCACCAGAATCGGTTCCTCAGTAGTCTGACTGTGGTAGTGATTCCTGGATGGCCGGAGTTCGTGGTGGCGTGCACCCACTGAATTACTCTCTCTCTGAATTCCGGCGGAACAAATGTCCGATCCCTTGGGCATGCTAGGGGAGGTGGATTCTGTTGGTGGGTCTGGGCGATCTCTGCCATGATGTCCCACTGAACTGGAGCCACGATAAGAGTGGGAGAAATAATGGGGTCTTGCTGATTGTTTGTGGGCGTGTTGTCATATTGACGTGACAGAGCATCTGCCTTGGTATTCTTTGAGCCTGGAATATAAGTGATGGAAAAGTCAAATCGGGTGAAGAACAAAGCCCACCTGGCTTGCCTGGGGTTGAGGCGTTTAGCTGATCGAAGATACTCAAGATTGCGATGATCGGTTAGAACTAGAAATGGATGTCTTGCTCCCTCGAGCCAATGCCTCCACTCCTCAAATGCTGCCTTCATCGCCAGCAGTTCCCGGTTGCCTACATCATAGTTGCGTTCTGTGGGAGACAGTTTTCTTGAGAAGTAAGCACACGGGAATAATTTAGGTGGGTTACCTTGTCTTTGCGAGAGGATGGCCCCGATGCCCGTATTGGATGCATCCACCTCCACCACGAACGGTAGTTGTGGGTCAGGATGGTGCAAGATGGGTGCTGACGTGAATCTCTCCTTTAAATCTTGGAACGCTTGCAGGGCTTCGGCGGACCACTTGAGTTTGCTACTCCCCCCTTTTGTCATGGATGTAAGTGGTGCTGCAACCAGACTAAAGTTCCTTATGAACCGCCGGTAGAAGTTGGAAAACCCCAGGAATCTCTGTAATTCTTTTAAGGTTGTTGGCTGTGGCCACTCAACGACTGCCCTCACCTTCTTCTCATCCATGGCCACGCCCTCAGCGCTAATGACATACCCAAGGAATGCAACGGTGGATTGATGGAATTCGCACTTCTCTGCCTTGGCGTATAACTGGTGGTAGATGAGGCGTTGCAGGACTAGGCGTATGTGTTGAACGTGTTCTTCCATGGAATTTGAATAGATGAGTATATCGTCAATGTATACTATCAGGCATTGGTTGAGCAGGTCTCGGAAGATGTCATTAACAAATGATTGGAACACTGAAGGACTGTTGGACAGCCCGAAGGGCATGACGAGGTATTCGTAGTGCCCGTTGGTGGAGAAAGCCGTCTTCCATTCGTCACCCTCCCTGATGCGGATGAGGTTGTAGGCTGAGCGAAGATCGAGCTTAGTGAAGATGCGGGCCATTCGAAGTTGTTCTAGGGCTGCTGGTACCAGGGGAAGAGGATACCTGAATTTGACAGTGATATCGTTGAGACCTCGGTAATCAATGCAGGGACGAAGACCTCCATCTTTCTTCCCCACGAAGAAGAAACCAGCAGCGGCGGGTGATGTGGATGATCGGATGAACCCTTTGGCCAGTTCTTCGCGGATGTAGGTTTTCATGGCTAAGTCCTCGGGCTCAGAGAGAGGGAAGATGCGCCCCCTAGGGGGCACTGTGCCTGGCATCAGGTCAATGGCGCAGTCGCTGCTGCGATGAGGAGGTAGCTGGGATGCCTTATCTTTGCTGAATGCCTCCATGAGGTCTGAATACTCTGAGGGAATACCGGGTGACTGATCCAGGGTGTGGTGCATGATGGTGGATCGGACAGGAAGCGGCTTGACGGGTCGGATGCAGTGGCAGAGACATGAGGGACTCCACTGCATAATCTGTTTGTCCTGCCAGGAGATCTGTGGATTATGGTCTTGTAGCCACGGAAAGCCCAGGATGATCGGATTATGTGGTGAGTGAATGACAAAGAAACGGATGATTTCAGTGTGTAGGATGCCAACTTGGAGACGTAGGTCGGTGGTGGTGTGTCGTACATGACCGGTCCCCAGAGGGCGCCCGTCTAGTGCTGCCACTGCCAAAGGAGAGTTACATTGGATTAGTGGGATGCTGTGTTGTCGTACCAACTCCTCATCAATAAAATTGCCTGCCGCCCCGGAGTCTATTAATGCCTTGGATGTAATCATTTGTGCTTGAAACGTTAACGTAACTGGTAAGTCAAAGCAGTTGTTGTGGGAAGTGGCTGAAATCAATAAACTCACCCTACGAGATGGAGGTGATGGACGGGTAGGACATTCACCTCTCAGATGACCAGACAGACCACAGTAGAGGCAGAGGTGATTCCTAAACCGGCGTTCTCGTTCCTCCGGAGACAGACGAGCTTGGCCAACTTGCATGGGTTCCTCGTGGTCGTTGATTGGTGCAAACTGAGCGCTGTGTGTGACTCGGGGGGGTCTCCGTGAGCGAATCAGATTATCAATGCGGATAGTCAGGTCAATGAATTGGTCCAAAGTTTTATCCTCATCCCGGCAGGCTAGTTCCGACTGTAAATCGACGCTCAGACCTTGGCGAAACAGCACCTTCAAAGTATCCTCTACCCATACAGTCTGTGCAGCCAGCGTGCGGAACGTCAGGGCGAATTCAGCGGCTGTGTTCCTTCCTTGTCGCAACGCTAGCAGCTGTTCCCCAGCGCTCTTTCCTCCTTCAGAGTGTTCAAAAACAGTGCGTAGTTGTTGAATGAAGCTGGTGTAAGTGATTTGCTCTAACCTTTGACTGTCCCAGACCGCCGTAGCCCATTCCAGAGCCTTCCCAGTGAGCAGTGAGCAGATTAATGAAACCTTGCTTGGATCCGACGTGTAGAGAGCAGGTTGTTGAGCCAGGAAGAGAGAGCATTGCATGAGGAAGCCCTTACATTTGTGTGGAGTGCCATCAAACTTTTCTGGAAACGCCAGTCGGGGATTGCTAATCGTGGGTTGAATGTTGACGGGCATAGCAACCTGACTCGCAGGAATCTCTGGCATGTTAGATGCTGCTGTGGGCTGCTGGAGACTGTGAACCGCCTTTACCAGTTCCTCCGTCATGGAGGTTAATCGACTGAGCTGGTGCTGGTGGACCCCCAGTTGATTGGCCTGAGCTGACAGTTCATGGGAGATCTGTAGAAAAACCGCTGGATCTGTAGGTGGCGAAGTCTTCTGTAACACAGACTCAGGTTGAGTAAGATCCATTCGCAGTTTATTAAAGTTAGACAAACTCACAGTGCAAACAGGCTTGGGTCGATTATCCAGGAATAACAGCAGTATCAGAGACAAGACGTGAATCGTGGTCATAACAGGCAGAGATCAGGGCAGGCAGCAAACAGTCGAGAAAACAAGGTCCAGGCAAACAATAATCAAACGGGCAGGCAGAGAACAATCAGAGTCGATGAACAGGCAGGGTTGTACACAAGGCAGAATCAGATACAAGGACAAACGCTCAGAAATGTCGCCGGGGCAAAACAAGACTTCGCAATGTGTATGTGTGCGTGTGTGGCTTAAATAGTCTGTAATAAGAGTCAGGTGCAAGGTGATCAGGCCAGGTATGTGGGATTGTGGGAAATGAAGTCCGGGAACGAGAGTCAGTATTCAGGTGATAGCGACCTCTGATGGCCGACGGTGGGTTCTTCACCAGCGGTTGTGACAGGTTGACTGTTTTTGTTCTATTTCAGCAGCGAAAATAGTTTCAAACAAACACAGCAGAACCACAGCGCATCTGATATGACTGGCATAAAGTTGGCGAAATTTGGTGCCGTCTCTAAAGCTACATACAACATTGGTAATGTTATACGCGTTTCTAACTTCAAAAGCATTTGAAGGGAATGACAGTCATAAAACTGACTGTAAAGTGTTCATCTAGGCGTCAGGTATGATGCACAAATTTTGATATTTAATAAAATAAACAATGTCAAATCATATGGAAATATGGATATGAATTATTTCAATAGGATACTGTTTGGTCTCTTACACAAAATATGCTAGATTTATGCATCATTGCATCATTGCTGAACACTGATGAGAATATTGCTTGAGAATATATTTATTTACAGAGATAATATTAGAGATTATATTTACACCAAATGATTATTATTTATGCGTTGCTATTGACGACGGCCATTATAAGGAAGGATATCCCACAGAACCTAGCTTAAAAAAGTGCATAGAGCTGATTTTCAAATATAAAACTTGTTGAAATGTTTTAAGTGTTTGCATCTGTTCTTTTTGAACACTTTCATCTCATTTGAACAAAACTGTGATAATATTGATAACCGTGATAATTTGGGTCACTATAATCGTGATGTGAAATTTCCATACCGTTTCATCCCTAACGTGCAGCCATCATCACTTTGTCGTCCTGTGTCGTGCAAACAGTGAAGCATCCTGGGAACATTCATGTATGGGGTTGCTTTTTATCCAAGGGAGTGGGCCTGTCGCAATTCTGCCCCAAAACACAGCTATGAATAAAGAATGTCTCAAAACATCATGCAATAGCAACTTCTCCCAACGATTCAGGAGCAATGTAGTGATAATCCATGCATTTTCCAGCATGATGGAGCACCATGTCACATGCAAGAGGGATAATAAAGTGGCTTGGAGATCATTACATTGAAATTTAGGATCAATGGCCAGACAACTCCCCGGATCTTAATCTCGTAGAGAACCTGTTCAATCCTCAAAAGGCGAGTGGACAAGCAGAAGCCCAAAAATTGTGAGAATGCAAGGCAAGAATGGATTGGCATGAATCAGGATTTGGACCAGAAGCTGATATCCAGCATGCCAGAGTGAATTGCAGAGGTTATGAAGAAGGGTAGATAAGGGAAGAACTGTAGATATTGACTCTTTGTTTGCATACTGCATGTTTTTGCCAATACATTTTTTTAAAACTTATGAAATGCTTATTATTGTTTTCCAGTATAGCCTAAGATAGAAACGAGAAAAAATAAATCTACAAATACTGAAGCAGCAAACTTTGCAAAACAAAATGTATGTCTCTGCCAATACTTTGGCTACGGCTGTACATGTTCTGTTTTTGTCAGATTGACCACTAGAGGGCAGCAGTTTATCATTAAATCTGAAAAACTAACTACAACTTTTGTTTGTTTTTGTTTACTTTTGCCCTCATACTAACCTGTATGATCTGTGAGATGGGCAAATATACGTACTAACATAAAATGGCCATCTAAATCTTTGTTAAATCACCATCACCTTATATAAGCGATTCTAACTCACAGATGGGTAATGCCTGCATCGTGCATGTCACTGTGCCCCTCCTTTTTCACAGATAACTTTCATTATTTGCTAGAAAGTGTGGAGTGATTTTAATGTGTAAATCACTATGGTAAATGAACCAAGTTCAAGTCACTGCTGACTGGCAAAAGTTGAATAGGCTTTTAGTAAAGATGACCTTGCGATTCTGGGATGGAGTCCAAAATGGAACTGTAATAAATAAACAAAGCCTTCTAAAGGTTTCTCTCTTCACCAAATGTAAGCTATTGTGCTGACCTTCCATCGAATAATGGTACGAGCTACTAAAACAAGCTTGAATTTAAAAAAAGACTTTCTCTCTTTGGCTGCTATTCAAGCAGGAGTTAAATGCATTGATGCATATCAAATAAAAGATGACCTAATCGGGTCTTCAGTTTCGGACACTGTGATGCTAGTTTTATAATAGCTCGAAACTCAATGGCTTTGGTGTAACTAATAATTGGTGAATAATTGAATGCTAACAATTATACCAGATCAAGTTGTTTACACCCTAGAGATGGTTCACACAGACTGAACCTTTTGCATCTGAAGATTTGATGAGATGGGCCCTCAGAGCTTTTCAGAGTTAAAACTCCATTAGCTTCACTAAATGATCATGTTTCATGTTAACAGACCATTTTTCAGTGTTGCAAACTAATTTTTGTTTTCAACCAAAAATAAAAAAATTGACATTATTTACTCACCCTCATGTCATTTTTGGGTTGACTATCCCCTTAAATCCCTTTTGGCGGTTAACCTGTTAAAATGAATAATTATATAGTTCTTAACCTCTCAATGTCCAACACAAATACATTTTACAAGGCATGAAGTTGATAGTCAGTACAGAATAGGACCAAAGGATGCAAAATCTAATTAATTATTCAAATGGATTCCTGTACAGGATAGCTGAAACTGCATTTGAATGTCCGGGGCTAATGCATGAGCACACATATTAAACACAAATTCATTGTGTGCAAATGTTGAAGATGTTACATTTCTAGTAATATTTAGAAAAAAGGGGGAAAAATTTGTATCTCATGCTCCTCAAACACAATCTAAAGTGGATTGATCCATGCAGTAGAGCCCCGTGCCCCTTCCCATCTCCGATGTGATGTGAGGCTATCAGTACACACATCTCTCATCTTCAGTTTCTCATAGAACTCCTGTAACCCGGCCATTCCGGTTCTCCAGTGACACTGATACCCATATCGAATTTGTCCTGCACCACATCTCTGCTAATGACATTGGGGTGAGAAGCGGAATCTGAATGAAGAATAGGCTCTGAACAGAAAATGGACCATGAATTACACTCAACTGGGACATAAATGTCTGATCTCAATCAGCAAACTATCTTGCAGTTGCAGGTAATGCATGCAGCATAACTAGGATAATATCCATTAATTATCAAGACGCAATACACATCATTACATTCATGAAGATCACGTTCCATGAAGAACCTTTAACATCCACGGAACCATTCAATATACAATGAGGAAAATAATTATTTGAACACCCTGCTATTTTGCAAGTTCTCCCACTTAGAAATCATGGAGGGGTCTGAAATTGTCATCGTAGGTGCGTGTCCACTGTGAGAGACATAATCTAAAAAAAAAAATCCAGAAATCACAATGTATGATTTTTTAACTATTTATTTGTATGATACAGCCGCAAATAAGTATTTGAACACCTGAGAAAATCAATGTTAATATTTGGTACAGTAGCCTTTGTTTGCAATTACAGAGGTCAAACGTTTCCTGTAGTTTTTCACCAGGTTTGCACACACTGCAGGAGGGATTTTAATAATATTAATAATAATAAACTTTATTTTCTATAGCGTCTTTAAATGTTACATCTCAAAGCACTTTACATAAAAATATGAATTAAAAAACACATAACATTGCAGGCAGTAAAAAAATAAACAAAATAGACAAATTAATCACATAAAAGCTATCCTAAAATAATATGTTTTAAGTAAAGATTTAAAAACACTAAGGGATTCTGCATTCCTAATCTCAGCGGGCAGGGAATTCCACAACTTAGGAGCCAAAGAAGAAAAAGCCCGATCACCCATAGTTTTCAACCGTGTTGTTTGGACATTTAAAAGACCAGCTTCAGAGGAGCGTAGAGCACGTGTTGGCGTATAGAGGGTTAAAAGCTCACACAAATATTGAGGGGCCAAATTATTCAAGGCCTTATACGTAAGCATTATAATTTTAAAATCGATACGAAAACTAACAGGTAGCCAGTGCAATTTTTCAAGGATTGGAGTGATGTACTCCCTTGCACTGGTCCTAGTTAGAATTCTAGCAGCTGAATTTTGTACCAACTGTAATTTGCTCAGGGTAGCTTTAGAAACTCCAGCCAGCAATGCATTACAGTAATCAATGCGTGAAAAAACAAAAGTGTTGATTAACTGTTCTGCCACAGAGAAAGTCAACATCGGATGTAATTTTGCAATGTTTTTCAGATGAAAAAATGATGCTTTGACTGTGTTACGAACCTCATGGTCAAATGTTAAGTTGGCATCAAATATCACCCCCAGATTTTTCAGTTTAGTTTGAAATTGTAAAGCAGAGCCATCCACACTTAAGGTTATGGACTCTGCTTTACGCAATTGATGAGGTGAACCAATAAGCATTACTTCAGTTTTGTCACTGTTTAGACAGAGAAAATTTTCAGACATCCATTTTCTAATCTCAGCAAAACATTGAGAAAGAAAAGACACAGGCATATTGACATCAGGTTTTGAATGTATATAAATCTGAGTGTCATCGGCATAAAAGTGAAAGTTAAGACCAAGAGTTCGTAATAGTTGGCCAAGTGGAAAGATGTAAATATTAAAAAGTAAAGGGCCCAAAACTGATCCCTGGGGGACACCAGAGTGCACTACACCGACCTCAGACTTGTAATCACCCATCACAACAAATTGCTTGTGATCAGAGAGGTAGGACCTAAACCACTGTAATGCAGTTTCAGAAACTCCAAAGACAGTCTGTAAATGGGTGATTAAAATGGAATCATCTATAGTGTCAAAAGCGGCCTAAGATCAAGAAGAATCAGTAAAGACAGACGACCAGAATCAGAAGCCATTAACAAATCATTAGTGACCTTAACTAACGCTGTTTCAGTACTGTGGAGTTTGCGGAATCCAGACTGAAGTGGCTCAAAAAGGTAATTAGAGGAAAGATGAGAAAGCAGTTGAGAAGCCACGGTTTGTTCTAAAATTTTGGCAAGGAATGGGAGATTTGAGATGGGACGAAAATTATTCAGATTATCAGAATCCATGTTGTTTGTTTTTGGTACAGGGGTGACAGCAGCAGTTTTAAGTGCTGCTGGCACGACACCAGTGCCCAGAGAGTTATTAATAATTCTCAAAACAACAGGAGAGAGGGAATCAAAACATGATTTAAAAAGACAAGATGGTACAGGATCAACTCTGGAAGTTGAGGCTTTCAGTTTTGAAACCAAAGTAGACAGAGACTGGGAGTTGTGAATAGCAAAGTTAGAGAGAGAAATACCAGAAAATGCAGACATTTTTAAGGAGGAGGCAGCAGAAGTATTAGTGGAAACAATGTGGTTACGTATATTATCAATTTTGGTGCTAAAAAACTCCAAAAACATATTACAACGGTGAGTTGAAGCAGGAACATTAGAGAGGGTGTGATTTTTAAGCAGCATAATTTGAGTGAAACAGTTGTTTAGGATTTCTCTGGTTGCTGACAATTAACTGAGTAAAATAAATAGATCTAGCTGACACAATTTCAGCCTTATATTCAAGTAAGCTGTCTTTCCAGGCCTGGTGATGAACAGTTAAACCTGATATGCGCCATCTACGCTCCATTTTGCGACACAAAGCCTTCATAGCACGCAGATCATCATTTTACCAAGGAGCAGAGCGTGCAAAAGAAATGGATCGTGATTTCAAAGGAGCCAGCGTGTAAAGGCCAGACAAGAGAACAGAATTCAGCACTGAAACGTTATCATCCAGATCATCAGAAAGAGAAACACAACTTAAAGAAGAGTCAATAAAGTCTGAAAAATCAGTGGGCTCAATAGATCTCCACTTGCGATAGTTAATGATACGAGAAGCAGTAGTGTTTGTGACAGGTAATTCCATGTTAAAGAAGACAGCCCGGTGATCAGACAGACCCAAGTACGAGGTTGACAACTGAGGCACAAATGCACCATTGGTAACCACAAGGTCTAAAATGTGGCCTTTGTCATGTGTGGGACAGTCCACGAGCTGGTTAAGTTCAAAGCACTCCAAGATGGACATAAAGTATTTTGTTATTGTGGAGTCTTTTATATCCATATGGATGTTGAAATCTCCCAGGAGAAGAACTCTTTCAAACCTGAGACAGAGAAAAGACAACATATCTGATAATTCAGATAAAAAGTCTTTATTTGTCCTAGGAGGCCTGTAGACTGTAGCCACTGCAGTAGAGAGGGACGCAGAAACACTCAAAACAAGACATTCAAATGAGTCCGTTTTGGGGACAGACACGGGACACATGTTGAACTGTTGACTGTGCAACACAATGATACCTCCACCTCTACCAGAGGTACGCGGGAGATCAAATAATCCATAGCCAGCAGGAGTCAGTTCGTTAAAAAGAAGACCATCAGATTCTTTGTGCCATGTTTCAGTTAAACAGACAAGGTCGAGCTTTTGTTCTAAAATAATGTCAGATAAAATAACGGCTTTGTTGTTGACAGAGCACGCGTTAAACAGTGCTGATTTCAGCAGACGCGGGTGAGCAGATGGATCTGAAGCAACCTCCGCACGCCTGAGTGCCGATAAGTTATACAAATTAACCCCTGTAGGTCTTAACTGCAGTCTATGGGGTTTGCGCAGAAATCGCGGGTAGGCGACAGCTTTCAATATTGAGCATAAAAAACTACGCCTTGAAGAGCGATGTACAGTATGTAACGCTTATGTCGCAGTATTCCAAGATTACTGCAGAGAGCACGTATGTCACTCGCTACATCTAAATGTCCGTTCAGGTTCAACAACTGGCGAGCAGTGTACCTGAGAGCCATTCGGGGAGGATCCACACCAACAGCAGCCTCACAGTGGTGTAAACAGTGTACGTCCTGGGCCAGGCAACAGTAGAGTATATTCCAGTAAACCGCACTCAGAGATAAAAGCAGTAATCCAGCATGCGATGCATAATTCCACATCACGAACGAATAAAATGACATTGGCTCATAAAAGAAACTACTAAAAACGGGAGAGAGGAGCGGCAACCAAACACGCCAGCGTGCCCTTTCAACCAGAACCGGAATTCATGTACCCACCCATGGCCCACTCCTCCACACAGATCTTCTCTAGATCAGTCAGGTTTCTGGCCTGTCGCTGAGAAACACGGAGTTTGAGCTCCCTCCAAAGATTTTCTATTGGGTTTAGTTCTGGAGACTGGCTAGGCCACGCCAGAACCTTGATATGCTTCTTACAGAGCCACTCCTTGGTTATCCTGGCTGTGTGCTTCGGGTCATTGTCATGTTGGAAGACCCAGCCACGACCCATCTTCAATGCTCTAACTGAGGGAAGGAGGTTGTTCCCCAAAATCTCGCAATACATGGCCCCGGTCATCCTCTCCTTAATACAGTGCAGTCGCTCTGTCCCATGTGCAGAAAAACACCCCCAAAGCACAATGCTACCACCCCCATGCTTCACAGTAGGGATGGTGTTCTTGGGATGGTACTCATCATTCTTCTTCCTCCAAACACGTTAAGTGGAATCATGACCAAAAAGTTCTATTTTAGTCTCATCTGACCACATGACTTTTTCCCATGACTCCTCTGGATCATCCAAATGGTCATTGGCAAACGACCTGGAAAGACGGGCCTGGACATGTGCTGGTTTAAGCAGGGGAACCTTCCGTACCATGCATGATTTCAAACCATGACGTCTTAATGTATTACCAACAGTAACCTTGGAAACGGTGGTCCCAGCTCTTTTCAGGTCATTGACCAGCTAGCTAGACCAGCTACCGTGTAGTTCTGGGATGATTTCTCACCTTTCTTAGGATCATTGAGACCCAACGAGGTGAGATATTGCATGGAGCCCCAGTCTGAGGGAGATTGACAGTCATGTTTAGCTTCTTCCATTTTCTAATGATTGCTCCAACAGTGGACCTTTTTTCACCAAGCTGCTTGGCAATTTCCCCGTAGCCCTTTCCAGCCTTGTGGAGGTGTACAATTTTGTATCTAGTGTCTTTGGACAGCTCTTTGGTCTTGGCCATGTTAGTAGTTGGATTCTTACTGATTGTATGGGGTGGACAGGTGTCTTTATGCAGCTAACGACCTCAAACAGGTGCATCTAATTTAGGATAATAAATGGAGTGGAGGTGGACATTTTAAGGGCAGACTAACAGGTCTTTGAGGGTCAGAATTCTACCTGATAGACAGGTGTTCAAATACTTATTTGCAGCTGTATCATATAAATAAATAGTTATAAAATCATACATTGTGATTTCTGGATTTTTTTTATAGATTATGTCTCTCACAGTGGACATGCACCTACGATGACAATTTCAGACCCCTCCATGATTTCTAAGTGGGAGAACTTGCAAAATAGCAGGGTGTTCAAATACTTATTTTCCTCACTGTATGTGTGTGTGTGTGTGTGTGTTTGTGTATTATTATTATGTTAACAATATTATTGTTATGTTAATTATTAGGGTGATTAATTATTGTTAATTTAATTTTTGTATGTGTTTTCTACGGTTTACTTATACTTTGCTCAATTTGCACTATAGGCCTATTGTTATTTTACGTTATATTGCTTATCTTAGGCATCTAAACTTTATTTTTATTTATTTATATTTTAAAAAGTAAATTTGTTAGCCAGCCTGAACTGAAATTGTTTTTCAATAAGCGAACGCTTATTTACTCAACAGGTAGCATGGGCGGATCTACAGGGGGGCAAGGGGGGGCAGGTGCCCCCCCACTCTAGAGCCTTGCCCCCCCAGCTGCCCCCCTAACTTTGATGATCCAAAAACTGTACTTGTAAAAACAACCCGCCAGTATGTCCAATACATTTACCAAAAGTAAACCATTTAATTTTTAATTTTAAATGTATTAAAATTAAAAAACATAAAACACCCCTCCCCCCGCCCCTCAAATACTAGCTACGTCCCTGATTCAAACGTGCAGAGCGGCGTTCGCTCAGTCTGGCTCACACACAGCGAAGCGAGTTTGCAGCGGTGCAGTGGCCCTACAAACAGACTGGAGAGACTGAGCTGCCCCAGAGCCCCTGAAGGTGAAGTGAGTTTCCCCAGGTGTAGTTTAAACACACGTTTAACTTAAAATTACATTTGTAATGAATGTATTGTATGCTAAATGCCAAAAACAGCGAGTCTATTACGTTAGCCAAAATCAGCGGTTGTGGTTCGTAAGAGCACTCTTCCCTTTGATTAGCCTACTTTTGATTTTAGTAAAGACAAGAACAGCTTAATAAAAAATATTAAAAATATTGTATCCATAACTGCCAAATCTCACGCATTCACCATGAGACACGCAATTAACACTTGTCTCGCTCTCACGCACAGAAAAATCGCGAAGCAAAGAGGACACGGAGACCGACAGACTAGACAGAGCAGGTTACTTATGATATAAAAAAAAATCTCACCTCTCAGATTCTGTCACTTTTATTACGAAATTCAAACAATAAATGCCGTTTTGGCGCTTGTAAATGTTACGTGACAGATCCCTAGCTGCACGTGGACCGATCATCTCTACTAGCTAGTAAATAAACACGAATGAACAATGTTGAAAGAAACAGCCTATAACTTACCTAAATGTATATTCCTCATACATAATATCGACCAATCAATCTAACAAAGGGGTCAATAAAACAACTGGAGAACAATTATGTCACATAACATTTAGCCTACCTCAGGAAAGCCATTTAATGATTATGATTTAATGATTTAGCCATTTAGGCTATAGCACATTAGTTGGCTATAAATGTGCTATAGTCTAGAGTATTTTGCTAAATATGTGTAGTGTACCATATTACATATTTATTATATTTTTATTTATATAATTAAATAAAGTTGTTATTATAATAAAAAAAACGCATTATATGTAATTTGAGTTATTTTGAACCTTAAATAACACTGCCAGCTGATAGGGCTCTCTGTATGTTTACAGCATTAGGTGAGTTGTTTTTTCTTGAGATTAGGTACATCTTGTGTGCCTAATATTTATCCAAATTAGTCAATATTAAATCAAATCACAATAATTTAATTTAATTGAAATAAAAAAGCGTAGCTTACCAGAAATTGTACCATGTAAACACTGTAACATGTTGAGAAACACATAACGCTGTTTTTGAAACATTTTGCTGCAAAGCTAAAAAAGATGGGTGATCATGGGTCATTTCATTTGTGGACTGTAATTATAAGTTTTTAATCATAATAAGAACTTGAGTATTGTCCACTGTTGTATATTTGTAGTCCACTGCATCTTGGACACAATTATGGTACTTTTTTTATATTTTAATTTTGCTTTTTATACTGTTTTGTTTTGTTTGAACACTGGGCTTATTCCTGTTGTGAATTAAAAACCTTTGAAGTGTGTAAGGGCATGATTAAACAATAAGTACTGTAGTTTAAAAGTGGTTTTGTGTTTGTTTTGTTAAAGCAATTCACATATAGGGATTTCCATGTACCGTCTACCCCTGCACCCTGCCAAGACCTCTTGCCACCCCTTTGCCCCCCCATGTAAAATTTTCTAGATCCGCCACTGACAGGTAGGGCTTAAATGTTGTGTAAAAACAACAACAACCACAGGCTAGGATTCTGCACATCTAATGTAAACGGCCAATGGATCTGATTGGCTCCGTGTCCCGCTGACGTCACCACTTTCCTATGTAGCGGAAGCTGAACGTTTTTTTCAGTTAAACTGATCTAAGGTGTGTGAGTGAGTGGATATGCGCGAAAGAGAAAATGAGCAGTCGCTACTTCACAACGGGCGTTTGAGGCAGTGAATCCAGGCTTTTTTAGCAGGAACAATACATTCAAGGACCCCCCCCCCCACTATGGTTTGACAATGTGGGAACAGGCGGAGTTTGAGAAGCACTGGAGGAATGAGTTTCCTGACGGTGAAGTGCCCGTGCTGAATCTCCACTCGGTGGAGGATATGGAGGCAGAGCTGGAGAAATGCAAAGCCAATTTGAAGGTGTTACAGCAGGCTCTATCGGAGGAGAAGTTCAAGGTAATTTACCTTCAGACCACCATCGCGCAGAAGACGAAAAGTTATGACATTGAGAGATGGTGGAACAAGGCAGATTTTAAGAAGGACAATCCTTGCGGGACAGACAGCAGAGGTGTAGAAGAGCCTTTCGCCCGGGACGTACTCAGGGGCAGCAAGACAGGTAACGTTAAGCTCATCCCCGTCCCCCCTCGGAAAAAGCCCGATGTTCAGCAAGAACACTCATCTGCTCGTGACTTCTCTCTGTGCGATGCCGAGAAACGGAACAGCGAGCAGGACAGTGACCAAGAGTTTGAGGACGTGGAGCTCAACGAAAACTTCCTGCGAAAAAACTTACTCAACCCAAAGAGTAACGTCCGGGAGAGTCACCGGCTGAACCCTCGGGTCCGCATAAGTCGAGATCTGGACGCGGATGACGGCAGACTGTCTCCTTCACTCGCGCTCCGCGGCTCTCACGTGTCTGGACGCAGCACACCTGACGGATACCTGAGCTCCGACCACGAGGACGGCTCCTCTGCAGGTAGGACAAGTTTAACAACTAAAAAAACTCCTAACATACCAGTCTCCTATCACCTGCAAAGTGCCAATTAAGATCCCTTCGGTAGGAATGTGAGCTGCAACTGTTTATCACTTATTAACTATTTTTTAAACATTTATTTATTTATTTATTTATTTATTTATTTATTTATTTAATTATTTTTATGCTTTGAACAACAAAACAATACAACATACACTTTGGAGCCAGGGGAGCAAATAACACGCATACATAAAAGAAAAAGAACACACAAGAAAAACCAAACAAAAATAAAACACTCATTCACAGAGATACAAGACCTTTGTATCTTTCAAAGATTTTAAAGACAGTACACAGATGAACACTCTTAATAGCTTTTCCGTTGGTACTAGTTTGAATAGTAGAGAAGTCATTTTTAAAATTCTTTAAGGGCTGCTGAGAAAAGGGGCTTTTTGTTAGAAAACTTATGAATGTGAAATTTGTCTAATAAAATTAATAGATTAATTACAAAAGCTTCCTTATTCACCCTATCATCATACTTTAGATATCCAAAAATGACATCAAATTTAAAGGGACCCTTTTGCTTAATAAACATGCCAGAAAATGTGGGGCACTGTTTCCAAGTTCAAAGAGCAAAAAGAGCAACTAACATTAATGTCTTTCTTAAACGTACTTAGGAAATGTTTGACATGGTAGAATTTGTGTATTATCTTTAAAGAAATTTATTTAACCTTGTTTGTGTGACACAACTTATGAGGTAATAACCAAATACTTTCCCAATCAAGGTAATTAACAAATTTAGTCCAATAAGTAGTAGAGCAAAATTTGGTGACAACCTCTTTTAGAAATAGAGAATGAATAGATTTGTTGTTTTTGGACTGTAAAAAAAACAAATTTTACCACAAGCTGTATCAATTGGGTTAATTATGGGCATATCAACTGATGACAACACATAAGGAAATTATACCAGAATTGATTGTAGAAAATACAAGAGAACATTTCCTGGGAGTCACAGGAAAATTAAAGTGCATAAGAAACTTCTCATACGTCATAAGGTATCAAATGTTAAACAAATGACAAACTAAAACAATACCCTTATAAAACCAGCTCTTTCAAAAAGAGATACTTTTGTTTATACAAAAATATTCCAAATAAAATAACGTTGTGGAGAGAAGTTGCGCTTGCAGATCGGTTTCCAAGCCAATAAAGCTTGAGCATGAAAGGCAAACAGTTTCACTGGCAATTTGTCAATCTTATAATCACAAAGAAGGTTTTTTCAAACAAAATTACTTTTGAGGGTATTATTTAAATAACAACAGATTTACGAATTTTAAGTGCACTTATCATATAAAACTTAAGTCATGTCTGGCCTGTTTCACACTGGATGCTTAAGCAGAGCGTAAACGGCACAGTTTTTCGGCGTCCATGTTAACTGGTTAGGCTCGTTTGAGATAAGCAAAATCTGCGCAGAACTGATCATCGGTGATCACTTTGAAATGCATGCCAGTTAGAAATGTGTCCTATAAGGCTCGTTTGAGATGCGCCTCGCCTGAAATTTAGATGACAGTAGGCGGCTGCAATAAGGGGAGGAGTGAAAAAAGTGCAGGCAAGATGGACAGTTCTCTCTTCTCATTGTGGATCAGACACCTGCGGATATCAAGGGATTCACACTGCGCTTTGTTGCTGATAAACTGGATGTAATTTAAGTTCTGTTGGTTTTATATGAAAATAAATTTGAGGAACAAGACACCCAAAGTTTTTATTTTATTTATTTCCTTTTGAAAGACATGTTTATCAAGCATTTTTACTTTAATTTTAATTTAATTACTGTTTTTATATATATTTTTATAAATATGACAACAATCACATGACCCATAGAGAGATCGCACTTTCAGAGAGTTTGGGAAAATTCACATAATTTATACACATAAAAACATGATATCAGAGTTTTAAATCAAACGGAACAATACATCACGGTTGTCGGAGAACACCTGAAAAACGACAGAATGAACGATACTCATCTGTATTTGCAGTACCAACAAACGCTATGTGAAAGCACAATGTGTGTGTGCTGCTCTCCCTCAGCATACCTACAGCTTTTTTTTGCTGCCTCCGCTTAGCTTGCACATCCAGTGTGAAGCAGACTATGGAAGAGCATGTTGGGTTGGGTTTGTCACAGGACATTGCTTAATGATGCTGGATCTTTCCAAATGCATATCACGTTACTTGTTCTGCGGTTTAATATTTTGACCATAATGTTGGAGATTGAGAGTCATGTTTACAATGGCCCCTGAACATTTTGACAGTTAAGGCAAAATCCATATCTCTGTGTTTTCATTTGCTTGGAGCGGGTTTCGTTCACTAGTGAGGAAATGTAAAACCTGAAGTGGAGTTGAGAAGTGATTACAGAAATAGGAGAGGGGAAACCTCAGTTGCTACACTGATGAACTAAATGGCTAAAATATTTGTTTATAGAAACAGTGTACTGAATATCAACAAGGCTGTAATTACCTGTGGCCTAGTGGCTAACAAAATCAGCATGCTTGCTGTTGTAATATTGTTGCTCTAAAAATCATGTTGGTTAAAATTGCTTCATTGTTATTTGTTGTTCATATACTGTCACCTGCAGTGCACAAGATTTAAGTATATTCAAAATGTGACAAAATCATCAAGTCTTATGTAATTATCTCACAATATGAGCATCTATAATTTGGTCTCACAACACCACTGTGACACAAATACACTCTAAAAAAAAGGCCTTTGAGTGTTTATTCTAGGGCTGTGCGATTATGTAAGCGTAAAGGCTGCGATTTTAATTAAATAAATATATGCCCAGCATGTAAGTGAAGAGCGGCTCTGTGATCAGTAGTAAACCCTGCTCAGTCTGAAAGCACTGCGAGTTTGAGTCGCTTATAACGTGCATTTGAAAAAACTAAACAAAGACAACATTTAATAACATGTTTTAACTCACTTCATATCATCAGTCGAGTGTTTGATATTTCCTTTTTGTGAGCTGATGTGGCTTCTTATCACAGAATGAGGCCCACACAGAATTATTTGATAGTATTCTATACAGTGATGAAGTCTATGTCGAGTAGCACTGTATTATAATATACTTTATTATTATTATTTTTTATTTTTTTATATTGAAGGAGTGAGACAACTTACAGTAAAGCAATGAAAGTTACAATTTCCTTCCTTCTATTTTTGCTATAACAGGCCCCCACCCCAAGTCCCAAACATTCCCCAGGCAGCATAAGTACAACAAAGTAACAATGTCTGGTGGTTACCAAGGCAAAATAGTACAATTATGTCATTACAACTTTTCATGGCATGGACCCATGCATACCAATACATAAATAATGATAATATTATTGTTACTGTAATGATATTACAGTCTAAATACATTTAGAGAAAACAAAACAAAAGCCATTCTGCGAGACAAACTACACTAAGGTCAAAACATCAAATACAGCATCACAACAAGGGTAAAAAGAAAGATACATATATGGAAAGTAAAAGTTAACAACTGGGTAATTCTTTCAGATTTTTTAAATATGACAGAATGGGTTCCCATTTGGAATAAAACCTGTTCACAGATCCCCTTAAAGTAAATTTTATCTTTTCTAATTTTAAAAAGAACATCACATCTTCCAGCCAAGCTGTTGCAGAAGGAGGAGTAGGGGATTTCCAACTCAACAAAATTCTTCTGCGGGCCAATAAAGAAGTGCAAGCAATAATGTCCCTTTGGGTTGCAGTTAAAGTAATAGTTATAGTGTCACTGGGAGTTCCGAAAATAGCTATTGAGGAACAGGGCAGCAGAGACACCCTAAGGGATTCACTGATGGTTTTAAAAACCACTGCCCAGTAGTTTTTTAGAGAGATGCAAGACCAAAACGTGTGTGTCAGACTGGCTGGGGAAAAAGAGCATCTATCACAGGTTGCATCTAACCCAGGATATATTACAGCTAACCATGCCTTGCTCAAGTGAACCCTGTGTATCACTTTGAATTGTATGAGCCCTAATCTAACTGAGGATGATGATGAGTGGACCTTTTAAGTGCCTCCCTCCAAAACTCTGTGCCCAGTTCATCTTCCCATCTGGATTTAATTTTATCCAGATTGTACCCTTCCAAAGACATGAGCTGGGAGTACAATATGGAAATCAATCCTTTATTATTCAAATTGAGAGTAAGACTATCTAAGGGCGAGGTAGGAGGAATGTCAGGGAAGAGTGGAAATTTGTTCTTAACAAAATTGCGAAATCTGAAGATATCTGAAAAAATGGTTTTGTGGGAGGTCATACAATCTGCAGAGGTTCTCGAAGCTGTTAAACAAACCTTCAGAATATAAATCCCTGATGCAATTAGACCCGGAAGCTACCCACTGTTTAAATGATGAGTCCAGTGTAGAGGGAGGGAATAAATTATTTTTGTAAATGGGACCCAAAATTGATGCTGATGTGAGTTTATAGTGACAAAGAAACTGATTAAAGATCAAATCAAATCAAAAATTCAAATCAAATCACTTTATTGTCACACAACCATATACACAAGTGCAACAGTAGGTGAAATTCTTATGTGCAGTTCCGAGCAACATAGCAGTCATGACATGACATGAGACGTACGACATTTTAAAGCAACATCAGATTACACATCTGATGCGCACACAATTACTCACAGTACAGTATACACTACAGTAAACAATAAATAATTTACACAATGTGAGTGCAGTTCTTACAGCACAATATACTTTGAACAATATACACTAAACATACATTAAACAATATACAATAAGCTATACTAATAATATACAATGTACAGTATACAATATTCACAATAGACATCCAAATGTACAATAGATACGTTATATGATATATATATATATATATATATATATATATATATATATATATATATATATATATATATATATATATATATATATATATATATATATATATATATATATATATATTATATACACATATATGTGTGTGAATCTACAGTGGGATGTGCTGAGTGATATCTGTCCAGTATGTGTTATGATCCTGATGGATCAAGAGTTGAGGAGTCTGATTGCTTGTGGGAAGAAGCTGTTCTGGAGTCGGCTGGTGCGTGTTCTGATGCTGCGGTACCGCCTGGCTGATGGTAGCAGTGAGAGCAGCCCATGGCTCGGGTGGCTAGAGTCTCTGATGATCCTCTGAGCTCTTTTCACACACCGCCTGGCATATATGTCCTGGAGGGAGGGAAGCTCCCCTCCGATGATGCAGCTGGCCATGCGCACTACCCTTTGCAGGGCTTTGCGGTTGCGGGCGGTACTGTTGCCGTACCAGGTGGTGATGCAGCCAGTCAGCAGGCTCTCTATGGTGCTGCTGTAGAACCGTGTGAGGATGTGGTGGTTCATTCCAAACTTCCTCAGTCGTCGCAGGAAGAAAAGGCGCTTATGAGCCTTCTTCACGACGGCCTCTGTGTGGACGGACCATGAGAGTTCCTCTGTGATGTGGACACCGAGGAACTTGAAGCTGCTGACTCTCTCCACCGGTGCTCCATTGATGGTGATGGGGCGGTGTTCTCTCTCATTCCTCCTGAAGTCGACCACCAGCTCTTTGGTCTTGCTGACGTTGAGGGAGAGGTTGTGCTCCTGACACCATCGTGTCAGAGTGTGCACCTCCTCTCTGTAGGCCGTTTCATCATTGTCAGTGATGAGACCTACCACCGTCGTATCGTCAGCAAACTTGATGATGGTATTGGAGTTGTGGGTTGCCACACAGTCATGTGTGTACAAGGAGTACAGGAGTGGGCTGAGAACACAGCCCTGAGGGGCTCCAGTGTTGAGAGTCAGTGATGAGGAGATGTTACTGCCCATTCTGACCACCTGGCGTCTGTTTGACAGGAAGTCCAGGATCCAGCTGCATAACAAGCTGTTTAAGCCTAGAGCCCGGAGTTTCAAGTCAAGTTTGGAGGGCACAATGGTGTTGAATGCTGAGCTGTAGTCTACAAACAGCATTCTCACATATGTGTTCCTATTTTCCAGGTGGGAGAGAGCAGTGTGTATTGTGGATGAAATGGCATCATCAGTGGAGCCGTTTTTGCGGTATTCAAACTGCAGTGGGTCCAGTGAGGGAGGGAGAACAGAGCATATGTAATTTCTGATTAGTCTCTCAAAGCATTTGCTGATGATGGGGGTCAGAGCAACAGGACGCCAGTCGTTTAAACAGATGATTTTTGATTGCTTCGGTACAGGCACAATGGTGGACGTTTTGAAGCATGTGGGGACCACAGACAGTTCGAGGTTGCTTTCTACTCGCCATTTTTGTTCCACCGTGATTTTAATTAATAACAGCTGCCAGATAATCTATTGTAGTGAGCGTATAATGGAAAAAATTACACCAAATAAACAAAAGCGGTCGGGAGCTACACTCATGTGCTAGGGTGACCACCCGTCCCGCTTTGCGTTGTACCGCACAGCATTTTCACCCCTTGTCCCGCACGCCGCATATTGAGAAAATGTCCCGCATTTTCATCAGTCTGTTGGTTTTTAATTTATTATCATATAACGCATGCGTTCTTTTGCCTTTTTAAGAAAGCGTTTCATTTATTCTTTTTGCGGCATCGTTTTTCACCTAGACATATTTAACAGCGCTTCGTCAGACGTAACATCCCGCCTTTCACAAATACAACAACAGCCGTTTTTAAAATCCTATCCAATGGTTGAAAAGAAAGGAGTAAACACGGTCGCTATAGGTTGTGACGGCGGTCAATCAAAATGTGGAGCGGATTCGTTCCATGTACAAATGGATAATTCGGTAAATTGGTTATATTCTTAATATATAATATAATATATAAGACTGTCAATGAACTAATTTCATGTTGCTTTATTATTTATTTGTTCATTATTGGACTTGGTCAGATCTGCTGCCTTTGGGCTCAGTGATGTTGAATTTAAATGACATGTACAATGTTACATTGTGATGTAATGGTGTTTTCTGGAAGGGACTAAAGAACAAAGTATTTTTATCATCTGAAAGGCAGAATACATATGTTTTTATTAAGTTAGATAGATATTGTGTAACAGTTTCAGGTTATGTTTTAGTGTCGGTAACATGTCCCACATTGTCCCACACAAACTTAGTAATTGTCCCACATTTGGTTTGTTTGATGGTGGTCACCCTATCATGTGCGCCTACTCACGCCATGCTTAACCTGGAACCAATATACTTTATTATTATGAAAATACCTGAGAAAGCTTGAAGAACTCAAATACACCACATATTGTCGTGGTCGTGTGTTGTCTTCATGTTTAATGTGTTTCTATGTTTTTATTCAGCTACACAGCACTAGCTTCACATTAGGGATTTCCTGAAAACGTCTTTCTGAGGCAAATGTGGCTTCTGCACCCTCTGTCCTCCAGTATGAATGAAACCTGAATGTGTTTAGTGCACAGCAGTGCTCACTCCATCTTATTTTGGGAAAAAAATAGGAAAAATAATACTTCTCTAAATAAACGTATATGACAATCCACATGTTTTTCTCCAGTGTACAGGAATTTTTTTCCCACAGTGGATGCATAAGAGGCTTTCATATTAAAGACATGGACTCGTTCTTGATTTTGAATACCTCTTGACAAAAATTAAGAAATTGACATCACAGATATTTATAATAATAATAATACTAATATAATATTTCATAATAAATCATTAGACATTTCTAGTGATTTTTTTTTTTAGTTATAGGCTGCCTGCATGTTAACAGGTAATGTTAGGCCTAACCCTGCAGTTTTTTTTATACGTTTTCTGTAAAATATAAATATTATTATTATAATATTGTTATATTTATTCTTAAATACTCTATTTTTTATTTTTAATAATGAAAATGTTATTGTAATAGTAATATTTCTTATGTTGTTAAATATTATTATATCTATTATTATATATTATTAGCAATTATAATAATCATAATTCTTATTAGTCATAATATATAAGCACAAAATGTTTATATATATAATGCGATTATTTTATTTTTTTACAAATGAAAAGTGAACACACACACACACACACACTTTTCATTTGTAAAAAAAAAAAAAAATACATTTTTTTTATCGCAATTAGATATTTTCCCCAAATCGTGCAGCCCTAGTTTATTCTAAAGTGGATTGATAAGAAGCATCCAGGCAAACAAATCTGTTTACGCAGTTTTGTTAAGATGTTCTATTCAAGGTATACAATCATAACAATGCCATGTTTGTTTAGTGTCACTAGACTTATCTGGTCTGTCAGTGAAGTTAGCATGTATATGGGGCTCCAGACTGTGAACAAATGGTTGCATTTTGCGGCCTTTTTTCCTGCAGGTGTGATAACATTTTATTAGAGGTCGCACTGGAGCCCATGCATTGGCCAATCTCGATTACGCGATACCGTTACTACACAGTGCTGGGAGATCCAGTGAGAAACAATGTTCCTTCTAAGCTGCGCACGTGCGCGGCCGCGCACTTGTGATGCCGCAGCTGCGCAGAAAGAATAAAATGCCGCGCAGACGATAGACACAGACGCAAAATGTGGGGAGAAATCCATTTGATTGTAGTTTAAATGAGAAATAATTGCAGCGCTCTGTTCTACCGCTATAGAGTTAGTATCGCTATCGGGTTAGGACCGGTGAACGTGGTTTACAGGCTTCATAGAAAGACAATGATGTCACCTCTGAGCATGCAGCAGTGTGTTGTGTTTGCGGTCCAAATAGCTCAAAATGAGAGGCAACGAGAAACGCAAAGACGTGGAATAAAACCTCATCATGTTTTAAAGAAGAGTGGCTTGATTAAGTGCTGGAATAACAGGTGATGGACACAGCACGGTAACAAAACAGACATTTACAGTTACACACCCACCACAAGTGTAGCATGCAAACTCTAAACACCAAAGTAACACACATTAGTTTAAATAGATGTGTGTGGTTTGGGTTTCAGGGATGTTTAGATAACTATAAAAGAGTTCACATGTTCCCTTGAACATATTTAGCTATTAGATCTATTTAATTACTTCAGTTAGTTTTTTTCTTTTTAAAAAAATTGAAGCATTTAAACTGATATAATATACTATCAGTTTAAATACTTCCATTAGATTTTATATTATATTATAGGCTATTATAATTGTATTATAGTGTAAGCCTATAAAGAATTGATCTCACAAGTGGATTATTTAGGGATCCTTGCCATTAAAAAGTTTGACAACCCCTGATATAGAAAATCTTGGAAATTCATAAGCAATAAACAAACATACAATTAATTTAATATAGATGGTTTAATGCTGCCTGTCGCCAATGAATGACTGTACAAAAACACATTAAGATTAAGAACCATCTCAGTGTAACTGCTTAATTTTTTTCATATTATATTATAAAGAATTGAACTGTCCTGGGGAAATTTTAATATTATTTCTTGGTAAAGAAGACTACAGTTAACAGCACTAGGGGTGCTCCGATTGATCGGCAACCGATCTCGATCGGTCGATAATCGCTTTGGGATGATTGATCGGCGGTCTCCAAAAAGGCCGATCTCATGAACCGATCGCATGCTGACGACGCATAAAACCCGCACCTGCCGTGAATGCTAGGGCATGATATGCAGCGACACCGTCTCATTCTCTATCCAGCTTGGGTAAAATAATTATAATGCTGAAGGTGAGGTACAATTCATATTTCTATATTAAATAACTTACGCAGTCATTTGAAAACTTTCTGTGGGACGTAAGTTCACAAACAGTGCGCGTGAATCACCGCGTGCGCGCGCTCTCTTGCTCCCTTTCAAAATGCTCAAATGGCTTCGCATCAGCGCATCACATGTGCACTAAAATCGAGCTGCACAGTTGACACAGGATTTGCCACTTTGCACAATCGAGGCAGTGTCGCATCGTCACTAAAGTTTATCATTTCCATTTATTTTTAAGTCTTGCCAGTGTTCAAACCGCTCAGCACTCGCGCGCTCTCCAGACCGTGAGAGCGCACACACACACACACACAGGCCATCTCACAAAAAGCTTGCGAGTACAAATTGCGCTGAAATGATCAGATACACACAAATTTATGTACTAAATTACCGTCTTGACGAGTATTCGCGTAAACCCCGTCGTGACTCGTGAGTGAACGTTTGTGCAACTGCATGTAACCGTATCCGTGTTCGCTCTTAAAGTGACAGCTGTCGAATAAACTGCTGCTGTCTCTGAGTTTCTCTTTGTCTTGTGTTGTTTGATGAACCTTTATGACACTCACTGCTCTTGAATGACTAACTTTTGCAACCTTAAGTGTAAGGATTAATCTAATTCAATTTATTCAGGGAAGACCAATATTAATTTACATTTGATTTCTTATTAAATGTCTTTAGTATTTCTTACCTCAATACTAATGTTAGACCTACCTGAAAAATTGTTTTTAAAAACAAAAATGCACTGCATGATCAAATATTTAGGTGAGATAATTATATACATTTATTATATACATTTATTTGGGAAAGATGGCCTAAAGTAGCCTTAAGTTATCTCATTTTCTAAAATAAACACTTGGTGGTTCTTCAAGATCTTGACTCAGTTAATTTAGAGTTAGTTTCATTTCTACAAATGGTGCAAACTCTGCAAGATTATAGATAAAAGATTGCCATTCCCCTGCCATTCTCATGTGAGTGGAAAAACTTTTTTTGCGATACATGGGAGTTTTTGCGAAATTGACGGGTTTCCATTGGGCGTATTTTCAATTCACACTTTCAATTTGCGCAATTTAAAGAGTAATGGAAACATGGCTAATGAGAGTTGGTGTGTAGTCGGGGAGGAGCTGAAAAAGGAGACATGAAGTCAGACACTTTCTGCTTCCTGTAGTGATGCTTGTGTGGTGTTTGCCTACTTTATCACAGATGAAGTGAATTAATGCAATATTTGAATAATACTCAGACACCCCATAGAGGGGCAGAGAATGTGGACCCGTTTAGTGGTTTGTGGGAAGCAGGTTTGTTTTATGGTATTTCCCTCCTCCTCTGTCTGTCTGTCTGTCTCTCTCTCTCTGTCTCAGCATATGCTGCTCACATGTCTGACACAATAAGATACTTTGTTTCAAAACCTAATATCAAAATGCTGAACCATGTGCCCCAGCAAGTGTGGTATCATACAAATACATTCACCCTGCACATAAATGCTTAAAAACACTGTTGTGTCTGTGTTTTGAAGTGCATCCCTTTTTCACAGTGTTCCCCTCTTCATCAGTCTCACTTCTGTCTCGGACCAGGTGAAATGGAGAAGTGCTGGACATTTATGCAAGGCTTGCATCCTGTGTGCTCTTTTTAAGTTAATAGATGGATTTGTCAGAAGTCATTGTCTTCTTGTGACCCTGGCCAGGGGCGTACATTTCATCTAACAGTTGGGGGGGACAATAAACATGAAATTTCTCAAGAGCAATTTTTGAAGGGGACACAAATAATACAGCCAAAATCGTACTTGTAAGGATATGTGTACCATACCTTATTTGGCTTTTTGGTGTACTGAAAAATTATCTAATGTCCGTTTTTCTTTTCTCTGTCATTTTATCTGCCCAACAACACAAAGCAATAGTTGTTTAAATACGATTAAGGTTCACCACGCAGTCATATTATAATTATAAAATTATCTTGCATCCTCCACATAGTATTTTATACTATGATATTCAGATATTTAGATATTCAACTGCAGCAAGCCCTCTGATCTGCCACTTATCATATTGAGCAAAACCCTACACAGATCTGACAGAACGGCCGTGCGCATATACTTTCGGTTTAGAATTTGGGGCCGGGTTGCTTGAATTTTGGGTTCATTAGCCTATTATTCGTAATGAAAAACACAGCAACAAAACTACAATGACACACTCCCTTAAATAGGCGCTTTTACATTTCGCTTTGAAACCTAATCTTCGATCATCTTGTCTGTCAGCTGTTTGCTCGTTCGGCTCGTGCTGTATTGAGCAGACACGTTCAGTTTTTAATTGTTGTGTCTATTCTCTAACTGAACTAAATGATTTTATTACTATAAAAATGAAAACGACGGTGGCCTGGGGCGGTGGCCCGGTGGACAAGTGATGTTAACAGTGTTTTGCCTAATCTGTATTAAAGAGAAAAGAATCACTTCATCTGATGTTTAAAGTGAATAAAATAGCCTTGACAGCTACTTGGTGTTTCATAACTGCTGTCTGAAGAGCTTTGTTCTCTCCCCAAACTTGTGGTAGTTTTTTACGGTCTATGGGTAACGTTAGTTGAGACGCGCGGTGGATCAAACCACTGTGGGGCAAGGGGGAGGGGGGACTCAAAATGTTTCTAAACTTAAAGCGCATTTTTTTGTCCCGTTTGCGTTTGTATTGTTTTACTACGTACACATTTATTTTAAGTATATATTGTTATATTATTTACAATACTCAGCATGGTTTTTAGGGGGGGACAGCCCTCAGATTGGGGGGATCCTGTCCCCTCACAAGTATAGTTAAACAAGTGTACACACACACACACACACACACACACACACACACACATGTTGGTGCACCTATCATTAGGGGCAGCACGAGCAGTTAAAAAAAATAATAAATCCGGGGCCGCGCCATCTGTGCAAATGCCTATGCAATTATTCCAATCCAGCCCATTCTGTGCGAAATAGCCATCGAGGCAACGGAAACACTAATCAGCTGTCGTCCGTGTTGGGAGCTCATTGCACATCAGTAGTTCCCTTTCAAGAGAATCACTCATATTGCGTAGTCAATACGCTAGGGGGACTCCTAGTTCCTCGAGAATTAAAGCAAATTTTATCCTTAAAATTATCCATGTAAAACGCTGTGCAGCTGCACAGCAGACCTAGAAGAGCATAAGCGTGCTGATTGGCTGTGCTGCAGCAACTGCACGAACCTATGGCGAGGTGACTGAGCGGGGGGACCAGTGAGGTGGCTACCATGCTCCCGCCCGAATAGTCCGCCTGAATTTACATAGCGCGTCTATAAAAGACCGTGTCACGCCATAGGAACTCAGCTAAAATCTCCTTCAGCGACTCACCACTTCGCTGATCTCTGGACTTGAAGCCACCGTCGAACAGCACCTCAGCGGAACCTGTGCACTTCTGAGGACGTCGGAATCATCCGCCTTCAGTCGCCGTTGTTCCAGCTGCGCTATCTGGCGTTATATATCCTTTACTGTTTCTGTGGCTGCTGGAGATGACGAGAGAATGGCTTACGTCACAGCCTCCTCTCACTGCAGCATGCATAAAATGGCGGCCAGGTTACGACAGCGCATGCTCCCTATTCGTATGGAGATGTCAAGAGCATGGCCTACGCCACAGTGCTCTGTCTAAAATGCCGGAAAAGCTTTGCACCTGTTTTCATTCTACACTTCTCCCAGTTCCCTCTATGAGGCGACTAGAAGTCAAGTCAAGTCAAGTCAACTTTATTTATATAGCGCTTTTAACAATGTAGATTGTTTCAAAGCAGCTTTACAGTGTTAAACAGGAAAATAATGCAGCATAATTTTATTCAGCTGTATAGCCATTCTGGAAAAAACGCTGATGTCATCAGTTCATTTCAATTATCATACAGTGACAGTGTGGGCTTTAGATCAATAATTCGATCAGTAATTTAGTTTAAATGGTTAATTTAGTTTATTAATTAGATTTATTTCAATGTTTGGTTGAAAAAGTGAGTGTCCCCAACTGAGCACGCCAAGCCAGAGGCAACAGTGGCAAGGAAACCAAAACCCCATTAGGTGACCGTAATGGAGAAAAATAAACCTCAGGAGAAACCAGGCTCAGTCGGGGTGCCAGTTCTCCTCTGGCCAATTAACAAACAGCGTATTATTATTATTATTATTCTGGCAGCTTTACAGCTCAGAGGTCATAATAGATCGGAATATTCGAGGGACCGGGGGCAACATGCTGGAGACGGGTTTATTGAGGATGATGATGATTAAATAATTATTAAAGTGCAATATTCGAATGATCGGAGGCAACACGCTGGAGACGGATTTATTGAGGATGACATATCGATTTAAGTATTATTTAATTGTAATATTCGAACAATCTGAGTCAACACGCCGGAGACGGGTTTATTGAGATGCCGTGTCGATGAGGCAGTTGCAGGGGGAGTCTAATCACGGTCTCTGCAGACACTTCAGGGTCCTGTGTTGGTCTTCTCTGGGCGCAGGTCCACCATCTGAACTGGATACGGCCCGGATCCAGCTGACTGCAGTAAACCTCGGGATAAAACAGAGAGACTCATTTGCGTAGATGCCATTCTTCTGATGATGTAACGAGTACATCAGGTGTTATGGGAAGTGTTCCCGGTTCCGGCTGACCTAGTTAATGCAGCCTAACAATCATTTCATTGAAAAAGTGTTTTATGTGTATGCCACAGTAAAGAGATGTGTTTTTAGTCTAGATTTAAACTGACAGAGTGTGTCTGCTTTCCGAACAATGTTAGGAAGACTGTTCCAGAGTTTCGGAGCTAAATAGGAAAAGGATCGACCGCCTGCAGTTGATTTGGATATTCTAGGTATTATCAACTGGCCAGAATTTTGAGACCGCAGTAGACGTGATGGAGTATAATATGTTAAGAGCTCGCTCAAGTATTGGGGAGCTAAACCATTTAGTGCTTTGTAAGTAATAAGTAAGATTTTAAAATTTATGCGATGTTTAATAGGCAGCCAGTGCAGTGTTGACAGAACTGGGCTAATATGGTCATACTTCCTGGTTCTAGTAAGAACTCGAGCTGCTGCGTTTTGGACCAGCTGGAGTTTATTTATTAAGCGAGCAGGGCAACCACCCAGTAGAGCATTACAATAATCTAGCCTTGAGGTCATGAACGCATGAACTAACTGTTCAGCATTTTGCATTGAGAGCATGTGCCGTAATTTAGATATATTTTTAAGATGGTAGAAAGCAGTTTTACAGATGCTAGAAACGTGGCTTTCAAACGAAAGATTGGTATCAATTGGTATAGAAGAGGTTCAACACTGCAGTAACGAGCCTGTTATGAAGCACGCACACCTGCACACATAACGCTATATTAACGGCGATCCTAATAAAAGCTCAGATCTGCTGGTACAGTGGTAAGAGGCAGTGCACTTTTGCACACTGGATTGCCGGTTCGACCTAACGCTGGTTGGCTGGACCGCCACTGCACTCTCTCAATCCACGTTTCTCAGTCCCCTGCAGTCAGGTGACTGGAGACTTCAATTCACAGCCAACGAGCCTGTTATAAAACACGCTCGCCTGTACACAGACGCTGTTTCCACGGCGACCTAAATAAAACATGAAAAGAGCTTTTTCTATGTAGGAAATGTGCCCACTTACAGTCTTTACCCCTGCACCCAAGCATTTTTCACACAGCGCACTCGCACCACGAGCGCTCTGAATGTGAGGCGCACGCCCACTACACAGGGCGCGCCGCCAAGCATAAATCACAAAAAGAGCTTACATAGTACGCACACAGAAGCACTTTACACACACAGCGCCCGCTGTCACGAACGCGCTACGAACGATATGAATGTAATGAGCGTGCCCACCACACAGTGCACGCCGCAAAACATTGTCAATATCCCCAGTGCATCACAAGCACAAAACAACCAGGCCACCGGGCCCCTTTTACAAAGCGGCCCATCCCTGAATGTAATTCAACCCCTAGCTACATGTACCCAGTCATGGCAGACCATCCCGGGCATATCAGAATGGGTTTTGAACATTATAAATCAAGGCTACTCGTTAGAGTTTACTCTCGGACCCCCGCACTTTCGCGCTGTGGTTGAGACCTTGTGAGAAGCATCGTGAGTCACGTGCTTCACGCCGAAGTTATGAGGCTGTTAGAATACAAGCGTGCACTCGACGCTAAGCGAGTCACGCTTCTACAGCCTCAACTTCCTCATTCCATATAAGGATGGCGGTCTCAGACCCATCCTAGATATCAGACAGCTGAACAAAACGCTGATGAAGCGCAAGTTCAGAATGCTGACTATGAAACAAATCCTCTCGCAAATTCGCCCGGGGGATTGGTTTTCACACTGGATCTGAAAGATGCATACTTTCACATGCAGATAGCGCCCCATCACAGGCCATTCTTGAGATTCGCCTTCGAGGGGCAGGCTTATCAGTACATAGTCCTGCCATTTGGACTATCTCTGGCGCCCCGCATTTTCACAGAAATGCATGGACACAGCACTAGCACCCCTGAAACTAAAGGGAGTGCGCATTCTCAACTACCACGACGATTGGCTTATCATAGCCCAATCAGAGACTCAGAGACTAGTTGATGACTCACAGATCCTGGCTCCTCAACCATCTAGAATGTTTGGGTCTCAGGAACAATATGGAGAAGAGTGCACTATCTCCAACCCAGAACACGTGTTTTCTGGGAGTACGTATAGACTCAATACGAATGAGAGCGGTGGCTGACGTTGCGCGCGCGCCATTCAGAGTCTGGCAGCGTCGTTCAAAGCTGGCACTTACACTCCTCTCAAAATGTTTCAGAGGATGTTAGGTTAGATGGCCTCAGTATCGGCAGTGCTAGAGCTAAGCTTATTGCACATGCGCCCCCTCCAACATTGGTTAAAGGACCGCGTCCCAGCATGGGCGTGGTGGTCGGGCCGGTTACGCATCAAAGTAAACCACAGCTGTATCAAAGCTCTGGCTCCTTGGTTAGCAAACGACTGGTACCAATCGGGCGTGAACATAAGCTCGATTACGAGACGGAAGGTGGTCTCGACAGATGCATCCAACCTAGGTTGGGGTGCCCTGCACCAGGGCTAGCCACTCTCCGGCCATTGGGCTTCAGCGGAGAAGAGGCTGCACATAAACTGTCTAGAGATGAAAGCGGTCATTATAGCGCTGAGAACTTTCCTCCCGTATTTAAAGGGGCACAATGTGCTGGTCTGAACGGACAACACGGCAGTGGTGGCTTACATAAATCGCCAAGGGGCTAGAGCCCCCCCCCCCCCCCCCCCCCCCCCCCCCCAACCAGGCAGCTTTATGCTATGAAATGGTCAGTCTTCTCAGACTGGTGTAATGCACGAAACCTGAACCCACAGTCATGTGCGGTGGCAGAAGAGCTTTATTTCCTGCAAGAGCTGATGGACACGGGTCGCTCCCCCTCCACGCTCGAAGTATATGTGGCCGCAATAGCGGCGCATCACATCCAGGTGACGAGTCAGTCCCTGGGGAAATGCAAGCTCATAACGCGCTTCCTTAAAGGGGCCAGAAGGCTGAATCCACCTCGCTCTCCCGCAGTTCCTGTATGGGACCTTTCGACAGTCTTACAGGCTAAGAAAGGAACACCATTTGAACCGCTGCAGTCAGTAAGCTTAAAGCACCTTTCGCTCAAAGTTGCTTTTTTGCTGGCTTTATCGTCCGTAAAGAGAGTAGGTGACCTACATGCACTTTCAACGAGTGCATCCGGTCTAGAGTTTGGGCCTAATGACTCCAGAGTCATCCTCAAGCCAAGGCACGGTTAAGTACATAAAGTACTCTCCACTCCGTTCAAAGCGCAAGTCATTATGCTTTCAGCGCTGCCTTCGTCAGAAGGTGAAACAGACGCAAATTTGCTCTGCCCGGTCAGGGCACTGAGATTATACATAGAGCGTTCTGCCCCCTTCAGACAGTCAGAACAGCTCTTTTTCTGCTTCGGCGGCCGCACCAAAGGTAGTCCGGTCACGAAACAGAGATTGTCGAGATGGATAGTCGACGCTATATCGTTGGCCTATCAGTCTAAGGGCCTCAACTGCCCCATAGGCATCAGAGCTCACTCCACGGGAGGCATGGCCTCTTCATGGGCCTGGTCTAGTGGAATACCACTGGCTGATATTTGTGCGGCAGCAGGTTGGGCCTCACCGTCCACGTTTATCAGATTCTATAATTTGGAGGTTCCCGCTTTACAAGCGGGTATTCTTTCCATATGACATATTGTGAACCACACATACGTAATCACAAGCATACTAATGCAATAAGCCCGACTCTGTCCGGCTCCATTACACCTTCATATAAGGCCCGATTTTATCCGGCCCACATATATTGTCTGGTTGCCCTCTTCGAGGCCCACCACGGTTGGCTGGTTAAGGGTTCATTCTCTCTAAACGGTGTTGTAGTTTCTACAAGCCTTATGTGGGAGATCTAGCACGCACAGCGTTTTACATTGGGCCCCCTAGCATATTGACTACGTAACACGAGTGATTCTCTCGAAAGGTAACGACTCGGTTATTAACATAACCTCGGTTCAGTGAGAGAAGGGAGAAAGTATTGCATAGCCTGCCGTGCTTGTGCTCGCTCAGTGTGTTGCTTCAGTGGATTTGTAAACTGAGTTCCTATGGCGTGACACAGTCTTTTATAGACGCGTTATGCAAATTCAGGCGGACTATTCGGGCGGGAGCATGGTAGCCACCTCATTGGTCCCCCCCGCTCAGTCGCCTCACCATAGGTTCGTGCAGTTGCCGCAGCACAGCCAATCAGCACGCTTATGCTCTTCTAGGTCTGCTGTGCAGCTGCACTGCGTTTTACATGGATAATTTTAAGGATAAAATTTGCTTTAATTCTCGAGGAACTTGGAGTCCCCCTAGCCTATTGACTACGCAATACTCACTCCCTTCTCTCAGGGAACCAAGGTTATGTTAATAACGGAGTCGATCCTCATGTGTTGCAGCTTCCTAGTTGTATCTTACAAATGCAAGCAATAATGCCATCTTTGAAATATATGTTGATTCGTCGATTTGAATGGCAAACAAGGGGCTTGGTCGCACATGATCCAAAAGTTGCATTTCAATATCATCGCTCATGTCAATAATCTGTCTGGAGACGGTGTCATTGGAGAGTGGGATTTCTTTTATTTTGTTTGCAGCACTTTTCCCTAGTACCTCACGGCACATGTCAACTGCACATGGGATAACTAGCTCTTCACCAATATTAATCAATTTCTTAGTACGGGCGATGTGGCCAGCTGCCAGATAACTTGCCTTCAGGGTGGTTTTTGAAGCTGTCGTGAGCGACATAATACTTTGTTGTCTTTTAAGTAGGTCTCGCTTTCGTACAAATTAATCCACAGGTTTACCCACACATGTTGGATGTTTAGTCTGTAGGTGACGTTCAAGTTTTGATGGCTTCGTGGACTCCTTTGCTAAGACCTCACCTCACTCAACATACTGTGGTTTTTCGTCTGACTCAGTAAATCCATATTTAATATAGTCTGGGTTGTACTTGCGTTGTTTACATTTTTAGTGCCTTTGAAGTGGAAGGAGTTTTCGAATCCTCTGCTCATTTTCTTTTAAAAAAACGGATGCATTTTGTCAAACTAACAGGCCGTGGCTGCGTACAGGTCTGGCATTTCGATGCATTGCAATTGCGCCGTCGTTACCAAGCAACATGGTAAACCGCTTACGTAAAGAGAGACCTTGTCCAATAAGAGCCGTTTGTGGCAGTGATAAATTATTGTAATAGGACAGTTTAGAAACAGCGTTAGAAAGTTACGGCAATAATGATTCAACATACGACATTTGAAAATACGAGAACACAGAGAAAGTTTCACGACCCCCTGTAGAATGATCCGAGACCCACTGGTTGAGAAACATAAGATATTTGTTGTGCAGTGTAGACAGCATAATTGATTATAATGGGAGTATTGGCTACAGTACAGAACTCAGTCTCTGAATGATTGACAGCTCCAGCGATTATAAAATTGAATTGTGACTGGTTTACCAAAGAATCCACAGTGAAATGAACCAAACAATCAATGATGCTCTACTGGGACATTCACATAGTTGAAAATAAAAAGCCACTTTCCTAACATTTAGGATCCTTTGGAAGGTAAAGTTATTTTTTTGCCCAGTAATCCTTTTGTAGGATTTCTGTCTATCCCTATCTAACCCGCTAGTGGGCGGGTCAAAGAGATGATGATACAGTTGGCATTGATCTTTTTAAAATTTTCTTAATTTTTATTTTATTATAAAAAATAAAATAAATAAATAAACAAAACAACAACAAAAAAACAACAAAAAAAAAGAAAGAAAAAGGAACAGTGTTGTGGTCAGATTCAGAATTACAATATCCTCATGTGCGCATTTAAGGATACACAGTGGACTTGTGCTCAATGCCAAGACAGTTCATAGGAATTATCCACAATTTTTGAAATTATTTAGATTGACCTTTTAACATATACCCAATCCTTTCCAGAAGTATAGTTTCTTTAATAAGGATTATCCAGTCCTTAATTAGGGGTGGTTCAGTACCAAGCCATTTATTCATAATTACTTTCCTCCCTAACATCAGTAAGGTTTTAAAGACATCTGAGTGTTCCAAAAAGGGGGAGGGCAATACCCCTAGCAAGCACGTAAGTGGGGAGGCTGGAACCTTCTGTTTACATATTATAGAAAGTTTATCACAAACTCCAGTTCAAAAATCAACAACCAAAGGGCATTCCCAAAGACAGTGAAATAAAGTTCCCATACTATTGTTACATTTAGGACATTGGGGAGATACACTGGTATTTATTTTACTATATCTGTTTAGAGACATATAAGCTCTATGTACAATATTAAATAGCATTTCCTTAAATTTGTTGCAGACAGAGACATTCAAAGGTAGTCTATTAATATCTTCCCATACATTTTCATCAATATCACATTTTATGTTCTTACTCCATGCCTTCTGTAACCAAGTCTGATTGTCTGCTTTGTAATGACATATCATTTAATTTAGATATGAAGTGTTTGACTTCAGTTTCCTTAAGAAAAAATTGTTCCAAAAAGAAGTCAGAATTATTCAGCGTAAGACTAGTATGTCTAGTCTGAACAAAATGTCTTATCTGCAAGTACCTAAAGAAGTCCTTCTTGGGGATATTATGCTTTAAATGCAAGTCATCAAATGACTTAATAAATCATATATCCTGTATATTCCCGCACGAATCCAGCTACCAAATTTGGAGCCCATATTAGAATGGTGAATATTACCAGTCAGTGTGGATAGGACAGGCAAGTTCTGATTATACTTGAGAAACTTCTAATCTGTGACCATGTTTTGACAACTCTAATAATGAGTGGGTTTTCTTTTACCTTTTTGGGTCAGGGATTTGGGTTTCCTGGTCTAACAAGTTAATCAGAGAAACTGGATTACAAAACTCTTGTTCTACGTCTACCCATAGAGCATCTTCAGGTTTATGTATCCAATCTAGGAGAATCCTAGCCTGTATTGTTTGTAATTTAACTTTAGGTCGTTAACTGGCCCAAATAAATGTAGACATGGTTTTATTAATGTCTTTTATATCAGCATTTGTCACATTTAGAAAAGTCATGGATAGCGGGTATAGGATCTTGGGGAAAATGTATCATCTTTATAAGGTTTATTCTTCCTGAAAGAGAGACTGGAAGTTTTGACCATCTTGTGAGGTCTTCCTTGACCCGGGAAATTGATGTTTTAATATTGGCGTCATAAAGTTGCGAAAGTTTGGGTGTAATGCGGACCCAAGTATGTGATACCTTTTGGAGACCATTTGAATGGCTTAACAAAATTAGGCTCAGATATATTTAATGATCCTAACGGCATGATCTCTGACTTGTGAAAATTAACTTATATTTTATATTTTAACTTATACTTGTATCCAGAAATGACTCCGAATTGCTTGATACAGTCAGTTAATGCAGGTAATGACATTTGTGGGTTGGTTATAGTAAGTAAAATATAATCTGCATAAAGCAGTATCTTTTGTTGTCTGTTACCAATTCTAACACCGTAAATTTTTCGATTATTTTGAATATAAATTGCCAAGGGTTCTATCGCCACGGCGAATAGTAAAGGGGACAAGGGGCAGCCCTGACGAGTTCCCCTATGAAGCACAAATGAGTCAGAGAGAATGCCGTTAGTTAATACAGCAGCTTTAGGTAACGTATAGAGCAATCTGACCCATTTTATAACGTTTTCACCAAATCCAAATCTGGCCATAACATCGAACATGTAACTCCACTCCACCCTATCGAATGCCTTTTCGGCGTCCATTGCTAGTAAGATTCCAGGTATGGAGTTTTGTTCAAAATGGCATATTATATTAAAGGGTTAGTTCACCCAAAAATGAAAATTCTGTCATTAATTACTTACCCTCATGTCATTCGACACCCGTAAGACCTCCGTTGATCTTCGGAACACAAATGAAGATATTTTAGTTGAAATCTGATGGCTCTGAAAGGCCTCCATTGGCACAATGCACGGTTCACTCTCAAGACCCTTAAAAGGTACTAAAGACGTCGTTACAAAGTCCATCTCACTACAGTGGTTCTACAATAACTTTATGAATCGGCGAGAATAGTTTTTGTGCGCAAAAAAACCCTAAATAACAACTTATATAGTGATGACGATTTCAAAACACGGAATCATGAAGCTTCGAAGTGTTATGAATCAGTGAGTCGAATCATGATTCGGATCGCGTGTCAAACCGCTGAATCGACTCACTGATTCATAACGCTTCGAAGCTTCATGATTCCGTGTTTTGAAGTCGTCATAGTTGGGCTGATTTTGAAAAGTGAAGCTGTTTTTCTATTATAATAATTCTCTTTTCTAGTTTAATTTGCTCAAATAATAATTCCTTTTTCTTTTTACTAGTGTAGGCAATTATCATTCCTCTAAGAAAGGCCTTGTAAGCTTCCCATATTGTTCTCGGGTCCATTCCATTTGTATCGTTACATTGAAAATATGCATCTGTCTGTTCTCTTAAGTAATCGACAAATTTTTCATCAAGAAGATGGAATGGATTTAAGTTTCCATATTCAGGATTGGTAATTAGGTCGAGGTGATAACATACACTGTAAAAAATTTAAGGCCTCTCCAATTCAAAATTTTCTAGTGACCGATCACATCTAAATTTTTCAATTGGCCTAATTGAATTTCTGTGAATTGAATTTTATCCATTGTGGCAACAGTCTGTTAATATTGGCTCAATTAGAAATATGTTGAGCCAATGGAAAAATGTAATTTACCAACACTGTAAAAAATTTCAGGCCTCTCCAATTTAAAAATTTCTAGTGACCGATCACATCTACATTTTTCAGTTGGCCAAATTGAATTTCTGTGAATTGATACAATTTATTTCACAGAAATTAAATTTGGCCAACTGAAAAATGTAGATGTGATCGGTCACTAGAAAATTTTGAGTTGGAGAAATGTTTTGCAGTGAAACTGTGAGGTTGGTCCAATTAAATATTTTAAATTGTAGTAACAATTGTTTATTTCTCACTGTCCCAAAAGACAAAAAATGACTTAAAAACTTAAATATATTAAGCAAAATGAACACAGACAACAGGGTTGACATTTTATCACATTACTTTATTAACAAGTCAATTCCAACACAGGATATTTGGTGAAAATACCTTATTTTCAATAAGGAAAAACTCTGAATATTCAAGAAGTCTTCTGCATAACAGGATGTCTTAATGTGGTGAAGAAAACGCGGCATTGCATAGGCAAAAAACCTGCAAATAAAAATAAAAACTAACATTAATGAAAAAGCTCCCCTGCTTCACATCTGGCAAATGAAAGAACAGAAGTTCTTCATTATATAATGAGGATGAGACGAATGAATGGACAAATAAGAAAATCACGAGCTTGACGTGTTTGATATTAAAAGGCAATAACTAGGGATGGAACGATTACCGGTTTCACGATAAACCACGATAAAATGTACTGACGGTTAGTAATATCGTTTAAAAATAAATTATCATTAAAACCGCTCGTGATTATCACGATTTTGAAAACTCGCGGTAAAACCTGTTCAGTCAGCGTCAGTCTGCTGCAGTCGCAGCGCTGTTTTTTGAATGAGAAGAAATGGCAGAAGGCAGTGACAGCACTCGGGGGATTGTTCAGCCTCTAAAAGGACCAAATCTGAGGTGTGGTCATATTTAGGCTTTTACAAAAGTCCTGAGGGAAACTTAATCGAAGATGGTCACCCTGTCTGCAGAACATGCCAGAAGAAAGTCGCTGTAATGGGGGAAACACTTCACATCCGCAAACGCAAGGCAAGTGGACTTTGACCTCAATACCAAAACTACATCTGGTATTACTACCACTCACACTAGCCTCTTTGGCAGTTGAACTTATTATAGTCTTCTCAAAAGCCATCTGTTATAATCGCGTTGCGCATTATAACTAACCACACGTGTTTCTAATAATCAGAGGCGTTCAGATTAGCCAGAGTTTTGTCGAGCGTGCTCTCACTCACTGAAAACGTGCGATGTACTCAGGAGATTCATTCATCATACAGTCGTTGGCTGTTTTTGTTCTATTTCAGCAGCGAAAATAGTTTCAAACAAACACAGCAGAACCACAGCGTATCTGATATGACTGGCATAACGCTGGCTTTACGTTTGAGATTTGTGAATTTAGGGACCGTCTCTAAAGTTACATACAAGATTATACACGTGTCTAACTTCTATAGCATTTGAATAGAATAACTTACAGTCACAAAACCAGCTGTAAAGTGTTCATCTAGGTGTCAGGTATTTTTGATATTTAATCAAATAAAATATTAATGAAAATATGGATATGCATTATTTCACTAGGATACTAGGCGTTTGTCAATGTCAAGGAAGGATCCTCCGAAGCCAGAATTCCGAAGATACTTGGAATTTCAACCTAGGTCTGAGTCCTTTGTTCGAAAAAATATGCCATATACAGGAAAGGATGCATGCGAGTAGACTTCGCGCACTTCGCGCTCTCAAATCACCCACAGTCCTATGCGCGCAGCTTTGCTATCTTGTTCAAAAAATACATAATATCGGACGTTGGCGGAGTCGGAGCGTTAACGGGGCAATATGCTTTCAAGTGTAAGTATTTACGTTACCAAACATTTGTTATAACCGTAGTAAATATAAGTAAAGTTTAACTTTTAAATAACAGTACAAATTACAACCGTATTGATATTATACAAATTACGTTATTGATGGCTAACGGACCTTTTCACTGACGTAATGAGGCTGACGTGCACTTGCTAGCCTGTTCCATTTACGTGTTCTCCGAATGCTAAAGAGGAGCCTCGCCTAGCCTCTGAAGGAAGTGACTTGGAAGGATCAGTCCTGCAGAGGAAGGATCCTTGACATTGAGAAACACCTACTGTTTGGGCTCATACACAAAATATGCTAGATTTAAATGTCATAGCTGATAGAACACTGATGAGAATATTGCTTGAGAGTATATTTACAGAGATAATATTAGATATTATATTTACACCAAATTATTATTATTTATGCGTTATGCGTTGCTATTGACGACGGCCATTATAAGGAAGGAAATCCCACCGAATAGAATCTAGCTTAAAAAAGTGCATTGAGCTGCTTGATTTATTTGTTGTTTGTTGATTTTCAAATATAAAACTTGTTGAAATGTTTTAAGTGTGCATCTGTTCTTTTTGAACACTTTCATCTCATTTGAAGAAAACCGTGATAATATTGATAACAGGGATAATTTGGGTCACTATAATCGTGATGTGAATGTGAATGTGATTTCCATACAGTTTCATCCCTAGCAATAACTTAAGCCCTGAAAGAGGCAGACGCCAAACGCAATCACAGTGTTCAACGGTCGCATGCCGCATATATCACAAATGACTTAATTTACTTGTTACCTATTATTTTAGACATATAAGACATGAGGAAAATAAAACTATTGGCTACCATTAGACAATTATGTGGTAAACGAGAACACACTCATGAAACCAATGAATGCATGTGATTATACAAAATGTCTTTTTAAATTTCATTCTGGGTCATGAAGCAAAACTCTGGAGAATAATGTCAGTGCTCAATACTCACCAACGTCTTGTGACGATGAATATCTCTATTCTCTTGGGAATGTTTGTTTCGGTCTTCAGTTCAGCACCGGCTGGTTTGGCTCTGCAGTCTGGTCGCGCTCCCACTCCCGCTCCCCGCATTGGAAATCTCCACATGAACGGTTATCCTCCAGCGCATTTCGCGCATGCGTATACAGTTTTTCGGACGTAGGACTTGTTCATCCAACATGGATTTTTCACTTCGACTTCATAGATTGACTGAGCACAATTAAATATGTTCGGTGAATATACAATTTTAATTTTGAGTGAAGACCTTAAGCTATGATTAGTACAATGCATCTTTTTGCATGGGGATAATTATTTGGAAGTCATTTATTGGGCTAATATGTAATGAAAATTTTCAAAATTTTTCCCAAAACTTTTTTTTTTACAGTGTAGTAACGAATACAGGTGCATGATCTGATAGTTATTGGGCCTTTATCAGATTTCTCAGCCAGTCTTCTGGATTTGAATCATCTGATTTGAGAAGAATATATAATCAATACATGAGGCAGTTTGATGTGGTATAGGAGTAAAATGTGTAAGCCTTGACCGTAGGATTTAAAAATCTCCATACATCAATCAGACCCGGCTCCTGACATGAGGTTTTAATAATATTAGCAATTTTAGGGACTATGTCAGATGTTGGTGATTTAGCCATATCTGGGTTAAGGTAACAGTTAAAGTCACCCCCCAGGATTACATTGTTACAGTCTAGCTGTGCTATTTTATTATAAATCTGAGCAAAGTAATCTTCATTATATGTATTTGGGGCATATATATTTGCTATCACAACCTCCTCTCCATATAATGGGCCCTTTATTATGACTATTCTACTTTGTCAGAATAGCTCATTTAGTTGAAATGGTACATTTTTATGGATCAGTAATATTACGCCACGCTTTTTGGTACTGAAGGATGAGTAATAAAGTTGGCCAACCAAGTCTCTGCCAAATTTTTGGTGTTCAAGATCATTCAAATGTGTTTCATGTAATAAAGCAATATTAATTTTGTCCCTTTTTAAAATATTTAAGATCTTTTTCCGTTTTACAACATTGTTGACGCCCTTTACATTCCAAGTACGTATCCTTATGCTCGTATTATGGGTACTACTCATTTATAGATAGGTAATCAAATATATGTGTATGTATTATTTGTTTTAAGATGCACGCACTACAAGGATGAATTACAGAGTATAACAATAAATGATTATGAAAGTAAACCACAACAGTTTGAAACACACAAAACAAAACAAAACAAAACACAAAAGACCTGCATGAGAACAGAACTGTGCAGGTGTACAATAAGTCTTTAACCCCAAGCACGAACGGGGAATGAAAACAAAAAATACTAAATTTGAGAACCTCTAACGTTCGCTGATTGTTCCTGTTAAGAGTAACGTTAACCAAAAAAACACAAGGCGGAGAGGTAACAGCGCGGGAGTCTTATATTCATAATTTCGTGACACGGAGATGTTTCCTCTGCATATCATTGATTAAAGTTAATTGTGTCAACGTTGCTCCAAGCCAAATAGGCTAATGTTTATCACGGTCGTCCTATGCATACATCGCAGATAATATTCACTAGTACTTTGCACGTTTTGTACGTCATAAGCACCTGCGAGGGGATATTATAGTTGCTGAGTCGATTCCAAAAAGGTGTTCACCTCCGCGGTCGTAGACAGGTAAGTGTCTTTACCAGCTGCGTTGAACACTCTTATGGTCTGCTTCTCGCAAACATCTTCGGGCCTCTGCTGTCTCCGCTCTCTTCTTCTCCACGCCAGCCGAGAAATCTTGAAAGAACGACACTTTCTTCCCCTCAATGTGAAGATAGACCAAACGTTTAGCTGCTTCAAGGATCAGTCTTTTGTCTTTATAATTGTGTAATCGAGCGATCATAGGTCTACTTCTTGGATGCTAACCCTCGTTTCTCGGTTGTCCTGTGCGATGCCCTCTTTCCAGTTTGATCCGTCCGTCCTTTGAATTCATTTTTAGTGTGGTCGAGATCCAAGTCTCAAAAAAAGTTATCGGGTCGCTCCCCTCAGTGCCCTCTTTGAGACCAACGATTCTGATATGCTGTCGCCGGCTTCTGTTTTCAAGGTCTTCCAGACAATCAAGTGTTTTTTGCGGGGACGACTCGATAGATGCAAAGCGTGTTGAGCTGTTAGCTTGGTTATCCTCGAGGTCGAATATTCTCTGTTCAGCCTCTATAACTCGCTTGATCATGCTGTCCAACTTGCCTGATATTTCAGAGATTGGATCGCGTATCGCCTGCAGCTTCTTTTCAAGAACAATCAACACTTTTTCGACGATACAGTTGACTGCATCTTCCGATAACGTAGTCTCGTTAGAGGCAGCTGGGCCTGAGTTGTCGCCATCATGCTCAGCGACTGCACTTTTATTTTGACGTTTGTGACGAGTAGGATGACTATTTTGTAATCGTTTCAGATATACGGCGAGGAGCTCGGTCAGACACGTCTTGCCACTCTCAGAGCATCACGTGACCCCCTGGCATTGATCTTTGTCTGTGCAGACAGTCTTGTGCTGATGTGTTCATCTCTATTACATAATATAAACCTGGAAGTAGTCACGAGTCATTTTGGCAGCTTGGTTTCAATAAAAGCTGTTTTTGGACTAGCAAGAAAGTTTTGAGTTCTATGTCAAAAGATCAGGGAAAAATAGACCTCCAGCAGCCATATCATCTTGTAGCCCAAGACTGGTTTTCCACTGAAGCGAAGCAGGGTTGATCCTGGTCAGTACCTGGATGGAAGACTTCCTGGGAAAACTAGTTTGCTGCTGGAAGAAGTGTTAGTGAGGCCAGCAGGGGGTGCTCACCCTGTGGTCTGTGTGGGTCCTACTGTGGTCATTAAAGGGGTGGTTCCGTGTTTTTTTTCTGGGCTTGGTTGTGTTTATGGGGCGCAGTATAACATGACTTAATACTTTTTTTTTTTTTTAAACGCCATATTTTTCTTATATTTTACCTAGGGCTGCACGATTTTTGCTAAAATGTGAATCACGATTTTTCTCCATGGGAATTGAGATCACGATTCTCTTACACGATTCTAATTTTTTCTTATACTTAAAAAAAAAAAAAAAAAAATTAAATAAAAGTAATTAGTTACAATTAAATTAAAATGTAGAAACAACAAATGTAGACAGACTAGATGTAAATCTATGCTTATTACTGTTTATTTCTATTTTTATGATTATTTAATATCTTGCCTTGTGGAGAGAGGGTTTTTGTTGTCTTATTTCGTTGTTTCTTTTTGTTTTTGTGTTTTTGTAAAAAATGAAAACTATAAATAAAATATTTTAATTTTTTTATAAGAAAATGCTTAACGTAGCTTAATGTACTAAGACAGTGTTATTAAGAGACCAAACTCAGGAAACATAACAAAAATACTGTTCGATAGAACTGCTTGTGCTTGGTTTGTTACCACAGTTATCTGCGTGCTTCCTCAGCGATGAACTTCCACATTTGCGGCTGTTTTTTTCTTCAACTGGTCAGGATCATCTCGACGAGTGCAGGCAGAGCGCACGCGGTTGTGATTCTCCTGGGAGGGCAAGCGCGCTGCGAGGGCACAAATAAACTAATATGGATTTGAAATTATTTTATCATCTTGAAATACAGGTGGAGAGAGCATTTTCGTGTGGTGCCCCCCTCAGCACTTGGTGCTTGACGCGCAGCGCGTGATGCGCGTAATGGGAGCGGCGGCACTGTACATGCATATATTTTTTATATATATTCGTTTGCACGTGACTGTTTAAAACCTGTGTTCTCCGACCCGCACCCGTATCCGACACAGTTGGGATGTTTTTCACCCGTTTCAGCAATATTCGCGTGTACCCGTTCTGCATGGCACTTTAAAAACCGGATAGTTTATTTATAGTTCGATTTCGGATATTTCACGTCATGTTCGAATGCAAATATCGAATAAAAAGTGACAGCCCTAATGGCTTTTGTTATATCTTTGTGCCGCTGGGAACTTGGAGGGTATGGCGATGCTCCGTACAACGTCTGAGTTATGGAAGTTTGCGTGGTCTGGTATTTTGTGGTGTGGCTCCCTTGTCTCTCATGGCTAACTCGTACTGTTTTGTGGTGACGTTTGAGGTGATTGTATAGATTAGTGGTGTTACCTTGGTGCTGCGACGATGCAAAAGCACTGTTTGCAAATAACTCTTTGCGCATCGTCTTCAGGTTTAAACCCGAAAAAGCTCCACACGGTGGAATGTGCTCCTTGTTTCAGTACCAATGTTGTTGTTACATCCTCACTCTCACCGTCGCCACAGGGATTTTTCACACTGGGGTTAATTTTTACCTCTTACCTCTACAAATCTGACTCCGTTTAGGTCTGCCGCCTTGTTACACGTCAGTAACAGCGGAACATGGCCAATGAGGGAAAGGAGAGAAGTGGAGATTTATGATTTATGATTTATTGGTTAGTGTTTTGTTATTGTGTGAGTGTGACAAGCTCTGGTGTGACCAATAACGCGTGAACGCAGCATGATCTGAGGGAAATACACAGAAGTGAATCGCCAACATTAAGAAATGAGATCGCATTTATGTTTGAATCGAGATCGTGATTTTTTTCCGATTAATCGTGCAGCCCCAATTTTACCTTTATTCCACACCGCGGTCTCCACTGTCCTTTGAACGGCTCGTTTGCTTCCTGCTTCTGTGAAGCCCATCCCTCCGAAAAACGCAATGTTCTTAGATTGGTTAGATGGCCAAATGTAGTTTGTAGTTCTGCAACAGCTCTCTTTCGCAATGACTGCAACGTGGCCTCGCCCACTTTGTTGCATGTTCGCGGGGGCAGTGTTTATGTTAATAGCAAGGGTTTATGATGTCACCAACCTGGGAAGAAGCTTGTTGTAGTCCAAACCGGCCGTTTTTGTAGGCAATAAACTGCCATAACTTTAAAAGACAATATCTCCGTTTGCATTGAACTTTCAGCGCTGTAACTTTGCAGATACTGTTTATGCTCAAGCAGCAACATTACACACTAACTAAAGTTAAAAAAGTGAAATCGAATGCAACCACCCCTTTAAAAATCCCAGGATGTCCTTCGGAAAAAGAGTAGGGGTGTAATCCTGGCCAAATGTGCTCATTGCCCTCTGTTAATCATGGCCTCCTAATAATCCCCATATACTGATTGGCTTCATCACTCCGTCTCCTCTCCACCAATAAGCTGGTGTGTGGTAGGCGTCCTGGCGCAATATGGTGGCCATCGCATTATCCAGGTGGATGCTGCACATTGGTGGTGTTTGAGGAGATTCCCCCATTTTCAAGAGCTTCAGAAGCTTCATAACCTTTGTATCTGTAATTGATAATATATTACTTTTCCCATTGACTTTTTTTTTTAAATTATAATTTTTTTATTATAAATATTTCAAAATTAGCATGTAGAATCTAAATATCTGTATGTATGCTCTTTTCTTCTCAGGCTCAGATTATGTGGGAATAAATAGTGTGTGCTTAAAGGTTAAGTTTTTTTGTTGTTGTCATATTTAGTAGGGGTGCTCCGATTGATCGGCAACCGATCTCTATCTGCTGATAATCGCTTTGAGATGATTGATCGGCGGTCTCTAAAAAGGCCGATCTCATGAACCGATCGCATGCTGATGACACATAAACACCCGTGCCTGCCGTGAGAGCTAGGGCATGATATGCAGCGACACCGTCTCATTCTCTTTCTGGCGCGGGTAAAATAATTATAATGCTGAAGGTGAGGTACAATTCATATTTCTATATTAAATAACTTGCGCAGTCATTTGAAAAATGTCTGTGAGACGTAAGTTCACAAACAGCGCGAGTGAATCACAGCGTGCGCGCGCTCTCTCTTTCCCTCTCATAATGCTCAAATGGCTTCACATCAGCATCGCATCTGCACTAAAATCGAGCTGCACAGTTGACACAGGATTTGCCACTTAAACAATCGAGGCAGTGTCGCATCGTCACTAAAGTTTATCATTTGCATTCATTTTTAAGTCTTGCCAGTGTTCAAACCGCTCAGCACTTGCGCGCTCTCCAGACCGTGAGCGCGCGCGCACACACACACACACACACACACACACACACACACACACACACACACACACACAGGCCATCTCACAAAAAGCTTGCGAGTACAAACTGCGCTGAAATGGTCAGATACACACAAATGTATGCACTAAATTACCGTCTTGACGAGTATGCACGTAAACCCCGTCGTGACTCGCGAGTGAATGTTTGTGCAACTGCATGTAACCGTAGCCGTGTTCGCTCTTAAAGTGACAGCTGTCGAATAAACTGCTGCTGTCTTTGAGTTTCTCTTTGTCTTGTGTTGTTTGATGAACCTTTATGACACTCACTGCTCTTGAATGACTAACTTTTGCAACCTTAAGTGTAAGGATTAATCTAATTTAATTTATTCAGGGAAGACCAATATTAATTTACATTTGATTACTTATTAAATGTCTTTAGTATTTCTTACCTCCATACTAATGTTAGACCTACCTGAAAATTTGTCTTTAAAAACAAAAATGCACTGCATGAACAAATATTTAGGTGAGATAATTATATACATTTATATGACAAGAGTCACCTAAGGGGGGGATTCCCCCATTGTCAGAAATAAAATTCAGGCCCTGAATGAATGTCTGTAAAATTCCCTATAAATAATTCTACATGATAAAAAGAAGGCTTCAAATAGATCTGTATCGGTGATCGTATCTGCAGATACTGCTTCCCGTGATCGGTGATCGGCTCCAAAAATCCTGATCGAAGCACCCTTAATAACAGAAAAAAAAAACTTGCCATAGTTTTGTCCTTTGTGGCAGTAGCCAGTTTTGGTGTGACAAGTTTTACATATAGCTGCCAATTATTAAATGTAATCAGTGTTTTAAGAGGCTACATCCCATTAAGCTGATCTGATGTGTGTTTGTCTGCCTAACCCCTCTTTGTTTGGAATAATTTTATGTTACTCTGCCTTATTTGGGAAAGATGGCCTGCAGTAGCCTTAATTTATCTCATTTTCTAAAATAAACACTTGGTGGTTCTTCAAGATCTTGACTCTAGCCTATTTCTACAGTTTTTTTTCTCAATACAGTTAATTTAGAGTTAGTTTCATTTCAACAAATGGTGCAAACTCTGCAAGATTATGGATAAAAGATTCCCATTCCCCTGCCATTCTGTGATCGGCAGTGATCGGCAATCGGCAGATCATGATCTTGGTAATCGGTGATCGGACCCAAAAATGCTGATCGGAGCATCAGCACTGCAGTGCTAATGATGTTTTTGCACTGTGATCCTGCAGAGAATAAACCTTCTAAACAGGAAGAGGGAGGTGTGTGTTTGAGGGGCCTGCAGGCAAGCAGAGCCCACCATCATTTCCGCTTGGTTTAGAAAACCACCAACTGTGAACTGATTAGAAGTGTAATTTTTTTTCTCTCAATCATAGCACAACCTGCCTGATTTGACATTGTGAGTGGTTGATATTGATATGCTGTTAGTTACTGTAGATACTGTAACTGCAGAGGCTAGAGATGCCCTCATGAACATGGAAAGATTTTATCTTTATGAATGATGTTTGTGTCTCTTTAAACAACTTTTCAAGGAGATAAGATTATATGTGAGGGAGTGGAATGCGGACAGTGCTGTTATACAGCTATATGTGTGTGTGTGTTTGCTTGAGTATGTATAAGTATGTCTAAGTATGAGTATGTACTCATGAAGCTCATTCAAATAGTGACGCATATTGAGGAATAAAAGCAATTATTCAGGTGTCCACCAAATGTGTTAAAAGCAAAAACATGTTCTGTGCAATTGGCCTCTAAGTCATTATCGAAAAACAGTGTGCCAAACTACCTAAATGATGTTTTATGCCATTTATAGTCTAATTATTATCAACAGATTTAAAAAACAACAACCTATAAATTAGTGTCAAATGACTGATTAATTATTTTTGAGCCCCACACTTTTCAGTTCTCCAAAGCTCTAACAGTGGATGGTTAAAAGACAAAAAGAATAGGGTGATTAATTTCTGAATGGAATTCGCCTCCCCCCTCTCTCTTAGAATCATCTCTCAGTCACTCACAGCCCACGTACAGCACACATTCTATTCTAAATAGTTGCTATTCGAGCTATTGGTGGCCAGCGGCTTGAGTGCTTATGTCAAGCTATTAGCAGTAGTCTTTATACCTGTGGCTTGAATGGTTTCTGTGCATATTTAAACAGTGGTGAATGAACATAGCTCATAACTCGTTAAAAAAAATACATAAACACGCATACATTTAGCTAACATATGCGTGTGCATTATCACCTCAGTGATTGCATTCACTTTCAATAATTCAATGCAACTTTGGCAACCATCTCTTACTTAATCAACGCACTTTAGCTATGTTCGTTATTACTATGTTGACTTGAGAAGCCAAAATATTGCTATACTATTTAAACTTAATTTTATTATGTTTTCTTCTGAGATACAATTTTTTGACTTCTCCTAATGCTAGGTAAGATTTTAAAAATCTTTTAGTGTGGGCCGGCTTTTACTCTCCGTTTCCATAAGATAAAATGACAAATGGTAAATGGACTGCATTTATATAGCGCATCCAAAGCGCTTTACATTCGCCTCACATTCACCCATTCATACACTCATTCACCTAGGATGACGTGCTCAGTTGGGGACACTCAATTTTCCAAATAAATCTAATTATTAAACTAAATTAACCATATAAACTAAATTATTGATCTAATTACTGATCTAAAGCCCACACTGTCACTGTATGATATATAATAAAGCGCTATATAAATAAAGTTGACTTGACTTGACATTCACGCACCGACGGCGGTGTCAGCCATGCAAGGCACCATCCAGCTCGTCGGGAGCAGCTGGGGTTAGGTGTCTTGCTTATGGACACCTCGGCACTTGGTCAGGTGGAACCGGGGATTGAACCACCAACCTTCCGGTTTGTAGACAACCTACATGAACCACTGAGCCGCCCAATAAATAAATAAATGCATCTGAAAGTGCTCCACAAGTTGTTTGTTTATACCATCTGCATACTCAATATTCATCGAGTGAATGCACATTTTATTGTACAGGCAAGTTAATCGGCATTGTAAACTAATGCGCTGCCACATTGTAGCACATGCATAATGACAGTAGCTGCACATCATCACATGCAGATTGCGCACATAAAGAACATTCAGGAACAGTTATGTTCAGGGTTCGTACAGTCATGAAAACCCTGGAAAAGTCATGGAATTATAAAATAGCAATTTCCAGGCCTGAAAAAGTCATGAAAATGTTTTTAAAAATATTTATATAATAGAATATTTGTTTTAAGTCATAATATTGGTTAAAGGTGCTCTAAGCGATGTCACACGTTTTTTTTAGGCCACATTTTTTTTGTCACATACAGCAAACATCTCCTCGCTATCCGCTAGCTGCCTGTCCCTTGAACACACTGTAAAAAAACGCAGTCTTTGTAGTCCGCCTAAGCTCCACAAACTGCAACAAAAACAAACTGGTGCAGGCTGGACCATGAAGCATAACAAACAGTGGTCCAGCCCAGTGTTTCCCAACCTTTTTTCAGTCATGGCACCCAGTGTTTCCCACAGATTAGAAATCAATTTGTGGTGGTGGGCGGGGGCATGGGGCGGGTGGAGTGGATGGGTTCAGTGTTTGCCAAAAATATCGATTTTGATCTTGATTCAGTATCAATTCATATTTATATAGCCTACTGTACATATAAGGAAAAATAAGTTTAACTATTTTAAACTTTTCTTAAATTATATTTGCTCACATTCAAATAATATTCACTTTTGTGTACTTCTATAAGTATTATTCAAAATATTAGGATGTAAGTTATTAACTTTTTAAAAATTTCACATTTAAAGAAATCTAGTGTTTATCATGTATAAATATTTATTCAAATGCAAAACCTAAAAATAAGTAAGAAGATATGATCTGCAATACTTTGAGCAACTAGATACATATTATTTATTAGTACTGTATATTTATTAAAGAGCCATACAGGCCTCTTTGCATTGGAATTCTCTATTTTAACCTTAATTACTACACTAATTGTAATATAAATAATACAAAATATTTTAAGTGGTCATTAATGGACCACAATTATTGCACAAATAGTAGGCCTATTTAGTACAAAAAGATATCCTCAAAATATTCAATAAATATTATTAAACTAAAATCTATAACATATAGGCTATTTAATTTAAATTGTTAAGGTGTATGGTCACATTTGACCACCAATGAGTATGATGTGAACAATTAGTATGAGGGCTAAATAAAAACATTGACATTAATGTAATGTTGGGTCTATCATCACTCTCGATAATAAAATGATACTGTAAATGTGGTTGACGTAATAATCAATGCACACTATGCTGTACTGTACCAAAACCTGCTGCAAACACCTGTACAGTGAAACTGTTGTGTATCCGCGGCTTAAGCCATTCAAATGTATTGACTGCACGGGTTTTTTTATAACTATTGAGCGCTCCGTGAACCACGTGACTGCGCGCGCCGGGAGATGAGAGCAGGTCGCAACTCTGTTTTTCAACGCCTCTGGCTTTAACTGTTACACATTAGCGCCAAAACGTTATTTATGGTTTGCATTTAGTATTACATTTTAAAAGCTTAGACTTTAATATCAAAAGCAGGTTTGAGAGAGAGAGCGAGAGAGACACATGAGTGACAGAGAGAGATGGAGGGAGAATGGGGGAAGGAAATGAACAAACACGCTGCGTGTTTTAAATAGCGTTAAACAGTTAATGAATAACGACACGCAATATGTGGCGGCCGGTGTTGATTCTGTGGCGCACCGCCACGAATTAGTCTATGTGTGGGAAACACTGGCACCCTTTGAAAATTTTCTCCATTTTGTGGCACCCCCTCGCATACGTTACGCAGGGGTGTAACGGTAGAGATTACTCATGGTTCAGTTTGTATCACGGTTTTAGGTTCACAGTTTCAGTATGGTTCAGTATTTGCTATGTTCAGGGAAAAAAGGATTTCTGTCAAATAAAAATAAAGAAAATAATAAGAACAAATAATTTAAATACAAGCAGCAGCACAAATAAATACTATTGAGCAAAGATACTAATAAAATAAACAATGCTTTTCAGGTTTTTCAGGTACGTCTAACATTAGGTTTCAGGTACAGAAATTGATCAGATGTAAAATAACATTGCATATTTGACTGTATAATTTAAAGATTAATCCCATTAAACTTACAAAAGCTATTCAATCAAGAGCAGTGAGTGATGTCCTTGTCTTTTGTTGTTTGACATTAAACAGACAGCAGTAAAGGCTACTGCCCCTTTAAGACCTAATGCTCGGATATGCGTTGTCTTTCTCGACTGTATAAAGTTTACTTAAGGCATATACAGACTATATCTGCTAGAATACTCATAAAGATGGACATGTTGACATACTTTTTGTCTGAATTTGTCTGTTGAATTATTGATGAAATGAAGAGTTTTGTTCAATGCGTGTGCTCTCTGACTGAAACTCGCAAATTCTCCTGTCATAAACAAAAAAGTTCAGTAAGAGATAAGTGATTCATGTTGCAGTGTAGTCAGCTTCTTTGACTTTAACGGGAGTGTTTCAGAGGGCTTAAACCCTAGTTATGGGATCTAAGTTATGGACAGCTTCACGACAGTTTCCTCTGCTCCCTTTTTTATACAGTTTATTCCAGTCAATATAATTTATTCATCATCCTGAAAAGATTACGTGAAGTCTTTATTTTCTAATGCATAAAAAGCATTAAAATAATTCATAAATGGCTCTTAGATTGTTTTATCTGTGTAGCCAGAATATGACGTGCAGTTTCCCCACAAAAACAGAAAAACCGTTATGTATTGTATTATATTAATCAAAATTAATAATCATTATTACAATATCAAGAGCATTAATTGAGAATAATGACCCTGTAATGAGTTCCTGTTAATTGTATCATTTATAAGTAACATTAAACCGTTTGTGTAAATACACAACTAAACTTCTGTTCCACCTTTGCAGTGTAAAGATGGCTTTTGTTAATGATAAAATGTTATTGGTAAGAGACTATATATAGTATTCTGATTTATTTATTTATTTATTTATTATTTTTATTATTTTATTAAGTTTTTCCAAATATCAACAAAAACACAAACATTACAAATGAAAAAGACATGAAACGTACAGTATACAAAGACTATTTAAGATTATTGAAATTATAAACAGAGCTTGAGTTTGCAAACATCATGAAACATAGAGGCAGTATTTGATAAGCCTTATGATACAGGGGACAGATTACAATAGGGTCGGAAGTTGTACGTGTGTGCGTGTGTGCGTGTGTGCGTGTGTGCGTGTGTGCGTGTGTGCGTGTGCGTGTGTGCGTGTGCGTGTGCGTGTGCGTGTGCGTGTGCGTGTGCGTGTGTGTGTGTGTGTGTGTGTGTGCATGAAATAGGCATGTCTGTGCGTGTGATTGTGTGAGTGATGAAAAAAATCTGTATTGAAATGTTGCGATCACCCAAGGGCACCCGATGCAAGAACCAACCCGCCCCTGACACTAGTTGTTGTCCCATTGACGGGCCCGCTCATCCACACACCCCACTATCTTTGTGGTATGTGTGTCTTCCAATGTCTAAGTGCATTAGAAGAGATGCAGAGTAGGGGAGAGAACTTTTTCAGGTCTCCCCCCAGGCACCGCCCTCGGCCTACCTGTGTGTTGATTGTGTGCCGCCTCTTATATGAGATGCATTAAAAAGAGGTGGGACGCGTCTGTGAAAGGCCTCTTCAGGCCCCTGATAGAGCGCCCCACCCGGCCCTATTCCTAGTTTATATAGTTTTAGATTGTTTTCTTGAGTGTTGGATATCCATCATGAGGAGCATTAAAAAGTGAGGTGCATAAAGTAGAGCCGGCCCTGGCAGTCACAGGGGAAGAGGAGGTCCGCGGGGAAGCGGCGGCAAGGAGGCCCCCCCTGGACGCACAACCCCCCAAGCCCACCCGCCTATCCTCCCCACCAGTGAGCCAGTCTCAGGCCTCTGTAGGCCAGAGCAGCCCCGAGGAAAATTGCATGTTGACAGTGAACCATTCAGGGTAGGAGACAGAGGATTAATTTGGATCATGTAGAGGGGAGGAAAGGGGTATCCCAATCCTGCTGATTTTTCTGAGTTGTTGTGTTTATGTATTGGTGTGAGTGGTGAGTGATCTGAGTGTTGAAGGGGTATGGAAGACAATAGTGAAGCAGATTTACTAAGGTTGATAAGAGATTGGTAAGTAAAATCGTGAAAACTGTGAAAACTGAGTCTCAGGTAGAGGGGGCCAGCAGAGAAACACCCAAAAATATTATTAAAGGGTTAGTTCACCCAAAAATGAAAATTCTGTCATTTAATTACTTACCCTCATGTCGTTCGACACCCGTAAGACCTCCGTTCGTCTTCAGAGCACAAATGAAGATATTTTAGTTGAAATCAGCTGATCCATTGGCACAATGCACGGTTCACTCTCAAGACCCTTAAAAGGTACTAAAGACGTCGTTACAAAGTCCATCTCACTACAGTGGTTCTACAATAACTTTATGAATCGGCGAGAATAGTTTTTGTGCGCAAAAAAGTAGGTGGCGCTATTGAGCCATTTTGCCACGCCTAATTCTGAAACCCATATCAGACGTAAATTTTCACCACTTCTGATGCGTGTGCAAAGTTTCATGAATTTTCAAGCATGTTTAGGCTCTCAAAAATGCAATTCACTTGGGATAAGAAGAATGATGGGCTGAGCAATTACAATACAGTCCTCACACCTCAGGCCCTAAATATCTGGTTTCTTGTTGTTCGGAGCTAATGACTGTAAATTAGAAAGTTGTCCGGCTTGAAGAGTATAATATATATACCGAGTTTGGTGATTGTAGATAAAATTAACCCCCCCACTTTTGTCAAAAGATAGTTCTACTTTAATCAAAAGATGACGCTACTGAGCCCCTGAACCATGCCCGTTTTTAAGACTTTGTCTATATCTACTGGATAGCATGTCTGATGTGTGTGTCGAGTTTCATGTAATTTGAAGCATTGTAAGAGTCTCAAAAGCATCGAAAAAGAAAATTATAGTTTGATGTGTTGCCATGGCAACAATATTTAGATTATCAAGAAGTGCTTACCAGGTTTACATATGTTATGTTTTGACATCATACTGATAAAGTTTGAAATAAATCGGGTAAAAATAAGATGATTATAATAAAGCATTTTGAAAATGACACACTTCCTGCTACCAGTTGGGGGCGCTATAACTTTGACTTACAATAGTGACACCCATGTGATCGGCCTCTTAAAACGAACACACAGCTGAAGTTTCATCCAAATCAGTCAATGTTTGCAGAATTTATAACACACTTCCTGTTTCAGTTTTCTCGCCATAAATTCGTCTCCTCGTCACGGACAAACCGTTTGAGATATCAAAAATCTGCTCGCAATTTAGCATCCTCAATGCCTTGACCTCATGCTGATCGAGTTTGGCACTGATTGGGTGAATCTTCTAGGAGGAGTATATCAAATTCCAGAGCATGCGTTTTCCAAACAACCCATAAAAGCTCACTTCCTGTTGGGCTGACGTATAACATAGAGCACAAAAGATGTTCGGCCCAATGAGCTCCATATGTGTACCGAGTTTCATACATGTACGTGCAAGTGTTTTTGATATATGGACCAAGTTTTCAGACCCCACTTAAGGGGGCACTGTCGAGCCCCCCTGCCACGCCCGGGTACCAGCTTTGGTCCGGCCCTGATGGCCGCAGATTCCAATGTGTGTGCAAAGGTTCAAGAGTTTTTGAGCATGGTAAGGGCCCCAAAAGTGCCCGAAAAGTCAAAAAAACTAAATTGTCCTTAGAAGAACAATAGGGCTCTGTGCCCTTTCAGGGCTTGGGCTTTAATAATCGTTAGGGGAACAATAGGGCTCTGCGCCCTTCCAGGGCTTGGGCCCTAAAAAAGAATAATCTTTAGGGGAACAATAGGGCTCTGTGCCCTTTCAGGGCTTGGGCCCTAATAAAAAGCCAGTCACGTCTTTTATTTGTGGTCAAATACATGCACTAAATCACGCCCTTTCAGGCTCTTAGTCCAAAAGTGCGCATGTAGATTTATCACATGTTTGAAAAATATTTTGTCATACAGAATAACATTTCTATTAATTTCTCACTGAATTATGCAATCCGAAGAGCTGAACGACATTCATAGCAAGTTCTGTGTCTGGTTATTCCTGCTGCACGTCACTTATGATCTCAGAGCTCTCTCATTCGCTATACAGCTGTCGATCATCTTACGTGCCTCAGCGTGACCATAATCCTGCCTCTTCTGGGGCCTCATTTATAAAACTTTGTGTAGGATTTGCGTCAGAAGTGGCGTACGGATGAAACATAGGACATGCGTACGCACAGAAATATTCGGATTTATAAAACCGTGCGCACGCACATCCTACACAGTTTTCCCTTAATAAATCACAATAAATTCTAAATGAAGCGCAGCTTTTGCGGCTTCATGTCACGCCCATATTTGCCCATAAATAGTCCGTGAAACGTTAAAAAGTTAATATTCATCGATTGCGAAATCATGGCAAATACAGAGAGGAAATCAAAAAAACGTAACTTCACTCAATGTGAAGTAGAAATTATCGTTGGCGAGGTGGAAAAGAGGAGAAAAATATTTTTTGGAGGGCACAGTGTGGGCATTACTAATGCCAAAAAGGCACTTGAGGTGCAAAAGGTTGCAGACGCCGTAAATGCTGTAGCCTCACAACCTCGGACCGTGGCCGAAAAAAAAAGAAATGGTCGGACATCAAAGTCGAGGCAAAAAAGCGTCTAGCGCTCCATCGCCAGAGTGTGTCTGCCACGGGTGGGGGAGAGGGGACACCGGAGCTGACCCCTCTTGATGAGAGACTGGTGGTAATTATTGGGGAATCCCTATTAATCCCTATCCCTATTATCTACGTGGAAATGGGAAATAGTTCAGTGCAAATGTAATTTCTTGCAGCTTTCTGAATGGTTGAGACATACGTCATATGTTATTTTATCGAAAATAAAACAAACTAAAGGCATTTGCATGAATACCATGATTCCGTAGCTGATGAAGAATTTTTTACCATGAAAACAACTTTCCCCAGTGGACAATTAATACATATATCTATCTATTTATCTATTTATCTATATATCTCCCTAATTATCTATCTATCTGTCTATCTAATTGCATCTATATCTGCTCCGCCAGACGGACACATTGACGAGAATATCAGTTTTGTACATTATCATTACATGTCTTCTTTTGGTGCCCCCTCAGCACTTGGTGACCTACGCGCAGTGCGTGGTGGGAGCGGCGGCACTGTCTGTATCTGATTTAGAACAAGCAGAAACTGTAAGAAATTGTAGAATTTCTCGTCCGGAGACGAGAGAAACGACCGGTAGACAAAAAAAAATTAAATGATAAAAATGAGCTGTCGGAGCAATAGCCTTTTGGGCAGCACTCTGTCTTATGCTGCAGCTGTTCTCAATGTTCGAGTCCCAGGTCGAGATTCAGTCTTCTCAAACCAACATCAAACCTTGTTCACAAATTTTGCCTCTAGTTCATTCTAATGTAATATCAGGGGAATGTCCTTAAACAGAAATCAAAGAAATATCGTACTTTCTGATGTCTTCTTTTTAAATATAGGCAGCTTGTTACAATATTGATTTCTGATTGGTCAAACACTATTATTTATAGTTTGTTAATGACATTACCTCTAGAATTTATTAATAAAAATAAATAAATGATGAATTTATTTTTTAAATATTTTTAATTCATAGTAACTATTTTATAAAGCAGTAATGCACTCAAGGCCATGTTGTATTTTGATGGCTAAAGTGTTTACTAATAATAGAAAAAGATAGAGCCACAATGTTGTTTTCAGGCGATTTGGCCTACCGTTGGCTTTCAAATTCTCATAGGAGAAAGTATTACAACAAGGACATACTTCACCTTTAAATATTACCAGAATGGTAACATAGCGGCATCACTAGATGGCAGCAGAGTGTTTGTATTATGAGTGTGTGAGAGTTCATCTGTATAAACTAATGAATTTAAGTTTGCCAGAGAACAGCGTTTGCCCCAGGCAAGGTATGATGGATATTTAATCCTTGCTCTCCAGCTCTCTCTTTATCACTGTCTGTTACTTTCTCCTTAGCAAAAATACACCGGACCTTGCATAGTGTAATTTAAAGACACAAAGTGTTTTGAACTAAACTGCCTGTGTGAAAGCACCCTTAGTCACACCAATGATATTCATGTTTCATCATTACGCTGTGAGATGCATGTGCACATAAAAACGATATCTGACCACCATACCATCTAGCCAATCAAAGCACAATACTGTGACCTCAATAGATCAAAGTGATTTTGGTTGGTACAGAATGTGTGCCAGCACATTCACTTAGAAGGTCGCGAGTCTTTGTCAAGCCCTCCCGAACTGATCTAGGACTGAAGTCTGTCAACACAGCACTGTAAAATAAATCCAGTATTTAATGTCAAAACATGTCCAGATGAACTATCCCACAATATGTTGTCAGCATATAAATAACTTACTTAATAGTTTTGATGTCATGGCTATGTGTTTCAGGAAATGAGAGTAAATTTCTGAGCTCAGTTTACGATATAGTGATAGAGAGAGAATAAAAAAATATCTCTAATATTTAATACGATTTCATTTGTAATTATTTTTTTGTGCATTATTTCATGGCCCGTTTTGTTTTTTTGTTTATGTTTTGGATTTTTTTTGTTATTTGTATTGAGTCTTTAGCAGTATGTTTATTAAACAGTCATGCTAGTAAAGCTCTCTGAAATTGCACAGCGAGAGAGATAGAGAGAGGTGAGAGGGTTAATTGCTGGTGATTTTTAGGAATATAGCAGTGAAGAGAACAGACAGAGGGACAGAAGCAAAGTGGATGATTGGAGTGTAAATTTTGATTATGGTGTTTGTAAGAGCATTATTCGACCTGTCAGTTTCAAATAATGTGCTACTGCTACTACATCCTCCATGATTCAGTACCCACTGTCTGCACTCCTCTTGCTTTTTAAAATCTCCTCCCAGCAGTCAGATGCCCATGCTGCTGGTGTCAGTGGTGTGTTAGACAGCAGAGGGTATAGCATCAGTCATTCCACAGCGGTGGGGCTTGTCTTCAATTCAGTGAGTTGAGTGAAGGGTGGAGGAATAGATGGAAGGAGACTAAAGCTGCTTTTCCACCCTCGGGCCAAACCATTCTCTTTGCATAACCATTCTATTGTGTGCTGATCGGGCCCAGCCGGTATGGATATGGTTTCATTTTGGGCTGATAATGGAGCTCTTTGGAATGTAAGAGCTACCAAATACAAACGTGTTTACAGACGAAATGAGATGTAAATAGTGACCGCGTTATGGAGGATTGTCAGGATTTCTTTTAATTTTATTATTAATTTGTGTTTACGTCGCTCAAATGGCACGCTCAACCAGCTATACAGAGAAACTGGTAGCCAGGCATCAGACAAGTGACCAATCTTAAGTTGCGATGTCACTACACTAGCAGCACGGTTCAGCACAGAATCAAGCTCAAGTGGAAACATAACTATAACCGTTCCTTACCGTTCTTAGAACCGTTTGTCTCACTCTCAGCGGTGGAAAAGCAGCTTGAGAGAGAAAATCAGAATCAGAATTTATTGTCAATTATGTTTACACACATAAGAGCAGCAACATCAACAGAAAACCTTCTGATTCTAAATATTTTAAATACGTGTTTAAGCATCTGTATTTAAATAACTTCTGACCGTCGTTTGTTTAAAAGATCTATGGGTATCAGTCAATGGGGCAGAGGGCGACAGACTTTGCCCCAGTATGCAGTGTCACTGAGCTGCGAGATCCAGCTCTTTTCAATGCTCATGGCAGCAGTATGGAGCTCTCACCATGGAGCAAGTTAATGGTTTTCTGACCGCTCAGCAGGATTAAGCATAATTTTTTTTATTGGCCATTTGTGATTCAACAGGAAGAGGACAAATGTGGCATATGTGTGTGCCCATGTGGTGTGAGTTTGATCTACTATCTGCATGCTGTCTATAGATTTTGTGAAGTGGGTTTCTGAAGAAATGAAAACGCATTAGCAGTATGTCTGCTGTTTAGCAGTATTTCAGATTGGACCAACCAGCCAGTAAAACGCAGACTAGGGATGTCACAAGTACGGGTACTTTAGTGCCAAGTCGGTACTGAAATTTTAAAAATGTGATGATACCAGCATTTCTGTAGTACCGGTAGAACCGACTCCCGAGTATATACCCGCAGCTGCGTTAAGTCACTTCCGTGTTAATCTAAGCGCAGGGCTCCAGACTGTAGCCGAGTATATACTAGTGTCTGTGAATATTAAACTGCAAAATACTATTTAAATATTACTCCAGCAAATTCTACCTCTCTGTGTGGATGACGGGCGCAGATGTGCGTGACACTCGCTCGCTGTCTTTGTAGTCTCTGCTGTGTGTCACGAGGACACGAACGCATAAACCATCACTTCATGAGCATTTACCGTTTCATTTGAGAAAACTGTCATATCATGAACACAGACACTCAAAGGCCTTCACGACAACCCGTCAAAATAAAAGTTTGGTTTAACGTGAAGAAATTGACAGAATATATTGGACTACTGTTGTAGCCTACACTAGATTTAGCTACGTCTCTATATAAAAATAATACGTCTCTACTAATAATAATAATTATGCCTAGATGGTTGCTTATTTTTCACTTGTTTTGTTGTAAAGAGATTATTTTCTGATTTAATATATTTTTTTATATTCCTAGATTTATTTGTTGCACTGTTTTTTATACAGTTATATTGTAAAACTAAAATACCTTTTTCAGTTTGCGGTGTTAGATTTGTGGCTGCATTTGAAGTTCTTTTTTCGCTTAAGAAAAATAAATAATATTACTGTCAAATGCATGTCAGATAATAAAAATACTGTAATAAATACAGTAGTTCACTGTATGTATTTGTTCATGTTTTATTAAGGTATAAGTCTGAAGCACACCATAAAATTATTCTAGCAATTCATACAGGGCTAGTAGTGTATATACAGCTGTATATACAGACACACACCCAGGTATTGGATCAGTACTCGGTATCGGCCGATACCATGAGCCCAGGTATCGGGAAGGGGAAAAGGGTATCGGCACATCTCTATTGATCAGTCAATGTTTTTTTGTGTGTGACTCATTCTTAAATGGACTGTTCTGCTGCCCCTTTCATCATTCTAAATTTTACATACGGTACCCCCAATCTTGATTGCTTGATTTTGTCATCATTATGGCTGCACAATATATTGGTTCCATATCAGTTATCGGACAATATTAAAAAGGTTTTACTTTATCAGTATTGACCATTATTGATACTTAAATGTGCACATGGTAATTTCCCCCTTTTTATACATTTAGATTCATTTTCTTGGCACTCAAAGTGCTTTACACTCAAGGGCGGGAATCTCCTCAACCACCCTCATTTTGCAGAATCCACCTGGATGATGTGACGGCAACCATACTCCTCCAGAATGCCTACCACGCACCAGCTTATTGGTGGAGAGGAGACAGAGTGATGAAAATTAAATTAAAGTTTTTATTTACAAAAAACAAAAAAAACAAATGAATAATTAAGTAGTTGTTTACAAACATTTAAATTGCACAAATCCAATATAATGATGCACAGCCGATTTCTTTCACAACTCTTTACATTCACTTAAGACATAACCAACGGTGTCAAGTCACCTTTATTTATATAGCGCTTTTTACAATGCCGATTATTTTAAAGCAACTTCACAATGTTAAACAGGAAAATAATGCAACAAAATTTGATTCGGCTGTACAGAAATACTTCAGACACTTCAGGGATGTGTTGGTCGTGTCTTTTGTTTGTATGTGTCTGTTCAAAGATCTTTTTATATGTCAAAAGATCAAGGCAAATTTGATTTCATGATCCCTTTAAGAGTCGATATCGGTTCATCAAAAAGAAGTTTGAGAAAATTAAAATTGAGAACTCAATATTGTCAACCCAGCCCTAGTTGTCCACACATCTGTTGTTTACCCGTACCATTGGTGAAGCACTAATTAAAGGTGCTGTATGTAAGTTTTTCATTTTACTAAAGCATAAAAATACCATAATATGCTTGCAGATATATAGGAAACAAACATGCTAAAATCACCTACTTGTTTCTCAGAAAATAAATGCTACAGTCAGTTATTCTACTTTAGAATGTGTGTTCCGTGTCGGAATGTCTGTTTTTGTTTTGGTCTGTGTATACCACACGCCGCCAGTTTACCCAATAGTATTTTGAAACTCCAGGTTGCTAGTTGCCGGAAAACACTGCATATTGCTGCCATCGAAGCCAGCAAACAAACTGGATCAGAGATTGCAGATTCTCTAAAAAAACAGCATCTATCAAAAAATCTCTATGAACGAGAGCATATTAAAACGTGGATAAATCAACTCATCAACTTACAGTGTGACTTTCATTGTCAATTGCACTCGCTTGCATGTCCTCTAGCTGGCAACCCGCGTGAGCGTCAAGTCTGAGGAGGAGGGGGCGGGGGAACTCACCAATATTTTGAATTTGGACCACAGTACCCATTTCAACCACTAGAAATGGGTACACCATTTCAATCCTACATACCGCGCCTTTAAACTTAACTGTTTCAGTCAATGATTTTGGCCATTTTGTCTGAAACCACATTTTCCCTCCAGCTGTTTCAGGTGAATGTTTTCGGTTGCAAAATTTCATTACATCAAATGAATAATACTGTTAAATGTAGTCTTTAGTAAATCCCAAAATGAATATAATTTTTTAAAATGGAATAGTGTAGTTTTTGTGCTGTTTTTACTTTTAATTGATGTAGATAAAATAGAAATTAATTTTAATATCTCGCATTTATCGGTTTTACAGCTATAAACAAGACTATTATCTGTGTTTTTGAAGCAGCCAGAATTTTAGTATCAGTGGACTAATTAATGAATCACGAACCAGATTAATTCAAGTTACTTTTTTTCATTATTATAGTGTGCTATCTTATTCTGCTATCACTCTCACAAGCCCCCATTGTTTTGATATCCCGTTGGCCTTCATCCAGAAACAAAGAGCTGTGTGTGTTATGTCAGATCCATATTTAATGAACTGCTACTTATCTCTGCCACGAGTAGCGTCTCACACACACACACACACACACACACACACACACACACACACACACACACACACACACACACACACACACACACACACACACACACACACACACACACACACACACACACACACACACACACACACACACACACACACACACACACACACGTTAGGTTTCGGTATCTTTGTCAGGACTTTCCATAGACAAAATGTTTTTTTTATGCTGTACAAACTGTATTTTCTATACCCTTACCCTACCCCTAAACCTACCCATCACAGAAAACTTTTAGCATTTTCACATTTTCAAATAAGCATCGTTTAGTATGTTTATTAATCAATTTCCCTCGTGGAGTACACTGGCCCACAATGTAGGTGATCTCAGGTTTTACTATCCTTGGGGACATTTTGGTCCTCACAATGTAGGTTAAACAAACACACACACATTCTATCCCCTAACCCCTAAACCTACACATTACACAACCCTCACATAAAACTTTCTGCATTTTTACATTTAAAAAAAAGACATAATTCTTTATGATTTATAAAGCTGTTTTCCTCATGGGGGACAAAATATGTAAGGATTTGTAAGGATTCTGTTTCTTATGAGTGTGTTTGACCCAAGGTTATTTTCGTAAAAGAAAACTGAAACTAAGACTAAAACTATTGGTCAAAAAACATTTTCGTAAACTGAAATAAAATTAAAAAATCATAATAAATGAAGAACTAAAACTAAACCAAACTAACAACTCTTACTGAAAAACTAACTGAAATAAAATAATAATTAGCAAAAATAAATATTCGTTTTCGTATTTAATAAGCTCTCTTTACTGTGGCGGAAAATCTGCCCTGTGGCGGTTGAGGGAGTGTCTGTATAAGGAGCTACAGCGCGTGAAGTTAGCTGAGGAGATTAACCGCTGTCCTGTGACGCGACGCATGCAGTAAACACACATCGCTAGTCCCGTTCACCAGCTGTTCACAAAGAATGCGTTCGTGGTAGTGAAATGGGAAATGACACATGGTAATGAGACACACGTTGAACTTAAGCTCACTGCTTTTAGAACGCCGTTACATACGCGAGAGACGCAGGTGCAACAGCAACTATAGTAGCAAGTGCTACTGTGTGTTTGAGATTTCATGTTCGCATAATATTTAGGGATGGGCATTTTTGTCAATTTCTCATTTCGATCATCGATAGGTCTCAAAAACGAGTACTCGGGGGCGGGGCATGTGCAGGGGGCGGGGCTTGTCCGTCATTGAGATAATGAAAACTGTTATGAAAATGGTTGTTGACAAATACAAACGTGACATGAAAACAGGTATATGAAAACATGAACATATAAAACAAAAAAGAACTGCTAGATTATGATGCATAAATGTCTTTGAAAAAGAAACATCTTTATGAAATGACCGTCTCAAATAACCAAGTCAGTAATATCGAGCATTGCCTTTGAGCTGAAACTGTGAAATAACACCACCCTGGTAATTGGTGACAGGTAATTGATGTGTTGTGTTGTGTTGTTAATATGTGTATGTGTATACTACTGTTCCTACTGCTGTCTATACAAAGAATTGCCTTTAAGGACAATAAAGTTTAACTAACTAACTGCAGAGCTTGCTAGCTGGTTAATAAACTCAACCAAACGCACCCTATATCAATATTAATATGAAGATTATTATGAACCTATTACGACATAAATCAACACAAACGGACGTGAATGCGCACGTGAACTTCAGCGTGCTAGATTTTACAGGCTATGGTTTGAAACGGAACATTTTGAATGCGCTCTTCCCTTAACAACGCTGATACACGGACAACGAAAGCACGAAAGCACACAGAAACAACATTTTATTAAAATCCTGTTCTCATTATAATGTTATAATGTTTTGACAGATTGACTTTGCACATCATGCAGTTAATTTTATCATTTATGATCGAAGTGTTTACAGACATCACTGCGCGTTTTCAAACTCATAACGAAAAACAACTTTAAATAAACGGTCTACTGTTAAAAAATACGAGGACAGTATATTACTGCTGCATTACTAATATCAATGATTCTGAGGAAGAAATAGCTATCTAAAAAGAATATGACTGTCTCTAAACCATCATGTCGAGCATGAAATATGCGTTCGAGCTGAAACTGAAGAGAATGAACAACAGCCGGTATAACGGCAGCGCTTTGCTAGCTTATTAAAGGTCCCATGGCATGAAATTTTCATTTTATGAGGTTTTTCAACATTAATATGAGTTCCCCTAGCCTGAATATTGTCCCCAAGTGGATAGAAATGTTGATCGGTGTAAACCCGAGTTCTGGCTGTCTTTCTCTGCCTTTGAGAAAATGACAGGCCAGACGAGCTAATCCTGAAGTCTCCTGGTTTGACGTCCAAGCAGGAACGGTTACCTCCCTTTCCTCCGCCCAGAGAATCTGGCACACCCATGCAAACGCTCGCGAGATCATGGGTTGTGAACGAGTGAATGCTGGCAGTTTCTCAGTGTTTGGATGTACAAATGAAAACAGAAGTTTTTTTTCAGTTCCTTCTGATCTGTGATCAGTGATTTCTTATGTGTAGCTAATTATTTATTATTCGTGCACACAATGCGGCTTCTCTCTCTCCAGACAGAACGGTGTTTTCGTGTTTTCTATCTTGTGAGTCAGTGTTTTTGTACGTCCTCGTCGCGTCTATCGGTTCTAAAATGTGCATACAGTCATGAGTTTCTGCTCAACATCGGACTCACACACGCCGAAGCTCGGGCTGCACTGGCTGGTGGCCTTCAACATCCCCGACCCCCAGTACTGCATCTGGCCTACAGCGGAGGCACCAAACGCGGCATGAGATTAAGCAGAAGGGGGGTAAGCGTGAGCATATCCGGGCTAGCCAGCCTAGCCCCACAATAAACTGGATTACATTCGATTACTGCTGTTGTGTCTTTGTTTGCGCTGTGTACTCAACGCGCGTCACTGAAGCTTTTATTTTATTGTAAAAATAACGCTATTATCAACACTTACTTTTAACTCGTTCATCTCGACAGCTGTAATGGTACTTTGCATGTGTTACAAAGTTGGTAATAATGATGAAGACGGACTCGGTGTGACTGGGACTTGTGTTTATTCAGAACTCTCAGATACAAACACAATAAACTCGCGCTGACTGACAGCGCTCTCATAACTCAGTAGTTACTATAAATAACTTTGTTAGCAATCGCTGAGCTCCGTCTCTGGTACATTAGTGATGTCCGGTTCGCGAACGATCTTTCTTTTGAACCAGTTCTTTTTAGTGAATCGAATCAGTTCACCAAATCGGACTGAATCGTTCTAAACGGTTCGCGTCTCCAGTCAGCGCTGATCCATAATTTACTAAAGTTACTAACTTTCTAACATGAGTGACAGTCCCTCCGACTAGAAATAGACTAATAACCTGAAGTATATGCTGTAACTACAACAGTTCAGACATGCTGAGAACTGATGTGAAGTGAACTCAGGTCCATCCGTCTCTCTGACAGCAGCTCGTGCCTGCTCGTGCCTTGTAGACCTCATTAAACCACGCCCCCTCCGCTCATTTAAAATGCAAAGATGTCAGCCAATCACAACAGTGGGCGTTTTTACTGAAGTCTCACAGCAGACACGCCTCTTGAAGCAGGGCATTCAGCCACAGGGCAAACAGCAGTATAGAAAAAATGCCTTTTATTTCTAAATTATGACATTTTATGATGTAAAAATCATACTAACAATATAAGTACACCTCAGGAAACATTATAAAATAATAGAAAAATGCCATGCCATGGGACCTTTAAGCTCAACCAAACGCTTCTTATATTAGATTAATCAGATATAGACAACATAAAAGTAATCTTACAACGTGCATCTGCAGAAAAGGACGCGAATGCGCACATGAACTTCACGCGCTAGTCTGAGTGTTCTCACTAGTTTCTGGATTTCCTTTAACAGCTGATACACGGGGAACTAAGCACAGATCATTTACAGCATCGTGTTCTCATTATAATGCTATGTAGGCTATGACAGATTGGCGCTGCACATCTTGCACTAACCATTCAATGATCACAGTGATTCCAGACATCACTGCAGTGCACGCCTCAGTTTTACTTTATTTCGCCGCGCTCTGGAGGCGTGCTGTATAACGCGATAACCAATCAGACCTCAGGTACCGTGCAAAACGACGCAATAACCAATAAAAAAGAGACACATTTTTTTTTTCAGGGCGATCATCGTTCTCATGATCGATGATTGCTGTCACGTTCGAGTTCTCGATTACTCGACCACTGTTGCCCATCCCTAATAATATTGACAGGCTCAAAGGTGTTATCATTGTTTTTACAAATCATTTACTACTAATAATATTATCATCCGTGTGGAGACATTTCCCCACAAAGTAAGGAATACCAGGACACACACACACGCAGACAGCATACACTTCATTATTTAATCACACTGTCTTCACAACAGTTTGTGTTGGCTGTAGTCAGATGACTTTAGCTGTGGTCACACTGCTAGCCTACATTGTACTACTGAAGAAATAATCTTTAAATAAATAAGCTTTTAATTGTTTAACAATATTTCATCTTTAATATGAATGAGTTTGTCTGGAATTTATCATTTTTACTTTCATATTTTTACGTTGCATTTATTTGGTTCTTTGTTCAATCTCAGGCCATTTTTTTGTCGTATAGGTCATAGTTTGACTCAAGCTTTTTTGCTTAAAGGTAAAGACCCAACTTTATGCATGTTTTGTAAGATTCCCCTCTCCGTTAAACATGTTTTGTTGGACTGTCCTGGGTTAAAACAAGAATGCTCTTTTATCAAGTTATTTCACTTAAAACTTATTTAGGAAGATTATGCATGAAAAGGTTTTGGATTTTTTTTAATCATAAGTTGATTTAAAAAAATCTTGTATATGACATGTGTTTGTTTGCTTGGTTTTATTGTATTTATATGATATTTGTATTTTTGTAATTTAATGTTTGCCATGAATATAGCCTTAGCTGCTGACTATCTGTCTAAATAAAACTATCTGTATTCCATCATTTTATTTATATTATTAAGATGTCTGCATAAGAGTAAACTCTAATCGGTGCAAACATTAAACTTTGCTGAAATTAAAAATCGTGATTTGGTCTCTACACTTCGTTCTGGTAACTCTGCTAAACTATAATTACTAAAACTAAAACTGAAACGAAATATATAAAAACTAAATAGAAATGTGTTTACAAAATAAAAACTAAACTAAAACTAGCTAAATAATTTATAAAACTAACTAAAACCTAACTGAAATTTGTTGCAAAATCGAAAATGATAATAAAATAAAAACTAATTTAAAAATGCAAAACTATAATAACCTTGGTTTGACCTATATTGTTCTGCTCTTTGTCTTAACGTTCTGTCACTTTGAATAGTATCATGCACAGGCACAAGTGAATGGTGCAGAGATTGCTTTGTGCTCACATATTTACATGCCCACGTGCACACATACATACACACACTTGGCAAGAGACAGCACTTTCATTTGGGGTCTTTGGGGCCGTTCTAAAAGTCTGACTTCAAAACGACCTCTGGCGAGACATTAGAGTCTGTGTTTA